>NC_143254.1:89222695-89530795 GCF_984573655.1 Nuphar pumila
TGATTGTATCGTGTCATTAATAGTTTGCACATGAAAATATTAAGTTATCAATGCATGCATCAAAATTCTTGTTATTGTTTGACATAGTATATTGCATGATAAATTTGATATTTTTTCATCGTAGCATTCTGATTGTTTTTTTTTTAATTCGTTACGCTACTATTCGTAACATCATACGACAGAATGACTGCAAACCGTGAATGGATGTACCGTAGGATAGTGGACAATGAGTTATCGCATGAATATATGGATGGTGTTGACAGTTTTATTGAATTTGCAACGGCAAGTGTCAGTACAGTAGATCCCACAGGTCGGATTAGGTGTCCCTGCAAGATTTGTAAGAATAATCGATTTGTAGAACCTCATGGCGTTAGACATCACCTATACAGGAAGGGTTTTGTGAGTGATTATCAAAACTGGACGTTTCATAGAGAAGAATTTAGAAACGATTTTGATGCACGGGTGAATGTGGTGCACGATAATCCATATACGAATTTGATATTTGATGCCGCAGGAACAGAACTGGGTTCTGCTATGAGTTCTAGTGATGTAAGAACTACCATAGATGAAGAATCACCAAACGATGCAGCTAGTAGATTTTATGATTTACTTAGAGATGCTGATGAGCCACTTTGGAAAGGTTGTGAGAGTCACACTATCTTGTCTGCAGTTCTTCAACTAATGAATTTGAAGTCCGAGTATAATTTGAGTCAATCATGTTTTGACCGTTTGTGCATGATTGTGAAGAGTATGTTGCCTAAAGATGAGAAATTGCCACAAAATTTCTATCGTGCGAAAGTTATGGTCAACGCTCTAGGTATGGGTTACAAAAAGATTGATGTTTGTCCAAATCACTGCATGTTGTATTTCAAGGAGCAGGAAAACGACATATCATGCCCGTTATGTGGGCATCCTCGGTTCAAGCCAAAGACAAGAGGCAATGGTAGCACGAGATCAAAGGAAGTTTCATACAAGTCGCTCCGCTACTTTCCTATCACTCCTAGATTGCAGCGATTGTATATGTCTTCAAGGACAGCTAAACACATGAGATGGCATGCAAATAAAGTTCGACACGATGAAAACAAGATCACACATCCTGTTGACGCTGAAGCTTGGAAGCACTTTGATCGTACTCATCAGAACTTTGCAATGGAAATGCGAAATGTTAGACTCGGTCTATGCACAGATGGATTTAATCCATTTGGGGGTAGATCAACTCCATACTCATGCTGGCCAGTATTTGTAACTCCATACAACCTTCCACCAAGCTTGTGTATGAAACGTCCAAATCTTTTCTTGTCTCTGTTGATCCCTGGTCCGACCTCACCTGGCCAAAATCTTGATGTATATCTAAGGCCATTGATTGATGAATTAAAAGTACTGTGGGATGACGGTGTTACCACGTATGATGCCCACAAAAAACAAAATTTCAACATGAAGGCCGTTGTTCTATGGACAATCAGTGACTTCCCTGCATATGGTATGTTATCTGGTTGGAGCACACATGGGAGGTTGGCTTGTCCGTACTGCATGGAGGATTTCAAAGCTTTTAGATTGAGGCATGGAAGGAAGCCTTGCTGGTTTGAGTTCCATCGTCAATTTCTACCCAGCGATCATCCGTTCCGACGTCAAAAGAATGCATTTAAAGCAGGCACAACTGAAACGGAAGGTCCATCCTCAAGATTGTCCGGCATAGAGATTCTAAGAAGATTGCGATACTTTCCAGATGTATTAACAGATGCCCGCAGTCCTACACCCTTCCGTGGATTTGGGAAGGATCACAATTAGACGAAAAAATCTATTTTTTGGGAACTACCGTATTGGCCGACCCTATTGATACGACATAATTTGGATGTGATGCATGTAGAGAAAAATGTGTTTGATAATGTGTTCAATACGGTAATGAATATTAAAGGAAAAACGAAGGATAATCCGAAGGCCCGTATGGATTTAAAATTAATATGTAAAAGACCAGAATTGGAACTCAAAGAGTATAATGGCAAAGTACTGAAACCAAAGGCGAAGTACATGCTCGGACCTGATCAAATAAAACATGTATGTCAATGGTTGAGACAACTGAGATTTCCAGATGGATATGTCTCTAACATTGCTCGGGCAGTGAAGATTGACGATGGACAGTTATATGGGTTGAAGAGCTATGATTGTCATATCTTTATGCAACGATTGATACCCCTAGCATTCCATGATATGTTAGACAAACCTATATGGGGGGTATTGTCCGAGTTCAGCGGATTTTTCAGAACATTGTGCACATCGGAGGTCGTTGTATCAGATGTAAAGAATCTCAAGGACTCTGTCATCACCACTATTTGTCTGTTAGAAAAGATATTTCCGCCAGCATTTTTCGATGTTATGGAACATTTGATCATACATCTGCCATATGAACTAAGGGTTGGTGGCCCTGTGCAATATCGATGGATGTACCCATTTGAAAGGTATATGTTTTTTTATATTTGTCTCTTTAATGACAAATATTTAAAATTTGAAATGTATATTCTTGTCAGATGCATGTTCGACCTAAAAAAAAGGTTCGTAATAAAGCAAGAGTAGAAGGCTCTATTTGTGAGGCATACACTTTAGAAGAGATTTCAAATTTCTCATCTATGTACTTCGAACCTCATATTCCAACACGTTACACATGCCCGCCCCGTAACGATGATGGAGAACAAGTAACTGTAGCTGACAAGCTGTCGATATTTCAACCACTTGGGCATGCATTTGGTAGTTGCCGATCAAGGCTATTGACAGATCGAGAGTAAGATGCATCACACATCTATATTCTTTTTAATTGCTCAACGATCGACCCATACATCGAGTAAGTATATGTATATGCAACTCAATTATAAATCCTTTTATGTTCTATATGTGGATACATGGCTCGGTAATATAAGTATTTGTGGTTTGCAGACGATTTGATCTGGAGTTGCAAAGCGAAGTTTTACATCTCACTGATGCAAAAGTACAAAAAGAACGTGAAACTAAGTTTGTGGAGTGGTTGAAACAGTTGGTAAAAAAGCTAACATAAATTTTGTACTTATAAACAACACTAAGTTACTTAATTGATCGTGATCACAATAATTGTTTATGTCTGTGCGTAGGTTCGCCATGGTGATGTTAAAGATCAAGGAATATGTGATTTAGAAAATGGTCCGACCAAAGTTGTGCAATGCTACAATGGGTATATCGTAAATGGTTATCGATTCCATACAAAAGACTACGGTATAAACAAATCAACGATAAATAGTGGCGTGTGTGTCAAGGGTAGCAGCTACGGTGAAAATGAACATGATTACTACGATGTTATAGAGGAAATAATGGACTTGACTTACTTAGGCATGAATAACAGGGTTACGATATTCAAGTGTCATTGGTTTGATCCAACTGCAACAAGACTCGACAAAGCTTCAGGCATTGTGGAGGTGAATCATAAATCCAGGTTTGGAACATATGAACCATTCATATTAGCCTCGCAAGCTCAACAAGTTTATTATACTTCATATCCGAGTATAAAAAAGTCAGATAGAAATGAATGGTGGGCAGTTTGCAAGGTGAAATCCAAACTATACCCCGAGTATGATCAGTTACAGGAAGATGAGTTAGCTGAAGACAGTGATTACTATCAATCAGATGATGTCTATGACTTCGCTTATGGTCACGATGTTGCGCATGATATGCATGTCATATCTCCATTGGCCGATGAAACATTCATAGAGGAATGTGATCCAAATGATATACCAAGTGGATGGGCAAACAATGAAGAAGAAGAAAAAGAAGAAGAAGAAGAAGAAGAAGAAGAAGAAGAAAGTCAAACTAGTGACGAGGAAGAATTCTCAAGCTAGTGAGCAAAATCTTATACTACAAACCTCTATTTAAATGCATTGTAATACTTGATGTGAGTTGTATTGCAATACTTGGTGTGAATGATTAAAAATTTTATTTGAATGTATTGTAATACTTGATACGAATGATTCGAATGCATTGTAATACTTGATGTGAATGATTTCAATTATCTGAATGTATTATAATTTATGCAACGAATGATTTGAATTAGTGCAATACTTGATGTGAATGATTTGAATTATTTGAATGCATTGTAATACTTGATGTGAATTATTTGAATATATTGTATGACATATGTTATTTGTTAGAATATGGTTTGTGGAGGTTATAGTGGTCGCTCATCCAGTAGTAGCCAGGCTCAGCCTTCATCTTCACGGGCTCCTGTGATAGGTATATCATATAACTAATTGGATGCTTGATTAGTTCAAATGCGCATTCTGAGAATTTCTAATATACTTTTTTACAGATGATGTTGCGCCTGTACACGACCCACCTACACCAGTTGATCACACAAGTCAACAACCAACATAGGAAACAGGGTCTTCTCAGGCTGGCACAAGAAGACTCATTCGAATAGTGTATATCGATAATCGACCGTAAGTATTTTGTTTTCAATTATTGCATATCTTTTAAATATTTTATATTGATATTTACTGTGTAACAATTCATGTGCAGCACGAGGTTTGAGCCACAAGAAGTAGTACGGGAGATTAGGAATTCACTTCTTCAACATCTACCAGGACCAGTTGCTCAATGGAAAGAGTACCCAAAGGAGGTGTTAGACAGATTGTGGTCCTCATTCATGGTATACAGTTGTTCCTCATAGTTAATGTGTTTCATAGTTAATTTATTTAAGCAATGTCTACAGAATGACTGAAAATATTTGTAGGCTTCGAATTGCTTCGCAACTACGGTGGAAGAAAATGATGCAAGGAAGGTGTGGCAGAAGGTGGCTGCCAATCGATTTGCAGACATGCTGCACACTATGAAGACTGCAGCAAAAAAAGCATTTGGCGTAGTAGATGATCCATTACTGTGGAAGGGCCATGGTCCTATTACTATCAAGAGAGATTACTGGGATGAAATGTGCGATAAGTGGGCGGGAGATGCATTTAGAAATCGCTCTGCGAAGGCTGCACAAAATCGATCGAAGATGCCCAAAGCCCATCTACACACAGGTGGATCTAAGACATTTGGGAGCCACTTAAAGAAAATGGTAACTCATCAATATATAATATTAATTTTATAAGTATTGTTGCAAACTTGTGTACTAAATCTTTTGTCATTTAACTTCGCAGGAAGCAGAAAAAAGAGACAGTGTACCATATAAAGATGTGTTTGTAGAAACACATAAACGGAAGACCAGGGAGTCTTCGTATCAGAGAAGGCGAGAATGACAACGATATGTATTAATTCTATTAATAATCATTGTAATATATATGCAAGTTATCATAATGTTATCATTAATTATTAATGAATACTTTAAACATTATTTTGTAGGAGGCATATGAGCAACAGATGGTAGAGCGATATGGCGATGACGCTACTCAGCATCCATCATTTGATCATACAGCATGGGTGACTGCAGCAGGTGAACCCAAAAAAGGTCGCGTGTTCGGGTTTGGGAGTAATATGAACACTTCACCAGTTATTGGTTCTTCTAGTTACGGCTCACCGACTTCTTGCGCCGACATAAGCTCCAAGCAGCCGACTATTCTTTCCGGTGATGATGTACGCGAGATCATTAATGAATCACTAAATAACTACTTCCAATACACCGTTGCCCCCTTTCTCCAAAATGAGATCAACAATCTTGTTCTGAACAGGGGATCTTCGATTCCAGGTCCCTCTCAGGTATAATAACATATTCAGTTTTTTGTCTGCCTTAGAACACATATGAGCATAATCGAATCACATATATAACTTTTTGCCTGCCTAAGAACACATATGAGCATGTTATAATCACATATTCAGTTTTTTGACTGCCTTAGAGCACATATGAGCATGCTATAATAACATATAGAGTTTTTTTATTGCATTAGAGCACATATGAGCATGCTATAATCACATATAAAGTTTTTTTGCCTGCCTAAGAACACATATGAGCATGATAGAATCACATATAAAGTTTTTTTGACTGCATTAGAACACATATGAGCATGCTAGAATCACATATATAGTTTTTTGACTGCCTAAGAACATATATGAGCATATTATAATCACATATTCAGTTTTTTTTACTGCCTTAGCACACATATGAGCATGCTATAATAACATATAGAGTTTTTTTACTGCCTTAGAACACATATGAACATGCTATATATCATTTATGATAGAATCAGATATAATTTTTTTTGCTTTGCCTGCCTTAGAGCACATATGAGCATGCTATAATCACATATTCAATTTTTTGACTGCCTTAGCACACATACGAGCATGATCGAATCACATATATAGTTTTTTGCCTGCCTTAAAGCACATATGAGCATGGTAGAATCACATATAGAGTTTTTCTAGATGCCTTAGAACACATATGAACATGCTATAATCACATATTCAATTTTTTGACTGCCTTAGCACACATACGAGCATGATCGAATCACATATATAGTTTTTTGCCTGCCTTAAAGCACATCTGAGCATGGTAGAATCACATATAGAGTTTTTCTAGATGCCTTAGAACACATATGAACATGCTATAATCACATATTCAATTTTTTGACTGCCTTAGCACACATATGAGCATGATAGAATCACATATATATATAACTTTTTGTCTGCCTTAGAGCACATATGAGCATGATAGAATCACATATAGAGTTTTTTTATTGCCTTAGATCACACATGAGCACATGATAGAATCACATATAGTGTGTAATTTATTTCATTATATTTTGTTTATCAATACTGACTGTTCTTTTCTTGTGTAGGCTGCTAGCGATAATCAGCATAGTGGAGCTGAAGGGACAGATAAAGACAATGAACAAGAAGACACACAAAATCTTGGCGATGATTAGAGGACTGTGTTGAAGAAGTTCTATTTTTTTTATGTTTCCTAATTGTAATTGTTGAATTGTAAATAATTAAACTTCTTAATTTTAAGGTGGAACGATTAATTGTTGTAGATTCTTGTTATATGAAATTTTTTGTGTGGTTTGTTTTTTATTTACAGGAAATATAAATTGTACAAAAAATAGAAATTGCTCGGTATTTAATTTTCAAATAATTTTTTTTTAATTTTTTTTCGTGTTTGCGACGGATTAGCGACGAAACCATCTGTCACTATTTATATTAATCTAGCGACGGCATAGCGACGGAAGTAAATCCGTCGCCAAGCCGTGGTCGCCGTTTAGTACCGGCGGATTGGCGACGGAATATAGCACTCGTTATTCCGTCGCAATTAGCGACAGACCTGGCGACGGAATAATTCCGTCGCCAGTTAGCGTCGAAATATTCGCGACGTAAGCATACTGTCGTCTTGTTGTCGCTAATCCGTCGCTAACCATGTTAGCGACGGATTAGCGACGGAATGTGGTCGTCGCTAATCTACTGCTTTGTTGTAGTGTGGGTTATAATGTGGCTTGTTATAAACATTGTTATAAAATGTGTAGGGCAGTAGCCCAATTATTCATGTAAAGTTTTTATGTTGAAAGGCTAGATGATTGTGCTTATTATGAGATGAATAGAAGGTGTAAGGCACCGCATATCACTATCTTTGGCAATTGGTTGTAGTTCTTTTTAAAAACTGGTTTCGTATTTCTTGTTGTGTTATTTGTTGGTAAAGTGTTTGTATTTCTGTATATTTAAAAGCTTGTTGTGCTATTGAATTTAAGAAAGAACGTTAACAAGTTCTATATCTTTTTCTTTCTCTCAGTTTTCTCATGGTATCAAAACAGGTTACCTGAGACCATCTTTTTTTCTCGTGAAGTTTTTTTTTATCTCATTGGGCCAGAGAATTAGCCTAAATCCTTCATTCTGCCGAAGATTTCCTTGATGCATGTGAGGATATTTTTATCCTGCAAAAGACAAATCCTGCAAAAGACAACGTTGTTACTCTTCACCCTCTGCTCGTGAGCAATCCTCACTTCTATTGGTTCTCTTTCTGGATTGCATCGATAGGAATCACTGCTGCCTTGTTTTGATGCACGTGAGAGACCATCATCTGCTTTGTTCAGAGTTACTGTAGGCCCTTTTGCAAGCTATCATTTGCCAAATAATTGTAATTAATCCATTTGCACATCTATGGGATTTCCTATTTGTCGACTAATCTCGTCATGGCCAAGAAAGACAACTTGAAAGGGACGTTTGAATCAACCAAGTCAGAGAATGATTGTTCAAATCCTTTGTTTCTGCATCATTCAGACAGTTCAGGTGTGGTGCTTGTTTTCTGACTCTTAAATGGAGATAATTATTCCACATGGAGTAGAGTCATGACTATAGCTCTAAGTCCAAAAAACAAACTTGGGTTCATAAACGGAAGTCTCCCTCAACCTAAAAAGAATGCAACTAATCATGATCAATGAGTATGTTGTAATGATATGGTTTTTTCCTAGATTATGAACTCAATGAATAATGATATTAGTAATAGTGTGATTTATTCTACGTCTGCATGTGCTGTTTTGGAAAGACTTAGAAGAACGCTATTCTCAAAGTTTGGCTCCACGTGTTTTTTAAATCCAAAATGTTATTTGTCATTTGATTCAAAAAACTTCTTTCGTCAACAATTATTTTACTAAAATGAAGGCATTATAGGATGAGTTATCTACTTATGCTCCAATTCCTACATGTAGTTGTGGAGCTATGAAGATTTTTGTTGATTGAGTTGAGAGAGAAAGAATTATGCAGTTCCTAATGGGACTTAATGATTCATATCATGCTATACGGGGCCAAATTCTTCTTATGGATCCTCTTCTCAGTATTGAAAAAGTGTATGCTTTGGTTTTGTAGAAAGAAAAGCAACATGAAGTACGGATTACAAACCCTAATGCCGACAAGTATGTTTTTGTTGCCCTTAACTCAACTCAAGGTGAAAATAGATTTCAATGAGGAAGGTTGAGTCACAATAATCGAGGAGAACGTCCTATATGCACACATTGCCATATGATAGGACATGTGAAGGAGAAATGCTACAAACTGGTGGGATATCCTTCTGAACATACACTATTCAAACCCAACAAAAATAAAAAAGAGGAATCAACAGACACTGTGATTGCATCTATGTCAAAGGTTGAGACTTCAAAGGTAAAAGGTAATGATCCAGGTGAGGTCCCACCTGTGTTCACCATGGAGGAGTATCATCAACTTCTCTCTCTTGTCAGATCTAGTCAATCAAGTGCAAACTTTGCAGGTATGTCTTCTTTCAATCATCAGAAGCAGTTGGAAACTACTTGGGTCATTGACTAAGGAGCAAGCCAACATATGACCCCCACATTGCAAAACTTTAGTCAAATTGATACTAATGCCAAATATGTACCAGTTCGTTTACCAAATGAAAATTGTATTCAAGTGTCTCATGTAGGATCTATTCATCTAAGTCCTAACCTCCAATTTGATCATGTTTTGTGTGTTCTCCAATTTGAACTGAATATTCTCTTAGTCAATTAATTAACCAAGTCCTTAAACTGCTCAATAACATTCTATCTTAATTATTGTGTCTTGCAGGACCTTGCATCACAGACGAGGATTGAAGTGGGTAAAGAGAGAAAGGGGTTGTACTACCTCACAACTCATGCTACTCAACCCATGGTTTTTGTCGTAATATTGACTTTTGATATATTGCATAGTAGATTAGGCCATGCTTCAATTTCTCATATAAAACTTTTAAATAAATATGGTTTACACATGAATATTGATGATGATGAATGTCGATGTGATTAATGTCATATAGCCAAACAAACTTGTCTTACCTTTGGTTTAAGTAAAATTTCAACTAAATTTTCCTTTGAGTTAATACATTGTGATATATGGGAACCATACTCACAACAATCTTTAACTGTGACCCACTTTTTTTTTAACATTGTTGATGATTATTCAAGAAGTGCGTGGATCTTTTTTATGAGGCATAAGCATCAAATAAATTTTTTTATCAAGAATTTCTTCTTCATGGTTAAAAATCAATTTGATACCAATATAAAAAATATTAGATCCAACAACGGATCTGAGTTTTTTTCTCATGAAATGAATAAATTCTTAGATGAATTGGGAGTTATTCACCAACATAGTTGTGTAGCTACTTCCCAACAAAATGGGATAGTTGAGCATAAACACAAACATTTATTGGAAGTAGCTCATGCTATTTTCTTTCATGCTAACCTTCCTCTTAAGTTTTGGGGAGAAAGTGTTCTAACTGCAACTTATATTATAAACACGCTACCTTCACTAAAACTTCAAAACAAGACTCCTTTTGAAAGACTTCTTAACAAAAAACCTTCCTTTGATCATTTGAAGGTGTTTGGGTGCTTCTTATAAGCGGAACACAAATCTAAATTTGATTCTAGATCAAAATGTTGTGTGTTTTTAGGCTATCCATATAGTCAAAAAGTATATAGGGTCTATGATTTGGATATCGGCAACATCGTCATTAGTAGAGATGTGATATTTTATGAGAGTGGATTTTTGTTCAAAGACATACTTGCAAAAGAACAAGGACCAGTTCTACCTATGCCATAATTAGATGACATTGAGCACCAATCCCATTTAAATCCTGTTTCACAAAATTAAGAAACCAACCCCCAAATTAACCTTCAACTGAACTCACATCTCATGAGCACTTTGGATCCAAACTCAATTGAATGTTCTACTGAATCGAACCAAATTGAATCATCACCACCCATTGAACCATCTCAAATTCCAGTTCGTCGATCCACTAGAACTCCCAAACCATCAACATGGTTAAATGAGTGCTATTGCTCTTTTTTAGCTTCACCTAGTTCAAATCTCCATGTGATGCAAGGTAAGGTAACTGGTACACCGTTTCCAATTTCAAATTAAGTTTCCTTTGATAAGTTCTCTAAAGACCATCATGCTTATCTTCTATCTATCTCTGTCAATATTGAACCCACTACCTTTTCATAAGCTATTAAAGATGATAAATGGAGGAAAGCAATGGACTCAGAAATATGTACTCTAAAGGAAAACAACACTTTGACCATTACTACCTTTTCGAAAGGAGCTAAGTCTATAGGATGCAAGTGGGTTTATAAAATTAAGTACAAGTCTGATGGTTCAATAAAAAGGTATAAGGCTTGTTTAGTTGCAAAAGGATATTCTCAACAGGAAGGGATTGATTACAATGAAACCTTTGCTCATGTCGCCAAACTGGTTTCAGTTCAATGTTTACTTGTAGTTGCTAGTGCAAAGAATTGGATTATGTGTCAGATGGATGTTTATAATGCTTTTCTTCATGGAGATCTCAATGAGGAGGTATATATGAGTATGCCACTGGGTTATGAAGTTCAGGGGGAGTCACTTATGTATAAATTGAATAAATCCATATATGGGCTGAAACAAGCGCTTCAAAATTGGTTTTTTAAATTCTCTTGTGCGCTAGAAAAATATGGGTTTATTCAATGTATGGCAGATTACTCTCTCTTTACCCTCACTAAAGAGGATGTCTATGTTGCAGTTTTGGTTTACGTGGATAACCTTATACTTACTTAAAATAGTCTTGTTGCTATATTACAAGTCAAAGATTTTCTAAATCAAAACTTTCATATGAAAGATTTGGGAAAGTTGAAATACTTCTTGGGTATAGAGGTGAGTCGATCCAAAGCTGGAATTGCTTTATCATAGAGGAAATATACTCTTGAAATTCTGGATGAAATGGGTCTTTGGGGATCTAAGCCTGTCAACTTTTCTATGGAGCAAAGACATGGTGTAGCATCAGAGACATGAGACCTTATCAAAGATCCAAGTGTGTATCGAAGTTTGGTTGGGAGATTGATATATTTAACCATCACCAGACCCGATATTGTCTACTATGTTTACATTCTTAGCAGGTTCATGCAGGCCCCTCGCTTACCATACATGGCAGTTGTTCTTTGTGTCTTAAGATACATCAAGCTTAACCCTGGTCAAGGTATTATACTTTATTCTAACTCTTCACTTACTTTACATGGGTATTATGATTCAGATTGGACTGCTTGCTCTGAATCAAGAAGGTTCATTACTGGTTATTGTATGTTCTTGGGGTCATCTCTCATATATTGGGAAACTAAGAGACAGAGTGTTGTTTTGAGATCTTCGACAAAATCAGAATATTGAGCTATGGCAAATGCAGTATGTGAAATAGTTTGGCTTAAGACTTTTCTTCGTGATCTTTATGTGTTGTCTACTTTTGTGGATTTATTCTATGACAATCAAGTTGGCATGCACATTGCAGCTAATCCTGTATATCATGAGCGTACCAAACATATAGATTTGGATTGCCATATTGTACGCAAAAAAGTATCTCAAGGCTTAATTAAAACACGTTATGTGAATACTAAAGATCAGCTAGCAGACTTATTCACTAAGGCATTGGGTAAGGATGCATTTCAGTGTCTATTAACCAAATTGGGAGTATCAGATTTATACTCACCAGTTTGAGGGGGAGTGTTGATCAGATATGGTATCATCTCTATTTATGTAAAGTTTCCATGTTGAAAGGCTAGATGATTGTACTTATCATGAGATTAATAGAAGGTGGTTGGAGTTGTGGTGTAAGGCACTGTGTGTCACTATCTTTGTCAATTGGTTACAACCCTTTTTAGAAACTAGTTTAGTGTTTCTTGTTGTGTTATTTGTTTGTAAAGTTTTTGTATTGTTGTGTACTTAATGGCTTGTTGTGCTATTGAATTTAAGAAAGGACATTATCAATCTCTCTCTCTCTCTTCTCTCTGTTTTTTCACCCATACGGGGGAATCCTCAGTTTTTTCACCCATATAGAGGAATCCAAAAGTGTTTCCATGAAGCATTTGCTTTGCCTCCCGAGATTATCTATCTTGGAGCCAGACTTGTGAGCCAATGCAATTAAAATATAGTCATGAAAGCTACAACATGCACAACCTTGATAGAATGAACCAGTCTTTCTTAGCAACATTTATGCACAAAACCAGGCTTGTGAATGTTGTGTTTGTGCTAGGTAACTAGTTTAACTAATGGAATTTGTTTCCCCTCAATCTAAATTCAGACGTTTTCTGGTCACCTATCTTCTACAATTAACATACTTAATTGAGTTGGTTTAGAGAACACCCAACTAGAGAAAGAGAGAGAGAGAGAGAGAGAGAGAGAGAGAGAGTTTTAATTATCATTTATTTTAATTACCATGTAATCAAGAACTGGGCATAACCAGTATTCCTCATGAAACCACATTACAATCACAACAAACAAGTTTTGTCTGTTCATCCCCCTATCAATCAGATACACAACTAAAACAGTGTTGGAAAGCCAATGGATGAGATGAACTCAAGGTAAAGGAGACGTCAACTGACCAAAGCTCCTCTAACGTTTGTCTATGAAAAAAAAAGAGAAAATCAAAGCAAAGTTTGACTTCAATGGTGCACAAGGGGATGGTAGTTTGTGACATGATTCTAATCATAAGCAATAGAACATAAAGAAATCAAGCAATAGTATGACCTATTCACTTGTGCCTCGAGAACTTAAGGGTCGATGATAAATATAGGTTGAATGACATGCTAACCATAAATGAAAAATTATTTACAACATTGTCGCTAGATTTCATACAATTTTAGTACAACTATGATCAATAGGTTCTACACAAACATGTCAAAATATGTTAAAAAAATGATCACAAATATGGGTGGCATCTTTCCAGACAATTTGACCAAGCTCTGGAGACTGTACGGTAGCACACCGACTGTTTATAGAAATTGATAAAAGAAATGTTATCTCATGAACTTCCATGATTTCTGGGTTGAACCAAAATCAACTTGGATTAATGGCGAAATTCGCGCTAGCTCAACCAACAAAAGCTGGCTAACTTAGATTTTCCCAGAAAAATTGCCAATAAAGTGAGAATGAAAATAAGAAACCAGCACAATCTTCATATTGTTCCAAAAAAGGCATCCACAAATCAAAGAGCTCAAATCTCTCTCTAAAAAAAAAGAAGATAAATAGTGGCAAAGCAAAAAGAATATATGTATGTTATATAATAAAGTTGCATTTGCGGTAATGTCATCATAAATAAATGTGTACATAATTTAAATAAAGCAATGCAAAGTTGTGTACTTAAATAAATGCACGTAAAATTTAAATAAAGCAAGAGTATGTGAAACTGTGTGTGTGTGTATATATATAACAAAGTTATGTTTGCATAAATGTCACCGTAAATAAATGTGTGCATAATTTAAATAAAGTAAGTGTGCGCAAAACTGCGTATGTAAATAAATGCACGCAAAATTTAAATAAAGGAGGAGTATACGAAACTGCGTATTGAAGTAAATCATACATATATATGTTTGTATATATACATATATAACAAAGTTGCGTCCGCATAAATGCCATAAGAAATAAATAATTGTATAATTTAAATAAAGAGGAAGTACGCAAAACTACATACTTAAATAACTTGTATATATATATATATATATATATATATATATATATATATATATATATATGTATATTTATTTTTATCATAAATAAATACATATATTAGAATTGCACCACCGCGATCATCATGTGTATTTTCCCTACCTCGAAACTCGAGTGACCATTTAACGAATCAGAGCATAATAGATAGCTTGCTTATGCCTCGATATTCATGCCAAAGGTACCAAAACTCATGGATACGCAAGTTCGAAGTGCTCAAGTTGTTGCGAAACTTTGACCAGAGCGATGGTTAAAAATATATTTTTAGCGAAGGTGGCAACTATGGCAGCACTGGGGTCAAACCCGAACTGATTCCAGGTTGGCCAGACCAAGTCAGGCTCGGTTAGGCAGAACCGAGTGTGATCATTGCAAAAAATTTCCTCTTCTTTATTTTTAGGGAAAAAAGAGAGCTTCTCGCAA
Organism: Nuphar pumila; assembly: GCF_984573655.1. Lineage (NCBI taxonomy): Eukaryota > Viridiplantae > Streptophyta > Magnoliopsida > Nymphaeales > Nymphaeaceae > Nuphar > Nuphar pumila. The sequence goes on from NC_143254.1 coordinate 89,237,567, forward strand.
GGTCTCACTTGACCTTTGGAAAAAGATTGAAAATTTACTCGCCTCCGTTTTAAAATTTTATGAGAAAATGGGGAGACAGGATTCGCTCGTCGGTACAAGATTCAACCGTTTCTGGCGCCTTTACCAGGGGTAATCTAACCAAGGATCGAATTCATGCCTTTGCTTTGCCCAAATTTATCTAAGTAATTACTCTAAGTCCTAAATGCACATTGAATCAGGCTTGTGCTATTATTTTGAACTTGAGAAGAATGCATACTTTTAGAAATGCTTTAGAAAATTTGAGATTTTCCAAGTGATTTTGAGAATGGATTTGAAAACATCTTTTAGGAAACGGCCCGAAAGTTCAGAATTTGATTTTGTATTAAAATTTATTAAAGAATACTGTAAATTGCAATAGTGATTTTCTGAAAGACATTGTAAATCACACGATGATTTGCTAAAAGACATTGTAAATCACACAATGATTTTCTGAAAGATGCGATAAATCGCAACACTGCAAACCACATGATGATTTGCTAAAAGTCATTGTAAATCACACAATGATTTATGAAAAGACACGATAAATCGCAATAGTGATTTACTGAAGGATGTCGTAAATCAGATGACAATTTTGAAATTCAAGAATTTGAAATGAATTTAAAAGCATTGAAATCGAAGATCTGGAAATCGAATTCAAAGTCAAGTTTTTAGAATTTGAGATCTGAATTGAATAGAGAATCATGATTGGGGTTTTGAGAGAAATAAGGAATAAAATTCAAAGTTGGAACATAAAATTCAAAGATAGAAATTTTAAAAATAAAATTGAAAATTGGAAATTGGAAATTGAAAATTGAAAATAGGTATTTGAAATAGGATTTATAGTTAAAGGGAATTGAAAATGAAATTGAGAAATAAGATTGAATTTATGAAATGGAATAAAACAATGACTTGTAATTTAGGAATGAAAAACATTTTTGAAAATTATTTCAAAATTCATTTGAAAATTTGAAAATGGTTTGAAAAATATGGAAAATGCTGATGCAATTCTATCTTAAATGATGAATGCATTAAAGTGAATTTGAAATTGGGTTTTGAAAATCATATTTCATTATTTAAGTGAATTGAAATAAGATTGAAGATATAATACATTTCTGACTATGGCCATAAAATGTATTATATAATAATCGTATTTAAATTCATTTGAAGAAAAAAATATATTTTGGTGCCTTTATAGAATTTAAAATGAAATTAACTCTCAATATATCCTGACTATAGCCATTGATATATGTTTTGAATTAATTTTAAATTAAACTCTGATAAAGGAAGAAAATATTTAGAAAAACATAATGATTTTTTGAAAGAGATCCAGTGTGGATCCAATGTTATTTCATAAAAGATGAAAACCCTAAGTTTTGTTCACATTTTGACTATGGCCATAAATGCAAATCGTCAACTTAGGACTTAATCACCTTTTATTAGAATGGTGCTTGTGCCATTCGTGTTTCACCAAAGTGTTATTGAAAATAAAAATAAAAATACAACATATTGATTATGAAAAATGAAAGTTAAACTACATGCACATTCATTCTAAACTAAGCATAAAATAAACTTCTCATTGATTGATTTATTACAACCTTTGAATTGATACAATGATTGAAAAGAAATAACAAAAACAGAAAATCCTACAAAATGAGCAAACATGTTAGAAATAAGTGTAGCCTTTTATGGATTTTTCCTTAATTATTGAAAAATTGAAGAATACATCCAAAATTAGCCTTTTATGCCTTAGAGATAAAGAAAATTAAACAAAATAAACGCGTATGATGCATGATTTTGTGAAAGTATTTGGAAAGGCATTTCTGGACATATAAGAGTCTTAAACAACTGAAATTTAGCTTAAAATGAATTCATGGACTCACAACTCAACAAGGAAGCATTCCCTTTTTACAGAATATCAAAATCACTCCTGAAACTAGAGTTATAATAAAAAACATCAGAATATTAATTTCAAAAATGGGAAATTGGATTTTTAACAGACAGGTTCTGGTAATTCAGATGTTTAAAAGGTTAAACAAACTCTATTTCTCCCAAATCTGTGGGAAAAGTTGCTTAACTCAATTAAGAAGCTAACCCAATTTACAGAATTGAAAAATCTATTTTGGTTCGAAAATGGTGATTTCGAGAAGTCACTGTTTTCAAACAAGAGATGGACCTATTACAGAATTTGAAGTTCTGTAACCAGTCTCGGTTTCTAACAGGTTTGAAATATCAAATGAATGTAGAAAGTTACAAAATTTTCCAGATATAAACAAGACAAATAAAGAAAGAAAACCCTTTTTACGGATTTGAAAAATGACCTCCCGTTGGAGAGATATGACTCTTGCAAAATGAACTAAAACCCGTGCAACTCAAATAATGCAGAATGATAGGGGTCTGGTTTTTAATTGAAATAAGGAATGAAATGACCATAGAAATCACTAAAAATTAACAGGAATGAACTAGACTCAATAACAAAGACACTGTTTTTTACGAATTTGGAATACGATCTTCGGTTAGGGAGATATGCCCCAGACAAGTTGGTCCTAATTCGGGTAGCGATTTACAACGATTTGTTTACTAGATAACACTACAAAACGCTATAGTGGTTTGCGGAAGACACTACAAATCGCTATGGTGAGACCCGACAACACTATAAATCGTTGTGGGGCTCGTTGGAGACCCGAAAATACTATAAATCGTTGTAGGGAGACCTGACAACACTATAAATCATTGTGGGGCTCATTGAAAACCCAAAAACACTACAAATCGCTGTAGAGAGACTCGACAACACCACAAATCGTTGTTGGAAGACCGAACAACACTATAAATCATTGTGGGGCTCGTTGGAGACCCGAAAACACTACAAATCGCTGTAAAGAGACCCAACAACACCACAAATCATTTTTGGAAGAACGAACAACCATATAAATCGTTGTGGGGCTCGTTGGAGACCCGAAAATACAACAAATCATTGTAGAAAGACCCGACAACACCACAAATCGTTGTTGAAAGACCGAACAATACTATAAATCACAGTGGGGCTCGTTGAAGACCCAAAACACTACAAATCACTGTAGGGAAACCCGACAAATCGTAACAATGATTTTGTTGGAGAATGTTGCCAATCAGATGATGATTTGTTGAAGGTGGGCAACAACAGTTGTGGCATGGGGGCCAAAATCAAAATATACAAAATCAGAATATAGGGTTCTGATATTTAATCAAAATAAAATAGCAATTGACCATATAAATTTTTGAAAATTTACAAAAATGAACTAGACATATAAATAAAGATAACTCGTTTTATAGAATTGAAAAATGATCTCCCATCAGAGAGATATAATTCTGACAAAATGGATCAAAATCTGAGTCGTTAAAATGATGCAGAGTGATAGAGTTGTGGTTTTTTACCCAAAACAGGTATGAAAACACCATAGAAATCGCTAAAATTTGGTATGAACAAACTAGATTCAATTTCAAAGACACCCCTTTTTATAGATCAGAAATATCATCTTTGGTTAGGGAGAAATCGCTCCAGCAAGTTGGCTCTAATTCTGTTAAAAACCTGACGGTACATAATAATAGATTCTAAATCTTGATTTTTAAAGTGAGTCAAACAATCTCAGAATAATCTGATTTTTGGTGAAGAGCATATAGACATGTGTATAAAGTTGCAGTAAAAAATTAAGATCGAAATGAACTTTGGTTATATACAAATCAATAGATCTAAAATAAACCAGAATTAGAAATGCAATCTGAAGGCATCTGAACATGATAAAAGCAAATTGCACATGCATGAATGTTCAAACGTGAGATCTAATGCCTTAAAACATGAATGAATGCATAGATGATGAAAAATTAAGACAAAAAATACACTAAAATGAAGCAAAAATAGTTGAGGCATAAATCTAACTTGTTGTAGCTTATTTGAAAGAAGGACTATATCTAAAAAGATCAAATCACTTCAATTATTTTGGCTCAATCAAAAATATGTTAAACAAAGATTAAAATGCAGCAGATAAGAAGATGAAAACTCAGATTATAATTCATTAATCATGCTATGACAAGAACTTTTAAGGGAATAGAAGAAGGGTACTCACCTTGGCTGAAGGGGTCTGAAAGAGAGGGTTGGAAGCTTCTCCAAATTTCGTAAACTCCAAGCAAGGAGAGAGAGAGAGAGAGAGACTGCTGACCACAGATCGTCCATTCCTTTTCTCCTTCCTTTCTTTCTCTTTTTATTCTTCTTTCTCCTCCTTTTCCTCCTTTTTTGCTTCTTTTCCTCCTCCTTTTCTGCTTCTTTTCTAGAGGACCTAGAGCTGAGGCTGCACATTAAGGGGGGCAACTTTTCTTTAAGAAATGTATTTTTTTCTTTTATGGTTTTAATAGGTTTAAAAATCTAAATTAAATAAAATATGAATAAAAATGAGGATTTTAAAAATAACTGATTTCTATTGGATCTGAGATCCAATTTGATTTTTGAATCCAAATTGAGTTAAAACTGGATCTAGATTGAATTTTAAGAAATTTTTCAAAAGTATTGAATTTAGGTTTAAAATTCAAGAATTGTTTTTTTTTTTGAATTGGGGATAAAAGATTGGATTTTGAAACTGGATCTGGATCCATCTTGATATTTCGAAATCCAAATTGAATTATGAATTGGATCTATGATATTTTTAAAAGATTTTTGCAAAATCATGGACTTGAATTTAAAATTTAAGAATTAATCTTTAAAATTAGGGAAAATTTTGAATTTTGAAAAGGATCCGGATCTGAGGTTTTGAATAAAAACTAGATTTGGATCTGGATTGCAGACCAAAATGAAGGAAATTAGTTTGAATTGGGTTCGAACCTTGGGAATGAATTTATGAAAATGAAAAATCCAGGCTTATGATGGAGTTCGGATTTGGATATTGGATCAAACATGAAAACGAATCTTGGATATTAGATTAAAACTTAAGAAATGAAGTTAGATCTCGGATATCAGATGAACTCGAGATCACGAATTGATTCAAATATACTTCTGAATGAATCAGGAATACAAAAGGGGGTTTGGCATCTATAGAAAGAGGTATCCGAAACGGATTTGAAAATTTTGGGGTGTTTACACCGAGCCAGGCTTAGTTGGGTGAGCCACGTCTGGCTCGGCTTTGGTTGAACTAAGTTGGCTCGGTTGCGGAGTGAACAGAGCTAGGCTCTGAGCCGAGCTGAGCTCGGTCAAGGTTTGAATCGAGTTAAGCTTGATTCAAGCTTACTAATAGGGCTCGACTAGGAGGATTTAACCCTAAGACTGGCTTGGTTTTAGCCGGGCTAAGCTCAGCTGAACCAAGCTGATAATGTGAGCATCTTGAGGGAAGAGCTCGACTGGGGCTCAACTGAGCCGGGCTTGGTTGGGCTCGAGCCGGGCTCCAACATCAAAGTGAGGGGTCTTGGCTCAACTGAGCCGAGCTTGATTGGGCTTGAGCAGAGCCACACAGAAGGAGGAGGTGTGTTGGAGGGCTCGACTTAGTCAAGCCTGGTCTAGCCAATCTCGGGTGGCTGGACTGGGCTCAACTTAGTCGAGCCTGGTCTAGCTGATTTCGGGTGGCTAGACTGGGCTCGACTAAGTTGAGCCCGATCTAGCAGAGGCATGGCGGCTGGATTGGGCTCGACTGAGTCGAGCATGGCCCAGCAGAGGCTCGAGTGACCCTGGGTCTCAAGTCGCTGGACTGGGCTTGACTGAGTCAGCCCCGGTCCAATAGAGATTCGGGTCACCCCGAATCTCGCCGGTTCAGCCCACTGCGCACGAGGTGCAGGGGGCGCTGGACGCCGAAAGCAGAAGGAGAGGAGACGAGAGAGGCAATAGAGGGCACCCTGAGCTCGGGTGACCTCTGGTCGGCCACCGAGATAGCGACACCAGTTGTTGCTGCTGTTGTTGTTTTCCTAGGAAAACAGAGGGAAGCGGGAGAGGTGGCAGAGGGCACCATGAATTCGGGTGACCTCCGGCCAGCCACAATGGTAGCAGAGGAAAAGAAGAAGAAAAAGGGAGGGAGGGCTTACTGAACTCCGGTAGGTTCGGTACCCAGCTGAGAGAGAGAGGCAGACAAAGGCAGGGGGTGGCGGGGCCGCTTCTAGCAGCTGCTCGCCGGAGGAGGAGGAGAGAGAGGGTTATAACCCCCTCACGATGGTGGTGGGAGTGGTTTTGGGTTGGATCCAACCCAAAACCTAAAACACTGAAAGAGTGTTGAGAGGGGGGTTGGGGTTGTTGGATTGGGTTGGGTCCACTTGGACCCAACTCAATCCACTAATATATATATATATATATATATATATATATATATATATATATATATATATATATATATATATATATATATATATATATATATAAAGTGATTGTATTAGGTTTTGGATTGAGTTGGGTCCATTTGGATCCAACTCAATGCATGTAATATATATACATACACAATATATTGTGTGGTTTGGATTTGTATCTCAAATCCAAATCCCATCCAAACCATATTTTCAAGTATAAATCGAAGACATATGGATTTGGATTGAGATTGGATTTGGTCCATTTTGGATCCAAATCCAACTTCAATGTGTTTAAAACATTATAGTATTTAGGTTTTATCGGGTTGAGTCTGAATGGATCCAATCCCTATGCTATTTAAAAATACGACCCACCTTGGGTCTTATATGGATCCAAATTGATATTCTATCATAAATATTATATATATATATATATATTTGTTTAATTATTTTAAAGTTGGCTCCTCTATTTTGATCTTATTCTATACCCACTTAGTACAACAATTTGGATCTCTTTTTGGACCCTAACTTGTTTTGAGATTGGATCCATCTAATGGATCCAACCTAAGTTTTTTTTATGGTTTTGAGAAGTTTGGATCTCTTCTGACATCTAGCTTTAAATTATTCTGAACTTGGACCGGGTCCAATGAATGGATCCGAGTTCTTCTTACAGTGTTTTACAAATTCGGATCACTCTCTGAATCTAAACTCATATAACTAGGAGATCCAGTGGATCCTAGGAATCTCAATTGGAGTTGATCATTGTGGATCCCTCATTGAGATCCAGATCCAAAGGTATTTAAAAACCTCGCAACTGTTAAATAATTTGATAGAAAATCCAAAAATCTCATCGATAATTTAATTATTTTATGAATTACTCATAAAAATACAAGGATAATCCTTTATTATTTTCTAAAAAGTTCAAAAAAAATGCGATCTTTAAACACCTGCTTGCGGTGTAGTGGTAGGCCAAGATAAGGGATTGATAGGTGACCTTGACGGCATTCAAATAGATGAGAGGCTGCAACAGTGGCAATGAAGTCTGCGTTAAACAAGAAGACCTTGCTCTTGGACCCATTCATCCGTAGGCCCGATAGGAGACCAAACACCAACAAGATATATATAGGATCCTCGTCATGTGCGCAATAGAAGCTTTCTCAAATAAAATAAAGTCATCAACGAACTGCAACAATGTGAAGTAAAACCCAAAGAACGACACTAGCTCGATAAAAGCAGCAATCACTGCTTGCTTGAGGAGGGATGCCAGTCCCTCAAAAACAACATCAAAGAGGAGTGGGGAAAGGGGGCATTCTTAACGAAGGCCCCTATGCAAGTCAAACACTTGGCCCGAGTCTCCATTAAGGGATATAGAAGCTGATGCAATCGTGACCAGCTCCTTTACCCAATTGCACCGTCTATATCTGAATCCCATATTGTGTAGCGATTGCAATAAGAAAGGGCAAGAAATGAGGTTAAAAGCTTTAGAGATATCTATTTTCAGCATAAAGTATGACTTTCGAGAGGAGGATATGCCTTAATTAGAAGCAAGAACCACACAGTCCTGCACCATTCGACCCCTGATAAATGCCCTTTGCTGCGTACCAACAACATATCTAAGCTAACTCCCTACATCTTGTTTGCCAACACCTTCGTGATGATGCGATAGGGTGCCCCTAAGATAAAAAAGGGACCTAAAAGAGGAAATATCATGCGCGCTATCAAGAAAACAACTTTCATCAACTCGGCGATAAGGTGTCACCCCCAGGATAGAAAGGCTTCTGTCATCTATGCGATATCGTGCATGAGAGTTATCACACGATCAGCCATAAACTGCTTTTTCTGAAGGAACTTTACTCCCTGAAACAATCTCTTGTTACTTTTTTTAAGGCATTATCAATCTCAATACTTATAAAGCTCGGGTACCAACTTGTCACGGACTAAAAACAAAAGCCTTCGTTACGTGTCTTCGAGAGCACAACGAAAATCGAGTTAATCATTGTTTGTCTACCATGCATGCACAATAAAGAGAACGAAGAGGCAAGAAAATAAGAAAAATCAAGCATACAAGCTTTTATTAACAAAGTCAACGATTACAGAAGGATAAAAGCTATTTATAAGCACTTAAAGAAAACAAAAAAAAAACAGGAATTTAATGCAGAAAAACTCATCCTTCCTCGATACTTTTTGTTAATTCTGACAAAGCCCCCAAAATTTCTAATAATTGGCTGCCACTGGTGGAGACTTGGTTAAAGAGAGAGAGAGAGAGAGAGTAGGGGTGGCAATCGGGTCGGGTTGGCGGGTCGGGTTGGCGGGTTGGCGTGTCAGCATACCTCAACCCGAACCCGACCCGTTTATTAAACGGGTCAGCTGTGGCAAACACGAACCCGACCCGTTTAATAAACGGGTAACCCGACACGACCCGCCAACCCATTTAATAAATGGGTTGGGTCGGGTAAACGGGTTTTCAGGTTCGCGGGTCAGGTTGGCGGGTTGACGGATCGGGTTGGCAGGTAGTCAGGTTGGCGAGTCGGGTTGACGGGTCGGGTTAGCGGGTCGGTTGGCGGGTTGGCAGGCGGGTCGGCGGGTTGACCCACCCGCCTAACCCGTTTATTAAACGGGTCAGCCAGGTTGGCGGGTTGGCATACCCCCAACCCGAACCCGACCTGTTTAATAAACGGGTTACGCGGGTCGACCCGTTTATTAAACGGGTTGGCTTAAGCCCAACCCGAACCCGCCTAAGAGCCGGGTTGGCGGGTCGGGTTGGCGGGTCGTGTCAGAAATTGCCACCCCTAAGAGAGAGCAGTGCGATGAAGAAGAAGCAGTGGTGGGGAAGCTTGTGCATTAATTAAGAATTGTGGGGTATTGGTCTGTGAGGCTGCAAGTCAAGGTAAAAAATTAATGACGGTGACTGAGAATCGAGAAACGGGTGGCCAATTGACCTTCGTTTACGGAATGAAAATTCTCCATCTTCTGCTTCTCTGCCTTCCCGTACACACCCACACAGCCTCTCCTCCCTGAGAGAGAGAGAGAGAGAGAGAGAGAGAGAGAGAGAGAGAGAGAGAGCCGAAAGAAGATCAACATGAGAGAGAGGTGCGTTCAATGAGCGGAGGAAGTTAAAGTTCTGTAAAACCCCCCTCCGGCAAAGTCGCCGGAGAAAAAAAAAACAGCGGTTAACGGGGCGAGGTGAGGATAAACCGCATCTCAACAAGCGGCAGAGGGAGAGATAGAGAGAGAAGGGGAGAGTCAGGGAGAAGGGGTATTTACCGGCGATGACGGCGACGACGACGACGAGGTAAGCTCCACCCTCCTCATGTTCTTCTTCGTTCTTCTTTTCTGTCCGAGCAAAAAGGAGGCCGGCAGCCATTGTTGCCGGCGAGTTGCAGTTAAACGAAAAAAAGGAGATTATGAGAGAGAGAGAGAGAGGAGGAGGAGGAGGGGGGCCGATGTCGGTGGCTGACCCCTCCTGTCGGAGAAATAGACAGAGAAGGGCCGGCTCCGGCGACCGGCCCCTCTCTGTAAGCTGAAGGGGGACGGAAAGGGGGCGATGCCCCTTTTCCCGCCCCCTGTGAGGGTTTTAACGGGAGGGGGGGGGGGGGGGGGAACCGGGTCGGTCCAGGGTGACCGGACCGAACCGGGCCAGTCTGGGTGCGACCGAGACCGAGCCCGCCGGTCTGGGTCACGCCCAGACCGAGCCATTACAAAAAAAAAATAATAATAAGAGAGGCTCGTTCGGCCTGGGTGCGACCCAGACCGAATCGGGTCGGTCCGGGTCGCACTCAGACCGAACTGAGTCAGGTTAAAAAAAATGGGTTGGGTGAACCGGTTCGGGTCGAACCGGTTTAGACCAAACCAGTTAGTGATCTGGGTCAAGTAGAACCGGTTCAGACCAACTCGGGTCTGAACCGAACCGGTTTGAACCAAGGTCTGAACCGAACCAGTTCAGGTTTGGATCTGGGTTATTAGTTCAGACCTAGTTCGATCTAGACCTAAATCCAGATTAACTATGTCTGGATCCGATTGGATCAGTCTCGGGTCTAGACCCAATCAGACAAGTCTAGACCCAGTTAGATTATCCTAGATCCAGTCAGGCAGATTTGGATCCAATTAGACTGTTCAAAATCCAGTCAGGCAGGTCCAGATCCAGTCAATCTGTCCTGGATCCAGTCAGACTATTCTGGATTCAGTCAGAATAGAATGGATTCAGTCAGACCAGTTCAGATCTAATCATACTGTTCTGGATCCAGACTAGATGTCCCAGGTCGGGTTGGATCAGTCCATATCAAGAATGGATATGGATCGGATCAAACAAAAGTCTTGTATGGTACTAAAATCCAAAATGTACCAAGATATCCATTTGGATACTTGAGATCCATTTTAATAAAATGGACGTATCTTCGCACTCCAAACTCAGAATCGAGTGAGGTTTGGTGCGTTGGATTCATATTGAAGAGGGAAATCCATTGATCCATGAAATTTAGTCAAACTAGTAATACAGAAATCGTGGTTTCTTGAGAAAGATTTAGGAGGGGTATTTTGGTAATTTGGTAAGAGGTTCTGTGAACTAATATGTTGATTTAGTGAAAGTATAGTGTTCACACGTGAGGTAAGGGATATTATAAGTAATCTTAGATGTAAATCAATATTTTACGTTATTTGAATATTGATTAACATGATTGTTTTTGGGTGAGACCATGACATGCAGAACTTTCATGCTTGACATTAGGAGTTGAATTATACATGTTTGTGTGATATGCAAGTTAGTTTTGATAAGTCATGCATGATGAAAACAAATTCTATTGTGATTGCATTTCTAGATAATTCATTAATATCATGCATTTTGATGAGATTATATTTAGATTTGAGTCCCATTTAGTTTATTCATGTTGTATGAATGGATATTTTGAGATCAACATGCATGACCTCTTAAATCCCGAAAGTGACGACCTATGACAAGGGCTACCTGGTTTGCGACCAGAGTGCAGCCACCATGGAGAGTGGGTCGCCGGTGATTTAATGATGTAGTGTCTCTACATCATTGTGTGCTAAGTGAGAGATGTGTGAGTCCTAATGTCACCATGAGATTAAGAATGAGATTTGTTGTGATCAGTCACGACACCACTCGTGAGAGAACGAGTGAACTATGAATTGAGAATATTGTTCAATGTGTAAACTTAGTTATGACTTAGGATTTCACTTACACTGGTTTGAGACTCTAGAGGACCATGGATGGTTGATATTCATCATGGTTAGGATATAACATGAACCATACCGAGATTGAGAGCTTGACCTCCCGACTAGCTACCGGTGGAGTCCCCGTGGTGGTTCACTGCAGTGCCTGGTGGTCCGGAGACTACTGGGAGTGTATGGTTCATTGTCTGGCCAACGTGTAGAATTGGAGTGTTCTACAGGGTTGCTACGCCCATAGATGACTATTACCGGTATAGCTAGCCTAGTGATAGTTGAGAGAGAGTATTTGAGAATGATAATGATGATAATTAAAATATACAAACATGTGTGGTGTATCGAGAACTAAACTAAGAACTAAACTAGGTCCCAGATCGGGGTGTTACAAATTGGTATCAAAGTCAGGTTTACACAGAAAAAGGGTTCATCATTCATAACAAGATTCAATGACAAGATATAAGTCACTGCTCGAATGAGATACGTTAGTGATTAGATTATTGTATGATTAGGAATGACTAACAAACAAAGAAACAACGAAATCTCACAGGCTCAAGACTCTACTGAGCCTCCCATGATAGGGAGAGAGGAATTCTTCGCCGCAATGGCAATGGTTAACGGAGTCATCACAAGCATGACTTAAGTGGTTAGAGAGTTGACACCACAGCCTCCTTTGATCTACATCATACTCGGAGATCGAGATTCTTACCATCAGCACTACCCCTATACTACCCAGGGGCGACATCCACTACCTTACGGAAGAAGGAATCACCAATGTAATTGTCAAAGAGCGAGGTCTGCACGTGTGTAGATGGGGGGAATTCGCATAGCGGCTCAAGGAGGAATCGGGAGAAGAGCATCTCCAAACATAAACTTTATGCCTCGGGGAGGGTCTCGTATGGCCAGCGCATGGGGATGACATATGTCCCGAGCTAGATATGTGGCTGCCATGAGTGGGGGAAACCAGAGGGTTCCACCTCCATTCCAAGAGTTTCTGTCTGAAGAAACTCGAAGAGCTGCAGTTCAGGCAGCCGAAGCAGCCCGACGGGCAGCGGAAGTCAACCAAAGCGACCCAGGGTTTGGGCAAGGGCGAGCAATTTCGAAAAATTTGGAAGAGGAAGGCGAGGATGAAGACCCAAGTGATGATTCACCCTCACCTACATACACTCCTGCCACACCTACCCACACATCTTTCTCACCAACTTACACTCCTACTTCGCCTCAGTACGACTTGAACGCTCCTCCCGAGACTCAGACTTAAGGGAGTACAAGGAACAACCCTGCTTCGGATGGATGGAAGAGTGATTAGGATTAGCTAGTTTTCTTAGGAGAGTCTCATTATTTGAATTGCATTGTTCTTTCTTTTTGCTTGCTAATAATGTTTCTCGTGCGTGTATGAGACTTTTGAATGAAATAAAATGAATAATTTTATATATATTGTGTGAGATGTGATAAAATCTTGTACGAATTCAATGAACCATGTGATGTTAAGTGATAATTTTTCTGCAGTACAAATGGCCACTCGCAGAGGAACATCTTATCTTTCAAAGAACACAGTAGCAGCTAGGCAGGAAAGGGAAATCATTGGCGGACCGTCGCGAAGGGCACTCTCATCATCCCCTACTACAAAAGGGGCACAAGTTCAGGGAAGCCACGTGACAACACACACACCAAAGAGATATACTCCCTGAGAAGGTAGAGAAGAAAGTATGGAGATCCCACCTGGATCCCCAATGAGTCAAAGTACGAGGATACCACCAGAGTACACTACCAACCGCATATTGTATGAGCTTCTGCAAATGACCCGAGCCCAATAGAGTCAACCTCAGACGGTGATTTCTGGTATCACCTCATGGGCGGAGAAGTTCAAGAACATGCATCCTCCACTCTTCGATGACACTCTTGATGGGGTCATGGCAGAAAATTGGTTGATGCAAGTTGAGAAGGCATTGGACGCCATCCAATGTCCAGAGGATCAGAGGGTATGGATAGTTGTATCCAATCTGACCAGCGATGCGAAGCACTGGTGGAGATCCATCAGAGATACCTTGTAGCCGGATACGTACTTGCCTTGGTCCACATTCCTGAGGAGATTTTATAGGCAATTCTTTCCAAAATGTCAGAGGGTAGAAAATGAAGAAGAATTCAGGAAGTTGAAGCAGGGTGACATGACGATCGCCCAATATATCGCTCGTTTCAACTCTCTCTCCCGTTTTGCCAAGTCCTTAGTGGCAAATGAGAAAAAGAAGTGCAAGAGGTTTGAGAGGGGTTTGCGGCACAAAATTTTGAGGTTGGTCGGGCCACAACAAATAAAGAAATACAGCTGACTCGTAGACTATGCCTCTAGGTACGAGTTTTGGGAGATGCGGACAGTAGAAAAGCCTCAAGCGAAAGAAAAAGCCAAGACGGAAGAAAAGACCCAGCACAACGGTGGCAATATGGTATAATCCTCTCGGAGGAAGTTTCATTCTAAAGAAAGATTTCAGCGAGACAACAACAGGCATTTTGGAAGACAAACTTCTGATCAGAACCAGGGTAAGCAAGTCAAGTATGCAGACAATCAACAAGCCAAGCGACAAAGGTTCTAGAAGCCGGTCCAGTTGGATAACGCTTGTAAGACTTGTGGTCTCCAGAGGCATGAAGGTAAATGTGACTTGAGGAACGTGAAATGCTTCAACTGCCAGCAGATGGGTCATTATACCAATGATTGCCCACAACCTAATCAAAGAAACAACGCCCCACCAAAGCAGAAGCCAGCAGTACCAGGTCGCGCATATGTGACTGCTCTTCAAGAAGCTCTTGCCAACCCTGAAGTGGTTGAAGGTACACTTTTTATTTATGGTGTTCTTGCTCGTGTATTATTCGACTCAAGAGCCACACATAGTTTCACTTCTTCAGCTTTTGGAAAGCGGTTGCCAGTGGCACCTTCTCGATTGAGTGTTTCTTACTTAATAGAGACACCTATAGGAGCAACCACCATTGTGGATACTGTGTATTCTAACTGCGTTGTAAAAATCGAAGATTGCAAGTTGCTTGTAAACTTGTTGCAACTGACTTCAAAGATCTAGATGTTATTCTGGGCATGGATTGGTTGTCGGACCATCATGCCACTATCGATTATAGAAGAAAATGTTTGAACTTTCAAATACCTCAAACTCCAACTTTCACATACCAGGGTGTTAGAAAATTACCCAAGCCGGCTATCATATCTTGTTTAAAGACCAATATATATATATATATATATATATATATATATATATATATATATATATTAAAAAGGAATGCATGGGATTCTTAGCTTACATGAAAACTGAAGAGAAAGAAGACCTCACAATATCAGATGTAGACATAGTTCGTGAATATGACAATGTTTTTCCAGAAGATCTACCAGGTCTCCCTCCTGATCGTGAGATTGAATTTGAAATCGATCTAGTTCCGGAAACAATACCCATTTCGAAGGCTCCCTATCGGATGGAACCTGCAGAACTCATGGAACTCAAGGAGCAGCTGCAAGAATTATTAGAGAAAGGTTTTATTCGTCCGTCAGTATCTCCTTGTGGTGCTCCAATCCTATTCGTTAAAAAGAAAGACAGATCATTGCGCATGTGTATAGACTATCGTCAATTGAATGCAGTTACCATAAAGAATAAATACCCATTACCGAGAATTGATGATTTGTTTAATCAACTGCAAGGAGCTGCATGCTTCTCGAAGTTAGATTTGAGATCGGGTTATCATCAGCTGAGGATCAAGAAAGAAGATGTAGATAAGACAACATTCAAATCAAGATATGGCCATTATGAATTCATGGTCATGCCTTTTGGTCTAACTAACGCACCAGCTGCTTTCATGGATATGATGAATAGAGTCTTCAGACCCTATTTGGATAAGTTCATGGTGGTTTTTGTCGATGACATCCTCATATACTCTACCTCGAAGGAGCAACATGAAGAGCATCTGAGGATAGTTCTGCAGACACTTAGAGAACATCAGCTCTATGCCAAATTCTCTAAGTGTGCTTGTTGGTTAGAACAAGTGTCCTTTCTTGGACACATTGTTTCTAAAAACGGGATTATGGTAGACCCTGCAAAGATTGAAGTAGTCACCAATTGGTCTAGACCCAAGAATCTTACTGAGATTCACAGCTTCTTGGGATTAGCTGGGTACTACCGACGATTCGTAGAAGGATTTTCCTTGTTGGCGGCTCCTATGACCAAGCTCACAAAGAAAGACGTAAAGTTTGAATGGAATGATAAATGTGAGCAAAGTTTTCAGGAGATAAAGAAGTGTTTGACCACTGCCCCAATGTTGGTCTTACCTTATGGATCTGGAGGTTTCACTATTTATATTAATGCCTCTCACAAAGAATTAGATTGTGTTCTGATGCAACATGAAAAAGTGATAGCTTATGCATCTCGTCAGCTTAAAACTCATGAAGTCAACTATTCGACGCATGATCTGGAGCTAGCAGCGGTGGCATTTGCCCTTAAGATATGGAGGCACTATCTCTATGGCGAACAATTTAAGGTCTTTACCGACCATCAAAGCCTTAAGTATTTGTTTTCTCAGAAAGATTTGAACTTGAGGCAAAGGAGATGGTTGGAATTTCTGAAAGATTATGATTTCGAGCTAAAATATCATCCCGAAAAGGCGAATGTAGTCGTTGATGCTCTTAGCAGAAAGGCAGGAGCACTAGCTAGACTTGCAGATTGGGAGTTATTTTCCTCTGTGGCTCATCAAAAGGCAGAAGCTCAATGCTTAACAGGTCGGTTATTATTCGTGCAAACCACATTGAAGTCAGAATTGTGGGATCAAATTAAGGAAAAACAACCCTTAGACCCATAATTAATTCAAATAAGAAAGAAGATTTCAGAAAATGAAGAATCAGAATTCAAAATTGATGATAAAGGACTTCTTAGATTTCGTCAGAGAGTGTGCATTCCTAAAGAACGGCGGGGACTGTCGACGGTGGGACCGGCGAACGACGAGAGTGGGCGAACGGTGGGAGCGGGCGAACGACCGGAACTGGCGAACGACGAACGACGAGAGCAGCGAAAGAAGAAAAGGAAAAGCTGTCTGAGATTAGGGTTATTCAAAAATTAGCGATGACTTAGCGACAAATTAATTCTGTCGCTAAGCCGATGTAAATGAAATTTATGAAACTAGCGACAAAAAATATTCAGTCGCCCAGTCTGTCGCTACGTAGCGACAAAAAATCTTCTGTCGTAAAGGTCGTCGCCAAATGTTGTGTTTGTCATGACAAAACACTATGTCGCAAAATCCGTCGCTATGTAGCGACGGATTTTGGGATGGGAGTTATTCTGTCGCTATTTTCGTAAACTTCATTCATTATAGCGACGGATTTTTTTTGCTCGTTAATCCGTCGCTAACAACATATTTTCTTGTAGTGGAGTTTTCAAGCAGGACTCTTTATGAATGAGCCTTATCTCTCATTGGGATAAGCACAAATCTATTTGGGTTGGATTTGAATAAAAAAGTATCTCGTTCATGATTCTTATAAATGTGGGTTGACCCATATTTTCTAAAACATTTAAAAGTTTCCTATATGAGTGCTAGTCCTAGAGAGAACTAGCTCTAGTTGTGACCTCACTTTGTGCTCCTTCTGATCACTCAATAGCCATACCCTTTGCGAAGGTGTTGTCGATAGAGAAAAGCCAACATGAGCACAAAAAACGAGACCCAAAGTCCAAAAATGTGATTTTTTAGATCAATCTGTGTGTTTATTCATCTATTTTAGTTTCTATCTTTAATTTGTTTCGTAAGTGCTTATACATGCTTGATCTTGCTTGCATTCCTCATTTCTCGCGGGGTTGAAATATCAAAAATGAACTTTTTCGATGGTAAACTTTGAGCTTCGGAGGTCAAAACTTATGTCAGCCATACCTTCTCGTTGAGAAGGACAATCGAGGCTTGAAATGAGTGTCTCATATCTTTTAAATGAATTTGAAAAGAGTTTTGCAAAATCCAGGTGAGTCCATATTTCTTTTCTTTTAACCATAAATTTTTTGTTAACAATTTTTATTGATTACAATGGAACACCATATTTTTCAATTTTTCGTAGTTAGAAGTGAATTATCGGAAGGTTTGAAGCCTAGTGAACTCAACACTACCGATATTCAGGCGTTCTTGGTTTGGCAGACAAACAATCTTTGTCGTCGAATCTTTGCCATCTGTAGGCTCTGCCATTCGCAGAGTCTGCTGTCTGCAAGATTGTCATCCGTGAGGACTGCCGTCTGTAGACTCCATCATCCGATAGAGTAGGTTGTCCACAGGATTGTCATCCATGTGCATTGTCGTCTGCAGACCCCATTGTATGGTAGGCTAGGTCATCTGCATGTCATTCGTTCTTTGTCGTCTATAGACTCTACCATATGTAGAGTCTACCCTTCCCAGAGATTGTCATCTAATAGGCTCGATTGTTTGCATGGATTTGTTGTTTGTTCATTTTGCCATCTGCAGACTGTCAATCTGCAAGGTTTGTCATCTACATACCCAACTTGGGATGACAAAGCTTGGTTGTCATTGCAGTTTGGGATGACAAAGATTTATTGATGTTCCTTCTTGGAACGACAAAGATATTTTTTGCCCTCCCTCGCTTAAACGGCAAAGCGTGGAAGTTGTTCCACGTCGAGATGACTGTTTGTGTTGTCCCATGTTGGAACAGTAAGAATGATTATTTAAAAAAAAAGTTTGCCAATTATTTAAAAAAAAAGTTTGCCATGAAAGGAATCTATGATTGGGACAATAAACAGTCTTTGTCATCAATGTCAGAGATGACAAAATGACATTGTCATTTTGGCTGGGATGGCGAGGCATCTTTGCTATCCATTGCTCGAGATGACAAAATGTTCTTGTCATCTAAGTTGGGATGACAAAGTATCATTGTTGTCCATCTTTACATCATCCTGAAAACTACGTGTCTTGTTCCTTCCGTAAGCTATGTCATTTGTTGCACTTGTCCTAATTCTTATTTCAAATCTGGCCTGACCTCATTTGGCGAGACTCAAACAGTCTCAACAACTCAATTATTTCTAAAACTGGTATAACCTTGTTCCACGAGACCCAAACTAACTCGATAACCTAGTTATTTCAAAACTGGCCTGACCTCGTTCGGTGAGACTCAAATAGTCTCATCAACCCAATCATTTCCAAATCTAGCATGACATTATCTAATGAGAGATAAATGTTTTCACAACTAAGTTGTCCCAAAATTGGACCAACCTCATTTGACGAGACCTAAATGGTCTCAACAACCCAATTGTCTCAAAACTGGCATGACTTCTTTCGATGCGACCAAAACAATCTCGGCAACCCAATTGTCCCTAAACCGACATGCCATTATTCGACAAGACCCAAATGGTCTCGATAACTCAATTATTTTTAAAACTGGTCTCACCTCGTTCGATGAGACTCAAACAGTCTTGGTAAACCTATTGTCCCAAAATTGGTCTTACTCTATTTGGCCAGACCCAAACATTCTTGGCAACCCCGTTGTCTCTAAACTGGCTTGACATTGTTTCGACGAGACCCAAATGGTCTTGACAGTCCAATTGTTTCCAAAATTGGCTAATCCCATTTAAGGGTGTCTATTTTTTTTATAAATCGAATCACATTCGATTAATGACAAAGTGGGTCATCTATAGACACCCAATTTTCACGATGCCCAAATGTTAATCTCTTTTGAAAAATGTACTCTTAGATTCTAATGTGAAATTTTTTGAAGAAATGTCATAATTAAAAAAAATCCTAAAATATATCACCCATTTTTATGGGACGGCTAAGACCCTTGCCGTATGTTTCCCAAGAAAAGAAAGACGCTTGATGTTCAACTCTTAGGATGGCAAATCCATTTTTCGTCATCTGTAAGACAAAAATGCGCATGCCATCCACACTAGGACTGCATAACACTATGTTGTCCAAGCCTTGAGACAATAGACAACTTGGTTGTTTGGTCTTATAATGACATTATACTTTGCCATTTGTTCGCAAGACAACAATCCCCTTTTGTTGTTTGTCTTGTCAAGGATAATGATGAGCCTCAAAAGAGCCATATCTCAATTATACCCAAACTCTTCTTGCGAGTTTCTAAGCAGGATTCTTCACGTATGAGACTTATCCCCCATTGAGATAAGCACAAATCCATTTGGATGAGATTCGAATCGAGAAAACTCTTGATTTATATCCCATTCATGATTCTTATAAATAGAGATTGACTCCTAGAGCCTGAAACATCTGAAAATGCCTTATCTGAGTCTTGGTTTTAGATAGAACAAGATCTAGCCTTGCCCTCACTCAGTGTCTTTTTCAATCCATCAATTGTGATACCCTATGTGGAGGTGTTGTTGATGAATAAAAGCTAACCCGAGCATAATGGATGAACATACCGCAAAGTCCAAAAAAGGTGAATTTTTAAATCAATCTACTTGTTTATCCATATGTTTTAGTTTCTATATTTAATTT
Organism: Nuphar pumila; assembly: GCF_984573655.1. NCBI lineage: Eukaryota > Viridiplantae > Streptophyta > Magnoliopsida > Nymphaeales > Nymphaeaceae > Nuphar > Nuphar pumila. The sequence continues at coordinate 89,257,535 of NC_143254.1, forward strand.
GTTTCATAAGTGCTCATACATGCTTGATCTTGTTTGCATACCTCGTTTCTCGAGGGGTTAAAATCCTAAACTGTACTTTCTCAATGGTGAGCGAGCTTCAGAGGTTGAAATATGCATCAACCTTACCTCCTCATGGAGAAGAACGACCAATGATTGAAATGAGCATCCCATGTTTTTTAAGCAAATTTGAAAAGAATTTTGCAAAATCCAAGTGAGTCGATATTTTTTTTCTTTTACTCACAAAAAATTTCTTAACAATTTTTTACGATCATGGTAGCATGACATATTTTATGATTTTTTGTAGTTAGAAGTGCATTACCGAGAGGTCTTGCGTTCTAAAGAACCCAACATCACCCAAGATTTGGGCATTCTTGGTGTGGGTGACAAACAGTATAATGACCTGAAAATTCAAAGACTAAAAATGTCACTACAAATCTTTGCCTTTTAAAACATAGCGAAAAGTTATTTTTAAAACATAGACCAACTCTAATTCTTCAGACTCGTCATAGGTAAAAGAAAAACTACAATAATTATTTAAAAAACATTTTATTCAATTGAATTAATATTAGAGTATATATAAGCCAAAATTATAAAAACTCAGATACAATTCAAATTAACATAATCTACAATAAAATCATAGTTGAGTCCTCATGTATTGCAGCATCCATTAGTTCATTTTTGTGAACCTAAAATTTTTTAATAAAATAAGTAAGACCACTAAATGTAACGACCCTAACGATTTCAAACAAAAAATACCAAAAAAAAAAATTCTTTTGTTTTTTTCTTTCTAAAATGTAATAATGCAACCGTCTTATCAACGAACTCATTCCAACTGTACCAAGTACTAGACGTCCCACCTGAGCACAAGTGCGAGCATGTCTTAGGCTCCTAGTACCAGATCCAGTACAGAATCATTCATTAATGAATCTGATTGAACCATTACATAAAAAAATTTATTAATGTACCAAGTTTTTCACCATTGACTTCGCCTTAATCGAATCAAACTCTAGGGAGTCAGTCTGCGCATGCACCAATGTTTAATAGCTTCGTAGAAAAAAGTTCGAAGTTAAAGCATCTAAATGATAAAATTCTTATGTTATTATTAAGTGAGTAAACAAAAAAAAATATTATTATTTTTTAAATCAATTTTATAAATTGGTTTCATGGTTAAATCTCTGGACACATTATATTAAGAGACTACTACCATCACATATTCGAATAGACACTAACTATGCATAAAGTAACTAAAATTCATAATTTAACTAATAATCAAATGTCTAATTAAATAGTACTTTAGCAATTCAAAAAGTATTAAAATTCAAATAAAATCAAAAGCCCTTAGGATCATCAAAAACATCAGTGTACACAACCCCCTTCGGTTTTTTGCACTCGCTCTGGCCATCACATGTCTCCTGAAAAATAATTTATTTTAAAAGAATGAGACTTTGAAAAGTCTGAGTAAAATTCATACAACTAATGCAATATACAACACATAAAGCTTGAATGATATAAGTATCTCAGAATTTGCATCAACTATCTACAAGGCAAATATAAAGTTTCTACCAGCTATTCATGAATTCCAAATTCATAAGCAAGTATGAAATAATAATCTTAAATATGCTAACATTAAACTCCAGATGATAACAAGATATATCAATGAGTATGAATTCACCAACTTTCAAGAACAAGAATAATTTGCAGTAATAAAAAGTAAAGTAAAGCAAAGTGAAATAAAGTAATGTGAGCAAAAAATTTATGTTTTATCTTGATTTTTTGGTCTACCTGAGTATGACGTAGACCAAACCAAAACAGGCTGACTAGCTCGGGTGTTTATTATGATAGGTAATTCATTATGATCGAGCAGCCCCCTGAGTCGTATCTCCCAAGGATAAAGCCTAAAACTATGAGAGGAAACAACCGCTTTAAAAGAACTCTACTCGAATGCATGACACCACCGTCACAACGATGATCATGATCACTCACTTCTGCAGAAGTACCTGAGAACTGCCACTCATGACGAATTGACAGTCTTGGTCCTCCTAATCTTCCTGAATGGAGGACCTGGTGAGAAAGTGCCTTTCGCGAGTCAAACTGAAGGGTTCAGGAAATTTCATACACTCTACCTTCTCTAAGGTAGATTGTTGCCAAACAACCGGTTAAGCTTACCTCGATGAAATAAGGCATACCCGGAAGGGCTGTCATAGGGTATCTTTAACTTAGGATATAGGTAACACATGCAACTACCATTTAGGCTAGTGTACTTTCCATCTCATTGTTCCATCTTATGAAACTATTATTATCTTAATTTCATCAAGCACACCAAGTGCTCATCAAACCCTGTGGGATATCATATTTCCTGCATGTATTTATAAATACCGCATACCAAAATTATAACATGCACTCTCAAAAGTTTGGAATCATGTTAACATGCCATTTAGCAATCCACTCATGTGGTATCATATTATTTCCAATATTCTAGGATAAATATGCAACAATATCACATATACATCATTATGCATCCACATTTATAGCAAATATGAAACAACCTTAATATACTCATTATTCATTTTTTTTACATGCTTTGCAATTACAATCATGCTCATAATCGATTTATCATAAAAATCACATAATCAAACTGCTATAATTAAACAGGTCCACAAATCTTACTTGCAATATGTATATAAACAATAAATCTTACCAATAACTCTATCACAAATATTTATCTCAAATCAAATACGATTCAAGCACTGAATTTATGAAAAGTTTAAAGAAATATCAAAACATAATCGAAGTCATTAATTTGACCTTCCCGATAAGAGCTCCGATAAACCCTTATCAATCAAATCGATATGACTACTATTAATATTTTGAGCTTTCAGTCCACAAATCATATTAAACTTAATTAAAATATCTATGGTAGCATGCACATTAAAGAACTCATTACAACTGACCCATAAATATAAAAAAAACATATAAGTATTTTTCTTTGATCCAAGCCCCCATAAGCCCGAACCGAAAAAACTTACATATTTCTAATTACAGTCAATTGTAATAATGCTTAAACAAGATGAATACACATTACTTAAACTCAATTCATGCCATACAAACTACCAACAATTCATATCTCAATGGAATATGCCTTTTAGAATCGATCCAAATAATATATTTGCAAAACAATATGAAAGGGGTCATGTATTACACATACGATTTACATAGACATCCCAATCATATTTTCTCACATGGCTAGCTCATTAATATTGATGCAATATGACATAAAATCACTAAAATATGCAATACATGTCAGAAATATATCAAAATCACAAGCTTCTGTCACGTTGCCAATTAAAAACAAGTATAAGTTGTTGAAACAAATTTGGATCTCTGGTAACCCAATTTTATAAAATCTGTCGAGAAAAATAGAACATTGATAAAATTGTGGTATTTTTACCATGGTTACCTATACTTGTCATAAAAAATACAACCCAATAAACCATTCGCAAAACAAATCAATACACAAAAAATTAAAAATCTTTTTACAAAACCCTATTCTGATAGAGTTTCGGTCAAGAATCTATAATCTGCAAGATTTTAATCCGATTAAGGTATTTCTTGAATTTTTTTCAGAACATTTTTTATAAATCTCTTTTTACAAATTCTGATATTAGGTATTAAGATTCACCCAAAATGTTTATAAATTTTTTGGAGTCATTTTTTATAGACGTTTATAATATTTATCAAAGATGAGTCAAAATCATCCTGTAAATAGAGCAAAAAATTGGGGCTCTGTTAAAATAGACATATCTGCATCAATATTGATCTAAAACGAGCAAAACAAGATTCTAAATTCAAGATCAAGATATTTAGATGATCGTAATGATTTTATTTAGATTTTTTGGACCGATATTCATAGAGTTATCAATTTTTTTTTCAGAAATAGGTTGGAAAAAGTTTATCTGACATCATAACTTTAGGTTTCTCAGAAAATGATTTTGTAAAAATCTTTTTTAAGATTATAAAACCTTTAGAATCTTATTATTTTTTGTTTGATCTAATAATATAGGTTAATACATGAATAACACCATTAATAATCATATTGTGATTAGATTTAATATGAAATAAGAATAAAGCCTTAATTTCACTTGTTTCTCAAAATCTTTTTTTAGAAAAAGCATAATATTTATATTTTTTAACTGAAGAAACGATTTTTTCTACTAAGAAAATATGTAGAACAGATCAAGAACATATTAAAAGTTGTTGAAAATCAAAATAATTCAATCATACATGCTCCAAGGGTGTAAAAACATCAGCTATGTAAATCTTATTTGTCTACGATCGATTTTCACGGTTAGAACAAAAAAACAGATGATCCAACTCTTATTCCACCACCACCACCCAACGATTAAGTGTAGGTCTAATGGCTGCACAAGGGTTCTCCAAGGCTCCTAAACGTTTTGAAGGAGAGAGAAAACCCAAAAAGCAAGAAGAAAAAAATGAAAGAGAAAGGAAAAAAATGAGAAAATGAGAATTAACTTTGTTAATCCTTCTCATGAGGGCTTATATTTTTAGATGAGCTTAGACAAGAGTCTCGTATCTAATATAAAAAGTTAATATTTATTAAATTTGTTTTATTAATAAAATAATAAAATAATATATGAGACCTAATTCATTAAATTTTGAAATTACTTAAGCTATAAAAGAAAAGTAGGGGCTTTTTACTCTGGCTTGGGATTATAGTCATGAATGCACCAATAATTCATCATTTATTCATTTTAATTATCAAAGAAAAATTTTGTGTTTTAATTAAATGTATTAGTAGACCTCTCTCAGGTCTCTAGTGTGTACAAAATTATATGCACAAAATATATCACAATACTCATATGCAATATTTAAAAATACATCTAAAAGACATGTTTCAAGCATTTTTTCACAATCACAGTACATATTTATATGATAAATTTTTTAATTGAGTCAAATAAAATTATAATTAAATAATCATAAAAATTTGCTTGCAGCTCACAATCTTTTATGAATTACGTATATAATCAAAATAATTTAATCTAAATAATAATAAAGAACTGCTTGCATCTCACATTTCTTTTATAAATATAAAAATTAATTTATAAAATTATTAAAATAGATAATTATATATTTATATGTCTATCTTATATGCATGAACCATATTATTATTTTTCAAATTATATTACTTTTGTATTAAATGTCATGCTAGCAAACAATTCACAAAATTTAAGTGGTTATCTTGATTCAACTACATTCTGAGGCACCACTCACTCAGTCCACTATGAGTATTTTCATGGGGTATTCATTCATAAATTTACTTCACATTTTACTCCTAGAAGTTGAGAGGTTGGCTCCAGGGTAAAGAAATCTTCGTCAAGGCTTCCTGTGACCGACTATAATCATAGTCAACTGCTACATATATACATGGTTGGATTGTCAGCATCCTTCAGCTGAGTTTGTCTCTCTTTAGATCAGTCGTCGATCATGGACATGATCACTTATCCGTTAGATTTCTGAATCTTGGGTTTTCACACTCACAACTCTTCTGAGGGATAGATTATATGCTCTTGGGTTTTACCCTCATAGCCCTTCATAGGGATTCCATGGGGATGGGTGCAAAGCATCAGTACTACTTGACTAACTCGCTAGTTGTCAAGTTTTCACCATCAAACTAGCCCCTCAAATAATAGTGTAACATCTCTTATCTTTTTGAGATCATTTCTTAATGCATGTCATTAAAAATAAATACAACATGCTTAAAATTTACAATAGTTGCACTTTTGGGTCAATGCGGATAAAACATTTCATGTAGTCAAAATGTATCAACATGCATTTACTAAATTTATCATAATTATAATTAAACAGAGATAGCATGAATCATCATCATAAAGCATGTATTCAATCATAAATGGATCTTTGGATAATTCTAGAATCCCCGGTTAACAATCATGGCTCAACTACAATCTTGTATGTAATTCTTAACATACATACTACATACAAGTCTCATAAATAATTTAATTAGATTTAGGGTTTTGAACCAATAATCCATGAAAATAAAAGTATTGAGTATTGTCAATTAATTTGAGAAAAATAGTGTCACCTCACCACCTACGATATAATTTAAATTTCTTAAAATAATAATAATTTCCTTTTTGAGTATTTTAAATTCAAATCAAACAAAATCAGTGTTGTGAGAGGCGTACGCCTCAGTACCTGAAGCGTACGCCCCAGAGGCGAAGCGCACGCTCAAGGTACTGAGGCATTGCAGTGATGCGCCTAAGGTAAATATAAAAAAAGAAATCTGATTATTTGCAGATGGGGTTTCAGCTTTCCAAATCTGATCATTAAACAAAGGTCGTTCTGATGTAGTCGAATACATATTATCGGGGTTTCAACTTTCCAAGGCTCGTTTACCACGGATACTTGAGAGTCTCATGTTGTGAGAGGCGTACGCCTCAGTACCTGAGGCGTACGCCTCAGAGGCGAAGCGCAGGCTCAACGCCTTGCTTCGCCTCATCGCATTTAACAACCTTGGACAAAATTGCTCATTTGGTCTTAGAATTTTGGTAGTATTTACCCTATATCAGATCACAATATTTAAAATTTTTATAAAAATTTGAAGAGTATATGTATTATTTTAGTATGAAAACACATAAATTATTCTAGAAATTTAAGCAGAACCTATCCTAATTTAGTATGAAAAAATTCAAAATTTATTTAAAAGTTTTAGCAGAGCCTCCTCTACATATGAAAGTAAATGGACTGAATTTTTTATATAATGACTGCATTTTAGTTCTTAAATAAAATTTTAAGGGTTTATGAGAGAACTTAAGAAGTTTTATAGATCCATACAAGAGACCAAATGAATCCTACGGGTACATACCTGGTTTGAGTTTTAGCAGTGCTTCTACAGTGTCATTTTAAAGCCTTTGAAAATTTTGATAGCGCTATACTTATCAATTTTTTTGATGGTGTGTAGAGATCTTGGCAGCCTAATGACATAATATAAACATATTTCTCGATTTAAATAAAGGGATGCACAACTAGGTCCAGGTTGTTCTGGTCTCCTGCATATGGAGTTGTGCACAAATGCAGTAGTGCAAACTTGTAGAGATGTTCACTGACAAAGGAGGAAAGTCGAGAAGGTCATTGGTATCGTAAGTAAACTACGATAGGTGCCTATAGATTAGTGGGTTTGCCAATAAAGGAGGGTGGTCGAGAAGGCCTCTGGTACCTTGAGCGGACCGTGAAAAGCACCTTAACGAAGGTGAGGATGCGAAGAAAGGTGCATAGTGGTGAGTTCTTTCGCAAACAAAAGGAGGTGGCTCGTTAAGGCCTCTAGTGCTGCGGGTGTCCGTGTGAATACGCCTTGACAGAGTCATGTATGTTTAGAAGTCGACTCTCACTACAAGAAAATACGTTGTTAGCGATGAAATATTTCCGTCGCTCGTTAGCGACGGATTACCGAGTGACAAACATCCGTCGCTATAATCAATGAAGCACACGAAACCAGCGACAGACTATAGTTTGTTGCCCAGTCCATCGCTATTTAGCGACGGAGTTTGCGACATACTATTTTGTCGTTACGGCCGCACGATTTGCCGACGACTCTTGCGACAAACTCAAGTCCGTCGCTACTTAGCGACAGACATGGCAACGGATAGCAGTCCATCGTGGGTTTTGTAAATTTGATTTACGTGGGCTTAGCGATGGAATTAATTCTGTCGCTAAGCCGTCGCTAAGTTTCGAATAACCCTAATCCCAGACAGATTTTCCTTTTCTTCTTTCGCTGCTCCTGCCATTCGCCACTCCCGCCGTTCGTCGTTCGCCGGTCCCACTCCCGCCGTTCGCCGATCCCACCGTCCGCAGACCCCGCCGCTCGGAGGAAGGTAAAGGACACCCCCCCCCCCCCCCACATTTTCCGGTAGGGGGTCGACCCCCTGTTGTTCTGGCAGGGGGTTAATCCCTTGCATTTTTCGGCGGGGGATTAACCCCCTGCCGTTTTCCGGTAGGGGGTCGACCCCCTGTTGTTCTAGCAGGGGGTTAACCCCTTGCGTTTTTTCGGCAGGGGATTAACCCCCTGCCGTTTCCGACAGGGGGTCGACCCCATGCCGGAAAATGCGGGGGTTAACCCCCTGCCGTTTCCGGCAGGGCCCCCCTACCCCCTGCCTTTCCGGCAGGGGGTTAACCCTCTGCAATTTCCGGCAGGCCCCCCCTGTCCCCTGCCTTTCCGGCAGGGGGTTAACCCCCTGTCGTTTCCGACAGGGCCCCCCTACCTTTCCGGCAGGGGTTAAACCCTCTGCCAGAACAGCAGGGGGTTAACTCCTTGCCGGAACAGGCAAGGGGTTAACCCCCTGCCTGTTCCGGCAGGGGGTCGACCCCGGCAGGGGGTTAACCCCGCCTTTCGGTCAGGGGGTTTAACCACCTGCCAGAACAGGCAGGGGGGCAGTTAACCCCCTACGTTCCGTAAGGGGGTTAACCCCCTATGTTTTGTAAGGGGGTTGACCCTCTGCCGGAACAGCAGGGGAGTCGACCCCTTGCCAGAACAGTTTTTTTTTATTTCGTAGTGACTTCATTTTGGAGTACGGTTTTTTTGTGCAGATTTTTTAACGGAATCAGCTCGTGCTCAGCCACCTGTGGTAAGTAAGTGTAAAAAACAATGTAAATCGGGTAAATACTCGTGGTGAGTAAGTGATGCAAGTGTATCAATGTTATTTAATTTAGTAGATGTAACACTTTATTGTTCACACACTCACTTAGTTGTTGATTTTTATGGTTGCTTTGTTGGAGTTCAGAGATCATGCTGAGCATGATTTTAATGTATGAATATTGAAGTGTTCTTATTTTTGGAGTACGGAGTTTATGCTAGGCATGGTAGTAGTTAGTGAGATATTGAAGTGTGTTTGCTGCAGGTACATGTTTGCCATTTGTTTGATATGAATGATTACGATGTATTGCAATGTTTGATGTAATTGTATCCATGCTTGCATATAGTTACTTTCAATTTGATTATGACTTTCATGTGAAATTGTATAATGAAAGCATGTTTCAAATGATTGTATCGTGTCATTAATGGTTTGCACATGAAAATATTAAGTTATCAATGCATGCATCAAGATTCTTGTTATTGTATAACATCATATATTACATGATAAATTTGATATGTTCTTCATCGTAGCATTCTGATTGTTCTCTTTTAATTCGTTAGGTTATTATTCATAACATCATAAGAAAATGACTGCAAACCGTGAATGGATGTACCGTAGGATAGTGGACAATGAGTTGTCGCATGAATATATGGATGGTGTTGACAGTTTTATTGAATTTACAATGGCAAGTGTCAGTATAGTGGATCCCACAGGTCAGATTAGGTGTCCCTGCAAGATTTGTAAGAATAATCGATTTGCAGAACCTCATAGCGTTAGACATCACCTATACAGGAAGGGTTTTGTGAGTGATTATCAGAACTGTACGTTTCATGGAGAAGAATATAGAAACGATTTTGATGCACAGGTGAATATGGTGCACAATAATTCATATACGGATTTGATATTTGATGCCGTAGGAACAAGACTGGGTTCTGCTATGAGTTCTAGTAAAGTAAGAACTGCCATAGATGAAGAATCACCAAACGATGCAGCTAGTAGATTTTGTGATTTACTTAAAGATGCTGATGAGCCACTTTGGAACGGTTGCGAGAGTCACACTATCTTGTTTGCAGTTCTTCAACTAATGAATTTGAAGTCTGAGTATAATTTGAGTCAATCATGTTTTGACCGTTTGTGTATGATTGTGAAGAGTATGTTGCCCAAAGATGAGAAATTGCTACGAAATTTCTATCGTGCGAAAGTTATGGTCAACGCTCTAGGTATGGGTTACAAAAAGATTGATGCTTGTCCAAATCACTGCATGTTGTATTTCAAGGAGCAGGAAAACAACATATCATGCCCATCATGTGGGCATCCTCGGTTCAAGCCAAAGACAAGAGGCAATGGTATTACAAGATCAAAGGAAGGATAATCTGAAGACCCGTATGGATTTAAAATTAATATATAAAAGACCAGAATTGGAACTCAAAGAGTATAATGGCAAAGTACTGAAACCAAAGGCAAAGTACATGCTCGGACCTGATCAAATAAAACATGTATGTCAATGGTTGAGACAATTGAGATTTCTAGATGGATATGTCTCTAACATTGCTCGGGCTGTGAAGATTGACGATGGACAGTTATATGGGTTGAAGAGCCATGATTGTCATATCTTTATGCAACGATTGATACCCTTAGCATTCTATGATATGTTAGACAAACCTATATGGGGGGTATTGTCTGAGTTGAGTGAATTTTTCAGAACATTGTGTGCATCGGAGGTCGTAGTATCAGATGTAAAGAATCTCGAGGACTCTGTCATCACTACTGTTTGTCTGCTGGAAAAAGATATTTCCGCCAACATTTTTCGATGTTATGGAATATTTGATCTTACATCTGCCATATGAACTAAGGGTTGGTGGCCCTGTGCAATATCGATGGATGTACCCATTTGAAAGGTATATATTTTTTTATATTTGTCTCTTTAATGACAGATATTTAAAATTTGAAATGTATATTCTTGTGAGATGCATGTTCGACCTAAAAAAAAAGGTTGCACAAAATCGAGCGAAGATGCCCGAAGCTCATCTACACACAGATGGATCTAAGACATTTGGGATCCACCTGAAGAAAATGGTAACTCATTAATATATAATATTAATTTTATAAGTATTGTTGCAAACTTGTGTACTAAATCTTTTGTCATTTAACTTCGCAGGAAGCAGAAAAAGAAGACAGTGTACCATATAAGGATGTGTTTGTTGAAACATATAAACGGAAGACCACGGGAGTGTTCGTATCAGAGAAGGCAAGAACAACGACGGTATGTATTTATTCTATTAATAATCATTACAATATGCAAGTTATCATAATGTTATCATTAATTATTAATGCATACTTTAAACATTATTTTGTAGGAGGCATATGAGCAACAGATGGTAGAGCGATATGGCGATGACGCTACTCAGCATCCATCATTTGATCTTGCAGCATGAGTGACTGCAGCAGGTGAACCCAAAAAAGGTCGCGTGTTCAGGTTTGGGAGTAATCTGAACACTTCACCAGTTATTATTTTTTTTAGTTACGGCTCAAAGGCTACTTTCGCCGACATAAGCTCGAAGCAGCAGCCTATTCTTTCTGGTGATGATGTACGCCAGATCATTAAGGACACATTGGATGACTACTTCCATGACACCGTCGCCCCCTTTCTCCGAGATGAGATCAACAATCTTGTGTTGAACAAGGGATCTTCGATTGCAGGTCCCTCTTAGGTATAATCACATATTCAGTTTTTTGACTGCCTTAGCACACATATGAGCATGATAGAATCACATATATAACTTTTTGCCTGCCTTAGAGCACATATGAGCATGATAGAATCACATATAGAGTTTTTTTATTGCCTTAGAGCACATATGAGCATGCTATAATAGCTCATAGAGTTTTTCTACTGCCTTAGAGCACATATGAGCATACTATAATCACATATAAATTTTTTTGCCTGCCTTAGAGCACATATGAGCATGCTATAATCACATATTCAGTTTTTTGACTGCCTAAGAACACATATGAGCATGATAGAATCACATATAAAGTTTTTTTGACTGCCTTAGAACACATATGAGCATGCTATAATCACATATTCAGTTTTTTAACTGCCTAAGAACACATATGAGTATGTTATAATTACATATTCAGTTTTTTGACTGCCTTAGCACACATATGAGCATGATAGAATCACATATATAACTTGTTGCCTGCCTTAGAGCACATATGAGCATGATAGAATCACATATAGAGTTTTTTTATTGCCTTAGAGCACATATGAGCATGCTATAATAACATATAGAGTTTTTTTATTGCCTTACAACACATATGAGCATGCTATAAGCACATATAAATTTTTTTGACTGCCTTAGAGCACATATGAGCATGCTATAATCACATATTCAGTTTTTGACTGCCTAAGAACACATATGAGCATGATAGAATCACATATAAAGTTTTTTTGACTGCCTTAGAACACATATGAGCATGCTATAATCACATATTCAGTTTTTTGACTGCATAAGAACACATATGAGCATGTTATAATCACATATTCAGTTTTTTGACTACCTTAAAACACATATGAGCATGCCAAAATCACATATAGAGTTTTTTTACTGCCTTAGAACATATATCATTTATGATAGAATCACATATAATTTTTTTTGCTTTGCCTGCCTTAGAGCACATATGAGTATGCTATAATCACATATTCAATTTTTTGACTGCCTTAACACACATACGAGCATGATCGAATCACATATATAGCTTTTTGTCTGCCTTAAAGCACATCTGAGCATGGTAGAATCACATATAGAGTTTTTCTAGCTGCCTTAGAACACATACGAATATGCTATAATCACATATTCAATTTTTTGACTGCCTTAGCACACATATGAGCATGATAGAATCACATATATAACTTTTTGCCTGCCTTAGAGCACATATGAGCATGATAGAATCACATATAGAGTTTTTTTATTGCCTTAGAACACACATGAGCACATGATAGAATCACATATAGTGTGTAATTTATTTCATTATATTTTGTTTATCAATACTGACTGTTTTTTTCTTGTGTAGGCTACTAGCGATAATCAGTGTAGCGGAGCTGAAGGGACAAATAAAGGCAATGAACAAGAAGATGTACAAAATCTTGGCGATGATTAGAGAACTGTGTTGAAGAAGTTCTATTTTTTATGTTTCCTAATTGTAATTGTTGAATTGTAAATAATTAAACTTGTTAATTTTAAGGTAGAACGATTAATTGTTGTAGATTCTTTTTATATGCAATTTTTGTGTGGTTTGTTTTTTATTTACAGGAAATATAAATTGTACAGGAAATATAAATTGTATTGTTCTCGGTATTTAATTTTCAAATAAATTTTTTAAATTTTTTTTCGTGTTTGCGACGGAACCATCCGTCACTATTCATATAAATCTAGCGACGGCCTAACGACGGATGTAAATCCGTCGCCAAGCCGTGGTCGCCGTTTATTACCGGCGGATTGGCGACAGAATACAGCGCTCGTTAGTCCGTCGCACTTAGCGACGAACCTGGCGACAGATTTATTCTGTCGCCAGTTAGCGTCGAAAAATTCGCGACGTAAGCATATCGTCGCCTCGTCGTCGCTAATCCGTCGCTAACAGTCGTAGCGACGGATTAGCGACGGAATGTGGTCGTCGCTAATCTACTGCTTTGTTGTAGTGTCTAAGGGGTGCAAGTAGTGGGGTCTCCATGTCATAAGGGGTGGTCATTTAAGGCCTCTGGTATCATGGTTGCACCGTGTGAAGCGTCTCAAATAAGCTTCAAGGATTAACCTACGCAAGGGGAATGCATGTGCATGACAAAGTTGTAGGAGAGTTTATATTTGCTTATCGTTGCCTGAATAAAACATAACTCCAACTAGTGAAGCTCTAAAAACCAATTCTGAACTACCAACACTCTTTTAGAAAATTGAAGTTAATAGAGAAGTAACAGTAGAGGGGCAAGAGGGTTTCTGACAGAATCTATCGGAAGAAGAATGAGATTTGAGATCAAAAACTTAGAGAGAGAGAAAGAGAGAATGAGTTAGAGATAGAAGAGGAGACAATTTTTTTAGGAGCGAGAGTGCCTCATGAGGCTATTTGTAGCCCAACAGGGCTGAGCGCCCCGTGCTGGGTATCCTCTCTTAGTTCATTTCCTTCAAAACCATGTTCTGGGCTCATTGTTTTTCAAAATCACTTGCAAATATCATTGGCCTTCGATGGTTTTACAAAAAAATGTGAGAATTCTGAATATTTTATTATTTATTATTTATTAATTTTATAATTTCTATAAATATTATTTATTTTTACCAAAATAGCCTTGGTTTGATTCCACATAACCAAGTTGTCACTTAAGTTATGAAAATTACTTTTTTACCTCTTTGTGGTTTTGGCATTTACCTAAATATGTCACAGGGGTGATAAATTGCCATTTTACACCTTTATAATTGAACTATTTTCTTGAAACTACCTTTAAAATTATTATTTTACCTTTAGATAATTTTATTATTTTCTAGAATATACCCATGAGTTATGAAATTACTATTTTATCCCTAAACAATTTAAATATTTTTTAACATATATTCCAAAATTTTGGATCTAAATTAATATCCTGTTAAAAATATTTATTTGCATATTATCCATATCTATTGAAAGGATCCAATCACTATTTGGGTATGAATCTGGATCAATATTCAGAACAAAGAATTTAGATTCTTGTCTCCCTTAATTTGATCAAGTTTTTGGACCTCGAATCTCATTTTGATTCAACTTAAATTCAATGGGGTTCAAGTTAACTTCTAAAATCATAAGTCATAATAAAATAATTTATTAAATCTTTAAAAATTTCAGGTATTACAAATAGTCTTTGTCGTCTGACCTTTTGCAATTCATAGTCTTTGCCATTCAGAGTCATGATGGTAGGAACCTCTAGCATGTACCTCATATTGGAGTAAAGATCTATAGATTTTGAAGGAAAATATCCAAAAACATAAGATCCAACATTTGAAATAGAGGCAGATCAAGGTGTTGAAGTATCTGGTGGATCTCCCCAGAAATATACGGCAATCAAAGGCATTATTGTGGAAAGAGAATTGTATTTCTCCACTTTCCTAGGCAAGAAATTGCCAATTTACATCCACCCACTTTCACCATTTTGACTTCTTATTGGGTGGCCCAAGAGGGGCAGACGTAGTGGGGTGGGGCCTTTGTGTTTGATTTTCATGGGGCTTCGCCCCTCTACGCAAGCCAATGTGTATAGGGGTGGGGTGGGGTGGGGTGGAGTGGGGTGGGGCGGGGGACAAGGTCTCAACCCCCACCCCGCCTCAAGATTAAAACCTCCATCCCCGACGGGGATGGATTTTAACCTCCACCCCCGCCTTCATCCCTGTTTCATGTCCTCCATCCCCGGTTCAAACGGGGATGAGGCGGGGCAAGGCAGGGATATTGCGGGGAAAAGTGATGGGGACGGGATGAGGCGGGGCGGGGAAAAGTGTACGTTCATCCCCGAACGGGGATGGATTTTAACCTTCGTCCCCGCCTCCATCCTCGTTTCATACCCTTCATCCCCGTTCCAAACAGGGTGAGGCGGGGCTCCGCTTTCCCTCGGTGCACTGCCATCCCTAAATGTGTAGCATAGGCCCCCAGGGCAGGAGTTCTAGTCTCAAAGTTTTATACTGCTGACATGAGGACCATAGGTATGGCAGGCTGAGCCAGCACAACCAGGTCTTGGAGCTGGGTGAGGTTTCTTTGGGTTATAAATTCAAAAAAGGAGTTCTTATTGCGAGGCTAGCCTATGCCACTCAATTCATTCACACCATTTAAAGCAGTGTTGTGAGAGGCGTACGCCTTAGTACTTGAAGTGTACGCCTCACAGGCGAGGCACACACTCAAGGTACTGAGGCGCACCCTCAATACCTGAAGCATTCTGGAATTGCTTTGAATACATAATTATCTAAAATAATTTCAAATATAACACTGTTTGGATTGCCCTCACTATGATTTCAGCTAAATGTTTGATGCAAGTTTCAATAGCATTAATAGCTCCCGATTAATTGCGTGGTGGTAAACCACTAAAAATCTTGCATTAGTATAACTAACTTAAATTTACATATACTTGTATATAAGTAAGAGATGTGCGCAAAAGTGCATTGCAGAAAAACTATAGTTTCATGATAGTTCTATTGCATGTATGCATTTGATATGTCCAAGAAAAAAATATTTATATGCATCACTAAGATATTTTTTTTGTTTAGGCCGTTTTTGATGGAAACAAATTCAAGGTTATAATTTAAAAAAATTGGGAGCTATTTATTTTTCAAGTCCTTCAAAAACCTTATATTTACTAAATCAACCATCAAACAAACTCATATATGTATATAACAAACTCATATATGTATATTTATATTTAAAAACCATTTACCAGTGCTATTTTATTAATATTATATATTTTATTATTTTGATCATGAAGCTTACACTTCAACGCCTCGAGGCTTATGCCTCGCTTCATAACATGCTCAACGCCTCGCTTCGCCTCATCGCATTTAACAACCTTGATTTAAAGTTCCCTATCTAGCGAACACTATGCAAGTGTGGACACACCACATTATTGTGATAAACCTTATTTTTTGGGTGAACATAGGCAGCTAAAATCTCGTGAGATTTAAATGTTTTTTTATGAATTTCACATTTTTTGGGAAAAAATGAAAGGCTAAAATTTGAATAATAAAAAAAAACAATCTTAATTAATTTTGACAAACATAAAAATAAAATTTAAAACTCAGGTCGGATTGACCGACTGACTTTTAGGTCCACATTTTTATCTCATTATCCTGGAAATTAGAATGGAGAGTAAGTTCGGGTCAGGTTGGATACCAGACACAGATCCGACCCATTGGCGGCAAAAATGATATGGTGAACACCTCTGAAAAATACGTCATTAATGACATCGTGGATGAAGATTGCGCAAGGACACGTGTCATGTTGCCCCATTCACAAAAATGTGTCCCGGTTCATTGTATCTTATTCATATTTAGAGAGAGAGAGAGAGAGGTAGGTCTGGAGGAGAGATAGAGAGATGGGTCTGGAGTTCGAATCGGCGTTCCTGCAGGCGGAAGAGCACCGCCCCAAACGGCGCAACGACGGTGAGGCGGCGGAGGAGGAGGGTGGAGTGCCGCTCATCGACCTCTCCTCCTGGCCGGTCTCCGGCGAACTCGCCGAGTTGGTGGGGAGGGCGTGCGAGGAATGGGGGTTCTTCCAGGTGGTGAACCACGGGGTCCCATCGGAGGTCCGGCGGAGGGTGGAGGCCGAGGCGGCGGAATTCTTCGGGCTGCCATCAGAGGAGAAGCGGAGGGTGAGGAGGGACGAGGAGAACCCGCTGGGCTACTACGACACCGAGCACACCAAGAACGTGAGGGATTGGAAGGAGGTCTTCGACTTCATCGTCAGGGAGCCCGCCCTCATTCCGACGTCCCACCTCCACCACCACCACCACGATTTGCAGGAACTCAACAACCAGTGGCCACAGCACCCGCCTGGGTTACGGTGAGAAATTTAACGTCAATATAAAACTATGTCAGGACGAGATTATAACGTCAAAATCTCAGGTGTTTTCTTGCGTTTTTTTAGTGGGAGTACATGAGAGAAGTATTTATTAGAGAAGTGTTTCCTATTGTTTCCAATAACCAGAGAAGCTTGTGAGGAATATGCTCAAGTCACAGGAAAGCTAGCATTCAAGCTTCTGGAGCTCATCTCACTGAGCTTGGGATTACCTGCAACTCGTTTGAACGGTTACTTCAAAGATCAGACCTCCTTCATCCGACTCAACCACTACCCTCCCTGCCCTTCCCCTGAGCTCGCTCTCGGCGTAGGCCGCCACAAAGATGCCGGTGCACTCACCATCCTGGCTCAGGACGATGTAGGAGGTCTCCAAGTTAAGCGAAAGAAGGACGGCGAGTGGATCGACGTGAAGCCGGTGCCGGATTCTTACATCATCAACGTCGGAGATATAATTCAGGTAAAAAAAAAAAACTAGAAATCTCGGCTCGAATTCTGTAAGATCAGCAGGTATTTGCAGTAATCTGAAATGGGTATCGAGTCTTCTGTTCAGGTTTGGAGTAATGACAGGTATGAGAGTGTAGAGCACAGGGTGGTGGTGAACTCAGAGAGGGAGAGGTTCTCCATCCCTTTCTTCTTCAACCCTGCTCACTACGTGATGGTGAAGCCCTTGGAGGAGATGGTGAATGAGCAGAACCCTCCCAAGTATAAGGAGTATAGCTGGGGCAACTTTTTCATGGCCAGGAAGAACAGCAATTTCAAGAAATTGGATGTTGAAAACATACAAATATATCACTTCAAGACGAATTAAGTAGAGCGGTATCTTTATATATGGTGGGAACGCTGAAATGGTAGAGATACAGCGATGCCTTCATCTTAATTAGCACAGGACCAGTCAGCTCTGAATAAGTCGTGTAAAGAACAGAATACTAGCTCGTTCTATGAATAAAATTTACCTGTGGATTTGCTCTTAACAAGATTGTGTGTGTGTGTGCGCTTGCACTTGTGCATTAACTCTTTGTTGTTTTTATCATCTCACATGGATGCAAATGTAAAGATTCATCAAAACTAAGCATCCCATATCAAAGTTTTGCTTGATTGATCAATATGGAAAATTATCGGATATTATTCAGATATAAACCCCAAATCATATCCCCTTTGATATAAACATGATAAATAATGAATGACCTTCAAATCAGGGTTTTCTGAAATAAATTTTGCAAAATTGAAAAAACATGAAATGCAAATGAGATTGAAATTAACCCTAATATGATTCTACATGCTTATGTACATGATAAAAACCTTAAAATGATGAAAATATCATAAAATATTAAATTTAACCTGATTTTCGCCTGATTTTCGCTTCTGAATTTAAAGATAAACTAACACATGGAGCAAATGAACTTGGAATTAAACCCAATTTGGCATGGACACCTAAAATAACCCTAAAAACATGATGGATATCGAAAATATAATTTTTTGTATTTTTAAATATGGAAATTTAAATAAAAACCATAACTTTTGTGATTTTTGCCTAAAATGTTGATTCTAAAGGAGATTTAGGATATCAAATTTCTATAAAAATTTTCCAAATTTTATGGAGTGATATAGGACAGTAAGGCAAGGATTTTGTATTCTTACACTTTCTGGTTTTGACCTATGGTCGGAGTTGTGTCACTCCGGCAAGTCGGATCGGAATCCGACGACTCTAGGATTTAGGGGAAACAGACAGGTTTCGGTAGAAAACATGGGAAAAATGGAATACAGATAGGAAAAAGGCTGAAATTGTGGGACAATGTCCCTGACAAACAGATAAAGATTTGATATTTTGACACCATTGGGATTCGGGTAATGGTTTGGAAAAGGCCATACTGTTATCAGAGATCTAAATCTCTGAGATTTCTGGACATTGGAATCTGTTAGACAGAAAGACACAAATCCGGCAAAAATAATGAAACAGATTCAAAAATTCCCAAATTTTGGGAACTGACAGGAAATAATGTTAGAAATAACTTTCGTGTTGAAAGTTTTTGCAAACGAGCTACAGATTGGGCGGACTTGATGCATTAATGTCTGTCTATACCTTGACGAAGGAAAATCGAGATTTTCCCAAGAGTCTGGAAAATCCGATTTTTGACAGAGGTCAAAATTACTTGGAAAAACTTTAAAATTTCCAGATCACTAGTAGATTCCATTATGAATCCACTATGATTTTTATAGAATGATTTGAATCCCACACAAGGGTCAATCTGAAGGTTTTTGTCTGCTAAAGCAGGAATTGAAATTTCTGGATGACAGAAAACCCGATTTAGGGTTTGATTTGTTTGATAGGGTTCTGAAACCCAAACAAACCTGGGTTTTTTGCAGAAAAACAAAGACATGTAAAACCAATTATTCTAAAATTTACAGAATTTACTGGTGCAATAACTCACATGACATAACGTATAGACTTTGCACAAAACTGAAATTCTATGGATTCTACATCAACTACTAATGAATCTATATAAAATGAATAAAATGCATAATGAAAATGCAATTTTTTAATATGAAATTATATAAAATATAAAAATCAAAACCATCACGAGGGGATACATGAACTCTTATGTTTGATGTTGCTGTGAAAAGGGAAGATCCAGTCCATTCATTGGACGGATTCCCTACTCCATGTAGCCTTAAGCATGAAAATAAAGGAAATAAAAGAGTAAAAAAAAAAAATGAAGATCTTACCTTGGGCTGGCTGAAGGTAAGCTATGGCAATGGTGTTGCTGCTAACTTGAAGAAGATGGAGGTTTTGCCGTCGTGAATGTAGGTGTTGTGGCTTGGAGGATGTTGCTGCTACCAAATACTCAAACGTTTGGGAGAGAGGAGAAGTGGTGCTGCCTTGTTGCCAAGAAGGGTGGCTGACGTGAAGGAAGTGGCTGAAGCTGTGTTGAAGGTGGTTGTAGCTTGGTGCTCCCCTTTGGTGGCTGCCTTGATGCTGGAGATGGGCTGCAATGGAGGCTGTCAAGGAAGGGAGGCTGCCTTGGTTGGGCGATGATGGAGATGTGGCTGGAATAATGGCCTGCGGTGGTGCTAAGTGAAAGGAGTGGCTGCTGGTTGGTGCTCCCCTCCGGTGGCTGCTGCCTTGGCTGGAAGAAGTTGCTGGACTGCTTGAAGGAATGCTCAAAGTGCAGCAATGGAGACTGCAACCCAAAAGAGAGAGAGAGAGAGAGAGAGAGAGAGAGAGAGAGAGAGAGAGAGAGAGAGAGAGGTTAGAGAAGAGGGCCAGCCGTAGCCTCTTTTCTTTCCTTCTTTTTCTTTTTTTGGTTTTTCCCAACTTAGGCTCTAATTAATTCAATACTTGGGGTTTAATGAGGAGACAATGAGAGGGCAAGGTGGCTGCTGCCTTGGCTGGAAGAAGTTGCTGGACTGCTTGAAGGAATGCTCAAAGTGCAGCAATGGAGACTGCAACCCAAAAGAGAGAGAGAGAGAGAGAGAGAGAGAGAGGTTAGAGAAGAGGGCCAGCCGTAGCCTCTTTTCTTTCCTTCTTTTTCTTTTTTTGGTTTTTCCCAACTTAGGCTCTAATTAATTCAATACTTGGGGTTTAATGAGGAGACAATGAGAGGGCAAGAAACCTCTACGTGAATGGCTGGGCAAGAGGGAAAGGAAGGAAGGAAGAAAAAAAAGAAGAAAAAGAAAAGGAAAGAAAGGAAGAAGAAAGGGAAAGAGAAAGAAAAAAAAGAAAAAGGAAAGGAAGGAAAGGAGAGGGGGCTGGAGGTTTGGGTGACCACCTTGTGGGTCCCACCTTAGGAAGAATAAAATACTAATAAAAAAATAAAATAACATAAAACAAACAACAAAAAATAAAGAAAAAGATAAATTTTTTTTCTTTTCTTATAAATTAAAACAAGAGAATGCAAATGGATGCGCCATCTCAGAGCGGGTCCAAATTTTGATTTTGAAATTCATTTTGACGATTAGAGGGGTAAAATAGTCTTTTCAGAAAGTTTCCAAACGAAACGAGCTATTTTTGGCAGTTTTTGAAACGAGCTCGGATTTTGAAGTTCAATACCCCATTGCGAAGCAAATCCAGTGTAGAATTTGAAAATTTGATTTTGAAAGAAATCCAGATTCTTTTTCTCAAGAAAATATTTCCAAACGAAACGAGCTATTTTTGGCAGTTTTTGAAACGAGCTTAGATTTTGAAGTTTAATAGCTCGTTGCGAAGCAAATCCAATGTAGAATGTAAAAATTTGAGTTTCAAATAAATCCAGATTATTTCTCTTGAGAAAATATTTCCAAATTTAGACTTCTGGGGGTAAAAATGTTAATTTTGGAAACCCGAGGTTTGAAATTGATTTATGAAAACTTTTAAAACTCAATCTGGATTAAAATTTATAAAACTGGAGTTCTGGACTTCGAAAATGAAATGAAATGCGATGAAATGTCATGAAATGCTGAGAAATGATATGAAATGATGATAAATGACATGTGAAATGCAGACCCTGAATGCAGAATTTTGGATTTTAAACCCCGATTGACAGTTGTACCAGTTTAAAAAGTATAAAAATTGATAAAATTTGCAAAATGATTGAAGAAATGGTTTTTGAACTCTACTGGGTTAGAGTGACACTGAAAATTGAGGTTCGAGCTGGATTGAACTGAAATGAGCTAGATTGAGCTGGGTTTTAGAGTTTTAGAACTCAAATGAACTGAACAGGCACTGACTCAACTGACCTTTTCGACTGAATTTTCAAGAAAAGTTGCCATTTTTAGAGAAATGGTACGGAATGATCACTGGATTGAAGTGAATTACAGACCAAAGCTGGGTTTGAGCTAGAACAAAAGTCAGTAATACTGACATGAACTAAAATCAAAGCTTGAACACTAGCTCAATTAACTGAACTCAGCTCAATTTCAGCTGAAAGAGCTGAAATGGACTAAAATGGGTTCCTGGACATTTAGAAATGGTTTTGAACTGAAACTGGAGCACTCGAACTCTTGGTGAGCTCAAGTTAGACTCTGGGGAGTATGACTGACTATGAATGACTGACTCAGAGACAATTGGCTTGGATTTGAGTGAGAAATGAGCTCATTTCTGAAGAAATGATCCCATTTTGGCAGGAATGGTCAGAAATGGAAATGGTTTGTTCATTATGAGCTCGGATGAGCTTGAAATGATTGATATTCTAAATGTTCTGAACTGACCAATGAGCTTGGTTGACTCTGACTCACTGGGGTCTGGGATGACCTAGGGGTAAAATGGTAATTTTCCTAATGAAAGTTGGTAAAATGGTGATTTTCTTAAACTGACTCGGGGTTTGACTCCTACACTGACCTAACAGGGTTGGCACTGCACGAGGAGGGTTGTTTGAGAATGAATGAGGAAAATTTGGGGTGTTTACAGGCACCCATTGACCTGATCCGCTCTCACACCCCCGTCTCATCTTCCCTAATAGGGCCCATTTTTTCAGTACCGTCTCGGGCCCTGAATCCAATTCCAAACGATTCATGTGAATCGGGCAAATACCTATTCGGAAGCTGAATCCATCAACTTTTAACCTGAGAATACACGTCAAAAACTATTAAAATAATATTTAAAAATTATTTAATTTTTATTTATTTGAAAGTTAGCCGATTCAAGCATGTTCCGTACGATAATGATTCAGGCCGATACTGACAACAATGGATAGGACCATCTCCCTGCATCGGGTCCGATGGGATCAATCATTTGTAGATCCCGATTGTTCATATGCAACACATCTTTAGTGGCGTTTATCTCAACGGGTTTCCCAACCGATGGAGTCATTTCACCAGAACGTGGAAGAGATAATCCAAGGTAGGAAAAGTATAAGACAGTGAAATGAAATATAGAAATTGAGATGAGAACATGAGTGGCAAATGATAAGGTGCCGATGTATTGTTAAAGTGCTCATTGCTTTTCCAACCAAGCCCACCATTCATATTTATAACCTTAAAACTAAGGGTGCAAACGGGTCGAATTCGGGGCAGATCCTGTCCAGATCTGAATTCAAATTCAAAATGTAAAACAGTAGAGCCGAATCTGAATCAGATCCGATGAAGTTAGATTGAATCAGAATCCCAAGTAAATGTGAATAAAACAAGCTATTTACATGTAAAAATTGCATTCAAGTTGGATTTTGATCCGGATCAACCTCAGATCAAAATTAAAATGTCGATCCGAAACAGACCGGAATCTGAAAGTGATCCGATTGAACAAGTCCAAATCCGATCTGAATCCACACTCAGATTTTACTTAAAGGATCTATATCTCAAAAAACATGTCAGATTCATATAGGATATCCGATCCGTTTGCAGCCGTACCTTATACCCCAACTACTATTTAATCAAATATGGCATAAAACTCCCTTTTTTATGAGATATTATGCGTTTTACAGGAAAATGGCAATTATAACAAACATTTAATCACAGCTTAACAGAAAATGAGGTGCTTTTGTAAAAAATTGAATGACATAGGGTTTTTTTTTTTGCCAAAAATTTTTAGTTGCAAATTTACATGTGGCACCAAAAGATTGAGTTGTTCAATGCTCCAAGCTGCATTACCGCATAATTCCCCAATCATTGTCCTAGATTTCATGACCAAATGGTGGCAATGCAAAAAATGATTTTCCTGAATAATTTGCTGAACATTTTTTTAAATGAACAGATCTTAGGTGGCAAAAGCGTGGAGGAGGCTTTCGGCGACACCCATTTGGAAAATGAAGCAGGGCCAGAGAAGGACTCTCATCTGTATCAACTATGAACAGTACAGGTACCCACAACTCATAGTTGTATCAACTTTCAGTGTTTACAGTTCCAAACTTGATTTATGTTTACATGGGACTACTAAACACTGAAAGTTGCCAACTAGTATCTGGAATTTAAAAACTCAAGTCCATATCCCCAGAATTCAGATTTTTCATTTGCCTAAATTGTCTTTATGAGGGTTGTGCTGCAGGATCTTACACTAGCGGCAATGCCCATAAGGGAAGGTCCCCTGTTTGAAATTGCACACCATGACTCGAAGCAATAATGAATGAAAACTATGGAGGTGTTCGGACTTTGGCGTGTTTTCATTGTGTGAGAAAGATAAGAGGCATGTATGATTCATGCACATTATTTCAAATTCACTATGGTTTACACGAATGGCACGTGCACAAGCTTTTATGGAGTTTATAAACTCGGTGGGATTCGTATTTATGGCCATAGTCAGAATACGAAGAAAACCAAGATTTATGATCTTCATATTAGCCACATTCAGCCTACACACTTAGGCTAACTTAAAAAATGCACTGCATTTTTCAAAACTTCAAAAGGATTTCTTAATTCCTCAATGAAATTCCCTTTTAAAATTCATATTCATTCATTCATATTATTCAAATTTCATTGTTTTCAAATTCATTTTCCAATTTCAATTTCAAAAAAATCCATTTTTCTCAAGAATTTCCAAGTCTTTCTCAGGATCTGATTTTCTCAAAATCCTAAGTTTTCAAATGACATTTCAAAGCACTTCCCAAGTTCAAATCAAGATTTTCCTATGTTTTCAAATTCTCAAATTTCAAAATCCCAAGTTTTCAGAAATCGATTTTCTCATATTTTCCAGTTTTTCCTGAGAATTCATTTTCCATTTCAAAAGTCATTTTTCAATGAATTTCTTAGATTTTCTCAGAATTCTCAAATCCATTTTCTCAGAAAAGCAATTTCAAATTTCAAAATCGGTTTTCTAAAGTTCAAATTTTCCTGAGAAATCACTTTCCAATGCAAATTTCTGATTTCCAATAAAATTCAAGGATTTTCCTAGGAATTCCATTTTCAAGCATTTTTCAGTCCTTTTCTAAATGCATTTCAATTTTCCAAAGCAAACATCATATTTTCTCAAACTTGCATTTTTCAAAACTCCATAGCACAAGCCTGATTCTTTGTGCATTCTAGGAAAAATAGAGCATAATTTAGATATTTGAGTCAAGTTAAAGCACGTAATTGATCCTTGGTTCAATTACCCCTGGTAAAGACGCCAAGAACGGTTGAATCTCGTACCGACAGGCGGATCCCATTCCATGGAATTTTCCCGCAAATTTTCAAAACGGAGGCGAGTTAATTTTCAAAAACCATTTTCAAAACTTTGGTCGTGTTTGACTCGCGAAATTCGTTTCTCTCTCGCAAGGGAGGGGAAAAATTTTTGCGATGATAACAGGTTTGGCGATCGTGATGGAACCTGTCTTCGTCTGATCAATTATGTGCTTTGACTTAGCTTAGTTATCAAAATCGTGCTCTATAAACTGTCAGCTTTTAATTTCTGATATCATGTGAACCTAGAAGTCTAGACTTGAACCCAGCTGACATGGATTGCATGTAGACTAGGCATGGTTTGGTAGAACCATATTGAGGAGAATTATTCATGCTCACTTAGACTTAGGTCTGAAATACAACACTCCTCAATCTAGGATTGGTATGAAAACAATGTTTGCTTCTTTAAAAAGTTTTCAAAATTCTATCTCTTTAGGACTTAAAGCCCTCTGTTTGCCTGCATGTGATCATATTTCAAAAACCACCCCACCTATGTCTACCCGGTCTTCACGTTGCTGGGCTCTCTTCCAGAACCATAGTTCGGGACAGAGCCTCACAACTGGGCCACTTATTTGGGCTAACGCCCCCCTACCACGTACCAAGGGCCATAGTCCAACGTATATCGGCAGGCGCTCAAGGATGTTGGAAAAACACAAGCCTAGACCCGGAGATGAGTTTTATGCCACGTACATCGAGCCTCGGCTCGAGTATATCGGCATAGCATGATTGGACACAGTTGATCTGAGCCTAGAGTCAGGATTATGGTTCTAAAGCTCTTTCAAAATCAATGCATTTAGAGTCAGCTTCTTAGGGATTGTTGTATGTGCATAATTGTTTGTGAATGTATGATATTCATTTTCGTCTTATTTTCTCATATTTTTCCCAATTTTTCCAAAATACCGAACAATTTTCCATCTTTTGTGAAATATCTCCTTTTTCTAAAAAGCCCTGGATGATTTTTTTAAATTATCCACCTTTTCTTGAAAACTCCAGGAGATTTTTCATTCTTTCGTCCTCTGGACTTCGAATTTCCAGCTTTCATTTTATCCTGCTTGCAATTTTCAAAATTCTTGTATTTTTTCAAAGTCTAATTCCAGTTTTCTTGTCTTTCAGTCCAATGGCATCCAGTCAGCTCGATTCTATTTTTCCTAAGGGTCACATCTCCTATGAGGTGCGACAAAGTCTTCCTGAGCATCGATCTCTTAGCACCGGACCCTTCTTCCCCCGGTGGTACTATATCTGGTTCAAAAACTTCTCTCGTATGTTTCCGGACCACTTGAGCGATTGCGGGTTGGAATTGGCATCTGTAGTGGGAAAGTTGACAGTCAACGGCAATCTGATTCATGCACTGGCAAAGCGGTGGAATCCACGCACTTGCACATTCTGGTTCCCGTGGGGCGAGATGACACTACTGATGGATGAATTTTCAGAGATTATGAGACTGCCTGAGCCAGCCGGTCAGCCTGGAGATCCGTTAGAGCAGCAGTTTCTGATCAATGTCAAGGGTCTAGACCCCAAAGATGTCGTAGCTTGCATGACAGGGCGCAAGTCTTGGTCACTGATTGAAGAAAACGGGAATGAGTACGTGAGCCTGATCGAGATCTACCAACAGTATGGTGAATTCGCAGAAGTCAGCTCGCTGTCCAGAACAGCTCGAGAGAGAATTCAGCATGCGATGTTTTTGTGCACTGTGGGACTTGCTTTCTTTCCAAACGGACAGAACTATGTGGATGTCAGAATAGTACAGCTTATGAGAAGATGGGGAGTCGACAGACCAACCGTCTCTCGATGGCCATGGCCGCGCTTGCTTTTCTATATAGAGGACTGACCTGCTTCACGCTTGGAGAGTCCATTTTAGTCGAGGAATGTACTTATGCACTTCAGTTCTGGTTCCTTCAGCATGTGCCGACCAGAGCCAGTTCATTCAGATACAACAACAAGAAGCTCCTTCCAGTTGCACGGTACCGGTTCCTGATCGATTATCTGCATGAAGAGGAAGTGGTATGGGATTATTTTGATCGAGAATTATCGTCTCCCAGATACACCTATGCATATGGCAAGAGATTCAAGTTGCTTGGTTCATTCTTCTGTGCTTATTATCATTCAGAGCGGTGTGTTCGACAGTTTTCTCAGAGACAGAAGCACATAGAGATGCGACTGCTATCAGGAGTTATGCCAGAGTTTGACCTTGCATCAGCGTAGTGGTCTGAAACATACCATTCTGCCAAATATGACTGTGATTCTTTCATCATTCTCACTCTTTTCCTCGGTCCTCGTGTCTTTGTTGATCATTAAGAGTGGTGGCAGACTGTCTATATGCTCCCTTTTTCTCAAGTCTACTATTGATGTAATCAAAATTTTCCTTCAATAAAAAAAAAAATCCTTCAATTTTCATGGTTTGACGACCTCGCCTAGGTGACAAGACATATTTGCAGTTGTTCGTTCTCCTTGCAAAGAATGACAACATAATTGTCGTGACTCCAGTGGCGACCCGATCCCTAGTAATGGGATGTTCTTCCAATTGTCTACCAAATTTTCATCAAATATTTTTCCTATATTCATTTCTATCCCAAATCTTCATCATCAAAATTTAATCATCCATCACATTCTGCAGAGAATATCGGTATTTTCAAGTGGTTCAGATCAGATCAAGCAAGATGACACCATTGTGTCAGTGCATCAGTGATTTTAGAAGCAGGCAAGAAGAAATAGATTCTCCAAAATCTGCCAAAAGACAGAGTCTGAATGATAGGGATGACATTGATCCTGCTACATATCAGATGTTCAAGAAAATGATGATTAGGATGATGTCTGAGCAAGCTGAAGACAGTCTCAGAAAGACTCCCATCAAAGAGAAGACATATGTCTCCTTCTCTCATAATATCACTGGCAAGAACAATAAGTGATTTGGCACATGTCTGCTCAATATTTGATTCTCTCTGATGTCCTCTATCATCGTGGATTCAGTTCTGAATATTTCAGATGCCTAGACGAAGTTGAAGCCAAAGAAGTCATGCGAGAGGTACACTAAGGCATTTGCAGTGGTCACGTCGGCTACCAAACTCTTATCAAGCAAATCATCTGGGCGGGATATTATTGGAAGACTATGCTACAAGATTGCTACCATTTTGTGAAGAAGTGTGCTCTATGCCAGATACATGCACCTTTCGTTCATGCGTCAGCAACATATTTGCAATTTGTTATCTCTCCATGGCCGTTTTCTATGTGGATTTTTGATGTTGTGGGCCCCATCACTCCTGCTTCAAACAACTACAAATATTTTCTTGCCGCAACAGAATATTTTACTAAATGGGTCGAAGCTATCACTCTACGCATAGTAGAAGGTTGACATGTGGTCTCGTTCATCCACAAAAATATCCTATGTCGTTTTGGCATACCGCATGATATTTTGTCAGATAATGGCAGTCATTTCAAGAATGAGAAAATGAGAACTTTCTGTTCGAAGTTCAAAATCCATCATCATTTCTCCGCTCTTTATTATCCTCAAGGGAATGGTCAGGCAGAGGCCACCAATAAAATTCTTATTAGAATCTTGGAGCGAACTTTGAAAACAGACCGTGACTAGCATGAGAAGATCCATGATGCATTGTTAGCATACAGAACCACCATTCGAACTCCAACTAAGGCTACTCCGTCAGAACTTGTCTACGGAACTAAAGTAGTACTGCCTCTACAAGTTCAGAAACCTGCTCTGAAATTTGCATCACTTCTAGAATTACCTCTTGATCAGTATCAGCAACAACGGCTAGTGCAGCTTGATTTGCTCAATGAAAGAAGACTCAGAGCAGCAGAGCACACTCAATCATATCGGCAGAGGGTAGCTAGACAATATGCGAAATTTGTCATTGAAAGAAAATTCTAAGTCAATGATCTAGTGCTCAGATCAATGAACTATCTCAAGCACCGCCCGGGTGGCAAATGGTCGCCGAATTGGGAAGGGCCCTATGTTGTCGAGGAAGCATTACCCTGCAATTCATATCTGCTCATCAATGCCGATGGTGTGGAATTATCAGACCCCATCAATGCTCAACATTTGAAAAATTTCTATACTTAAATCCTCTATTCCATCCTTTGTAATTCCTCAATATACTTTCTTCAACAATGGTCAATTTCTTCTTTCCCAGTTACACTGGGGCATTATTTTGAAAATTATTTTCAAAATATCTTGTATGCTGGCAGGATCAAACAAATCTCTCATTTTACATGCATGTGCATCCATTTACATCATTTTGCATTCATTTGCATTTGCATGCATTCATTCACATACATATGCATCATATTCATTTCCCCTTCAGGTTAAGGGATAAACCTGAACTTCCCCTTTCAGGTTAAGGGATAAACCTGAACTTCCCCTTCAGGTTAAGGGATAAATCCTGAGACCCCGACAGTTGTCTAAGTCATCGTGAGGATGAAGATTGAAAATCTCTCATCAGAATCAGTTGGGTAAATTTTTAAAAATCCAGTGTTCGTGCTGGTAAAATTTTCTAAATCCAGTGTCTGTATTGGTAAAATTTTCTAAATCCAGTGTTCATGCTGGTAAATTTTCAAAAAAATCCAGTGTTTGTGCTGGTAAGATTTTCAAAAACCAGTGTTCGTGCTGGTAAAATTTTCTAAATCCAGTGTTTGTGCTAGTAAATCTTCAAAATCCAGTGTTCGTGCTGGTAATTCTTCCAAAAACAGTATTTATACTCATCCATTTTCAAAATCCAGTACTTATATTGGTTCATTTCCAAAATCCGGTATTCACACTGGTACATCTTTTAAAATCCAATTGTTATTGGTCGTACTTTCAAAATCCAATTTTTATTGGTCAAACTTTCTAAATCTGGTTTACTGGTTAATGTTTTCAAACCTAATCCATGCTAGTCTAGTTTTCCTTCGGGATTTGAGTTCCGACTCGAATTTTCTTTCCTTCTAACCGGTTTAGTTTTCCTTCGGGATTCGAGTTCCGACTCGAATTTTCTTTCCTTCTAATTAGTCTAGTTTTTCATCGGGATTCGAGTTCCGACTCGAATTTTCTTTCTTTCTAATTAGTCTAGTTTTTCCTCGGGATTCGAGTTCCGACTTGAATTTTCTTTCCTTCTAACCGGTTTAGTTTGCCTGCAGGATTTGAGTTCCGACTCGAATTTTCTTTCCTTCCAATGGATCCAGTTTTCCTTCGAAGATTCGAGTTCCGACCTGAATTTTCTTTTC
This sequence comes from Nuphar pumila, assembly GCF_984573655.1. Classification (NCBI taxonomy): domain Eukaryota; kingdom Viridiplantae; phylum Streptophyta; class Magnoliopsida; order Nymphaeales; family Nymphaeaceae; genus Nuphar; species Nuphar pumila. The sequence goes on from NC_143254.1 coordinate 89,288,050, forward strand.
CTTCTGAATTGGTCTAGAAAATTAGAGTTCTGACTCGAATTTTCTTCCAAATCCAATTCAAATGTCTAGAATTGGTCTAGAAACTTAGAGTTCCGACTCGAATTTTCTTTCAAAACCCAATTCATTTAGTTTTCCTTGAAGATTTGAATTCTGATTTGAATCTTCCCTCAAAGCCCAGTTTACACCTGGTCCATTCAAAGCTCACAAGTTGAATCCTTCCTTCTTAAACTATGGTCCTTAGGTTAAATCCCTATGGAATTGATAGTTCGTAGGTCAAACCTCTGCTGAACCGATGTGATCCATATGTTAAATTCCTATGGAATTAATAGTTCTTAGGCTGAATCCCTATTGAACCCATGTCGTTCCTAGTGAACCAATGTCGTTCTCAATAGAACCAATGTCGTTCTTAGGGTGAATTCCTATTGAACCCATATTTTTCCCAGTAAACCAATTTCCAATGTCGGCCCTCAGGCCATCCAAGTACCAATTCGGCCCTCGAGCCACCCAATTTCCAAATTTCCAATTTCGACCTTTGGGTCAATCAATTCCAATTTCGACCTTCGGGTCAATCAATTTCCAAAATTTCAATTTCGACCTTTGGGTCAACCAATTTCCAATTTCGACCTTCGGGTCAATCAATTTCCAATTTCCAAATATCAATTTCCAAATTCTAAATTTCCAAATTTCCAATTTCCAATTTCCAATTTCAACCCTTTTGGTCACCCAATACCAATTTCAGTCATTTTCTCTTGCGAGAGACCCTTTTTACAGGGAGAGTTCAAGGGAGCTCGTTCTTTTAGCATGCTATCCTTTGTTCACCTAGCCCCTTTTCAGGGAGAGTTTGAAGGGACTCGTGTCTATGTGAACCATTTGCAAAACAAAATTTCAATTTCATACAAGGAACCCTTAGTTCAGGGAGAGCTTCGACGGAAGTTCGCTTTTCTTGTGACCATAATTTCGTACTAGGCCATTTCATAGTGAAGGACCCTCTTTTCAGGGAGAGTGTGATGGACTCATTCCTTCATGACCAATTCACCGACCTCACCATTACCGGCCCCATTTCCATAAGAGAAGCCTAATGTTAGGAAGTTTTGACGAAAGCTTAATTTCTCTTCGAAAGTTCGTTTTGCAAACACCTCCTCTTCAGGGAAGAGAGGAGTAATTCCTATTTCCAATTTCTGAATCTTCTCCTTTGGGGAAAGGAGAAGAAAATTTCTGTCATGGATGTGTTGCGTTGTGCTTCAAATGCTCACTCTCACCAAGGATTTCAATAAAATTTTGCCAATTTGTCATTAAATATTTGTTGATTTCAAAATCTTTATTGCACAAAAACATTACCTCAGAATACCTTCAGTATTACTTCCAAAAGGATAAAGCTTTCACGAAAAATGATTCAAAATTCAGAGTCTTTCTATTGGCCGACCAAAAGGATGAAGAATAAATCCTCGATATGCCAACAAAGGAAATTCAATATTGTTGCAAAGCCATAAGTGATCGGTATTGATCGCAGTCAATGGCACATTTTTAAATATCATTCTTGGAAAATAAAGCAGTTGAAATATCCTGGTGATACAGAAAAATCCATTAAATCCCTATATCTCCTCAATCACCTAAGCTGCAATTAAATATCTGCAAATGGGATCTCTCAATTGTCGTCAAGATGAAGGCGAATTAGGCGAGTAGACCCCCGGGGCCAAAGAAGATTTGAATCATCTCCAAGATGACGAAGTTTGTGACGGATCCTTCCAGGGAAAGTTCAGAGCACCGTCAAGATGAAGGCGACTGCAATGAGCCTCCCGACAAACCCTAAAGGATATTTAATTTCCGCTATCATCAAGAGATTTCCAATCAATGAGTCAATAACTGTCGATATAATCCCTGAGAGAAAAAGAAGGATCGGAACATTTCCAAGATGGAGTTTGTGACGTACCCTTTCAAAAAAAAAGAGAGAAAAGTCAAGACATCTCCAAAATGAAAGATGATGTAATAAAATCCCCAAAATCTTAAGAGAGTTCTAATTCTGCCAAAAAAAAAAGAAAAAAAAAGTGGGCAGAAAGATCATCATGAGAAAAGAATCCCAGGATATCAGACTGCCGAATCTGTGAAGAATCTTCTTTAAAATTTATGAAATTCTATTATCAATATTCCTTCACCAATTGCTTTCATAATATCAAGAATACTCTAGTTTCTATTCATATCAAGGAAATTGATAGCCTCCTTGAAAGAAAGTCAATTGCAAGAAAATTGAATTCAAATCTTGATTCTACGAAGTTAAGCCCAATCGGAGGTAATATTTCAGGTAGAAAAGAGGGAATATTTTCAAAACAATGTGCATCATTTTAAATTATTTTGAATCAATAATAATTTTCAACATTTTGACAATATTTTCTAGCTATCCTAGCGTGAAGCGAGAGCTTGAGGTTCATCTTTGGCGCATCCTGACATCAGTTGTTATCCCTTTTAAGGACTTGATAACGGGAGTTTTCAAGATTCCTTCCCTTCTGTTGGTATAATCTGAGCACATGGGCTCTTAGATTCGCACACTTCCCTGTGTCCCCACTGTCCCACCATAGACAGTCCAATTTTGGCTTGAGGTTAAGCCACCAATCATTTTCTCGCAAAAGGTCATCAATTTCAAAAGTTATTTAGTCTCAGCAATGAGACGCCCAAAATCAAACCCCTTTTCAAGCTTTAGGGACCCCAATTTCATCCTTTTGCAAAACCCCTATCGGATTCATTGTGCGGAAGTCCGAAGGTTCCATCATGGGTTCTTCTTTCGAGAATCCCATCATTTTCCGCCCAATCAGGATAAGGGTACAAACCTGAGCCTCCTTTGATGAGGTATTTCATTTTCCGCTCAATCAGGATAAGGGTACAAACCTGTGCCTCCTTTGATGAGGTATTTTATTCTCCTCCCAATCAGGATAAGGGTACAAACCTGAGCCTCCTTCGATGAGGTATTTCATTTTCCAATCAGGATAAGGGTACAAACCTGAGCCTCATTCTGATGAGGTATTTCATTCTCCGGTCAGGTTAAGGGTCAAACCTGAGCTTCGTTTCTACACGAGGAATTTTCCGTCCCATCTAGGTTAAGGGCAAAACCTGAATCTCACTTCTTTTGAGGTAAAAGTTTTCTTCTTTATTCTCCATTTCATATCTACCATTTTCATCAGGGCTAATATTTTCATATCCAGTCAGATCCTTCTAACTGGGGCATTTTTATAGCCCAAATTTGGTGTGTTTTTCTTTACCACTAAGCTCGTCTTCAAGCCGGCTTAGTAGCAAAGAGGGGCATCTGTAAACACCCCAAATTTTCCTCATCCATTCTCAAACAACCCTCCTCGTGCAGTGCCAACCCTGTTGGGTCAGTGTAGGAGTCAAACCCCGAGTCAGTTTAAGAAAATCACCATTTTACCAACTTTCATTAGGAAAATTACCATTTTACCCCTAGGTCATCCCAGACCAGTCAGTTGGAGTCAACCAAGCTCATTGGTCAGTTCAGAACATTTAGAATATCAATCATTTCAAGCTCATCCGAGCTCACAATGAACAAACCATTTACATTTCTGACCATTCCTGCCAAAATGGGATCATTTCTTCAGAAATGAGCTCATTTCTCACTCAAATCCAAGTCAATTATCTCTGAGTCACTCATTCATAGTCAGTCATACTCCCCAGAGTCTAACTTGAGCTCACCAGGAGTTTGAGTGCTCCAGTTTCAGTTCAAAACCATTTCTAAGTGTCCAGGAACCCATTTTAGTCCATTTCAGCTCTTTCAGCTGAAATTGAGCTGAGTTCAGTCAATTGAGCTAGTGTTCAAGCTTTGATTTTAGTTCATGTCAGTATTACTGACTTTTGTTCTAGCTCAAACCCAACTTTGGTCTGTAATTCACTTCAATCCAGTGATCATTCCGTACAATTTCTCTAAAAATGGTAACTTTTCTTGAAAATTCAGTCGGAAAGGTCAGTTGAGTCAGTGCCTGGTCAGTTCATTTGAGTTCTAAAACTCTAAAACCCAGCTCAATCTAGCTCATTTCAGTTCAATCCAGCTCGAACCTCAATTTTCAGTGTCACTCTAACCCAGTAGAGTTCAAAAACCATTTCTTCAATCATTTTGCAAATTTTATCAGTTTTTATACTTTTTAAACTGGTACAACTGTCAATCGGGGTTTAAAATCCAAAATTCTGCATTCAGGGTCTGCATTTCGCATGTCATTTATCATCATTTCATATCATTTCTTAGCATTTCATGACATTTCATCGCATTTCATTTCATTTTCGAAGTCCAGAACTCCAGTTTTATAAATTTCAATCCAGATTGAGTTTTAAAAGTTTTCAGAAATCAATTTCAAACCTCGGTTTCCAAAATTGACATTTTTACCCCCAGAAGTCTAAATTTGGAAATATTTTCTCAAGAGAAATAATCTGGATTTATTTGAAACTCAAATTTTAACATTCTACATTGGATTTGCTTCGCAACGAGCTATTAAACTTCAAAATCTAAGCTCGTTTCAAAAACTGCCAAAAATAGCTCGTTTCGTTTGGAAATATTTTCTTGAGAAAAAGAATCTGGATTTCTTTCAAAATCAAATTTTCAAATTCTACACTGGATTTGCTTCGCAATGGAGTATTGAACTTCAAAATCCGAGCTCGTTTCAAAAACAGCCAAAAATAGCTCGTTTCGTCTAGAAACTTTCTGAAAAGACTATTTTACCCCTCTAATCGTCAAAATGAATTTCAAAATCAAAATTTGGACTCGTTCTGAGATGGCCCATCCATTTGCATTCTCTTGTTTTAATTTATAAGAAAAGAAATAAAAAATTATCTTTTTCTTTATTTTTTGTTGTTTGTTTTATTTTATTTTATTTTTTTATTAGTATTTTATTCTTCCTAAGGTGGGACCCACAAGGTGGTCACCCAAACCTCCAGCCTCCTCTCCTTTCCTTCCTTTCCTTTTTTTTTCTTTCTCTTTCCCTTTTTTCTTCCTTTCTTTCCTTTTCTTTTTCTTCTTTTTTTTCTTCCTTCCTTCCTTTCCCTTTTGCACAGCCATTCACGTAGAGGTTTCTTGCCCTCTCATTCTCTCCTCATTAAACCCTAAGTATTGAATTAATTAGAGCCTAAGTTGGGAAAAACCAAAAAAAGAAAAAGAAGGAAAGAAAAGAGGCTACGGCTGGCCCTCTTCTCTAACCATTCCCTCTCTCTCTCTCTCTCTCTCTCTCTCTCTCTTTTGGGTTGCAGTCTCCATTGCTGCACTTTGAGCATTCCTTCAAGCAGTCCAACAACTTCTTCCAGCCAAGGCAGCAGCCACCGGAGAGGAGCACCAACCAGCAGCCACTCCTCTCACTTAGCACCACCGCAGGCCATTATTCCAGCCACATCTCCATCATCGCCCAACCAAGGCAGTCTCCCTTCCTTGACAGCCTCCATTGCAGCCCATCTCCAGCATCAAGGCAGCCACCAAAGGGGAGCACCAAGCTGCAGCCACCTTCAACACAGCTTCAGCCACTTCCTTCACGTCAGCCACCCTTCTTGGCAACAAGGCAGCACCACTTCTCCTCTCTCCCAAACGTTTGAGTATTTGGTAGCAGCAACATCCTCCAAGCCACAACACCTCCATTCACGACGGCAAAACCTCCATCTTCTTCAAGTTAGCAGCAACACCATTGCCATAGCTTACCTTCAGCCAGCCCAAGGTAAGATCTTCACTTTTTTTTTTTACTCTTTTATTTCCTTTATTTTCATGCTTAAGGCTACATGGAGTAGGGAATCCGTCCAATGAATGGACTGGATCTTCCCTTTTCACAGCAACATCAAACATAAGAGTTCATGTATCCCCTCGTGATGGTTTTGATTTTTATATTTTATATAATTTCATATTAAAAAATTGCATTTTCATTATGCATTTTATTCATTTTATATAGATTCATTAGTAGTTGATGTAGAATCCATAGAATTTCAGTTTTGTGCAAAGTCTATACGTTATGTCATGTGAGTTATTGCACCAGTAAATTCTGTAAATTTTAGAATAATTGGTTTTACATGTCTTTGTTTTTCTGCAAAAAACCCAGGTTCGTTTGGGTTTCGGAACCCTATCAAACAAATCAAACCCTAAATCGGGTTTTCTGTCATCCAGAAATTTCAATTCCTGCTTTAGCAGACAAAAACCTTCGGATTCACCCTTGTGTGGGATTCAAATCATTCTCTACAAATCACAGTGGATTCATAATAAAATCTACTAGTGATCTGGAAATTTTGAAGTTTTTCCAAGTAATTTTGACCTCTGTCAAAAATCGGATTTTCCAGACTCCTGAGAAAATCTCGATTTTCCTTCGTCAGGGTATAGACAGACTCTAATGCATCAAGTCCGCCCAATCTGTAGCTCGTTTGCAAAAACTTTCAACACAAAAGTTATTTCTAACATTATTTCCTGTCAGTTCCCAAAATTTGGGAATTTTTTAATCTGTTTCATTATTTTTCCCGAATTTGTGTCTTTCTGTCTAACAGATTCCAATGTCCAGAAATCTCAGAGATTTAGATCTCTGATAACAGTATGGCCTTTTCCAAACCATTACCCGAATCCCAATGGTTCAAAATATCAAATCTTTATCTGTTTGTCAGGGACATTGTCCCACAATTTCAGCCTTTTTCCCATCTGTCTTTCATTTTTCCCATGTTTTCTACCGAAACCTGTCTGTTTCCCCTAAATCCTAGAGTCGCCGGATTCCGATCCGACTTGCCGGAGTGGCACAACTCCGACCATAGGTCAAAACCAGAAAGTGTAAGAATCCAAAATCCTTGCCTTACTGTCCTCTGTCACCCCATAAAATTTGGGAAATTTTTATAGAAATTTGATATCCTAAATCTCCTTTAGAATTAACATTTTAGGCAAAAATCACAAAATTTAGGGTTTTTATTTAAATTTCCATATTTAAAAATACAAAAAATTATATTTTCGAGCTCCATTATGTTTCTAGGGTTATTTTAGGTGTCCATGCCAAATTTGGTTTAATTCCAAGTTCATTTGCTCCATGTGTTAGTTTATCTTTAAATTTAGAAGCGAAAATCAGGTGAAAATCAGGTTAAATTTGATATTTTATGATATTTTCATCATTTTAAGGTTTTTATCATGTACATAAGCATGTAGAATCATATTAGGGTTAATTTCAATCTCATTTTCATTTCATGTTTTTTCAATTTTGCAAAATTTATTTCAGAAAACCCTGATTTCAAGGCCATAGTCTTGTTATCGGGGGTATTTTGGTCATTTTGACCTAAATTTCGAAATTTTCAATTTCTAATTATCCAAAATTTCATGCATATCATCATATTTTATCATATTATGTTTGATTTATTTTATTTGATTTTCAAAATTCCAAAATTTATAAAAATTCTTTCAGAAAACCCTGATTTCAAGGTCATCAGGGGTATTTTGGTCATTTTGACCCCAATTTCGAATTTTCAAGTTTATTTTCAAAAGTTATTCATTATTTATCATGTTTATATCAAAGGGGGTATGATTTGGGGTTTATATCTGAATAATATCCGATAATTTCCCATATTTTCGGATAAATTCAGAAAAAACCTACATTTTTGTGCTAACCTTGTTTTCTAGTTTTGCAGGAACATTCAAGAAGAAGATTTAGCTTTTATTTCTTTTGATTCAATTCAATGTAAAAATCAGTGTAATATTTGGAATAAGAGTTACATTTTCTGCTTAGAATAGGATTGCATGGCATATAGTTTAATTTATGCAAATTTCAATATGTGATGTATGATTCATGCACATTATTTCAAATTCACTATGGTTTACATGAATGGCACGTGCACAAGCTTTTATGGAGTTTATAAACTCGGTGGGATTCGTATTTATGGCCATAGTCAGAATACGAAGAAAACCAAGATTTATGATCTTCATATTAGCCACATTCAGCCTACACACTTAGGCTAACTTCAAAAATGCACTGCATTTTTCAAAACTTCAAAAGGATTTCTCAATTCCTCAATGAAATTCCCTTTTAAAATTCATATTCATTCATTCATATTATTCAAATTTCATTGTTTTCAAATTCATTTTCCAATTTCAATTACAAAAAAATTCATTTTTCTCAAGAATTTCCAAGTCTTTCTCAGGATCTGATTTTCTCAAAATCCTAAGTTTTCAAATGACATTTCAAAGCATTTCCCAAGTTCAAATCAAGATTTTCCTATGTTTTCAAATTCTCAAATTTCAAAATCCCAAGTTTTCAGAAATCAATTTTCTCATATTTTCTAGTTTTTCTTGAGAATTCATTTTCCATTTCAAAAGTCATTTTCCAATGAATTTCTTAGATTTTCTCAGAATTCTCAAATCCATTTTCTCAGAAAAGCAATTTCAAATTTCAAAATCGATTTTCTAAAGTTCAAATTTTCCTGAGAAATCACTTTCCAATGCAAATTTCTGATTTCCAATAAAATTCAATGATTTTCCCAGGAATTCCATTTTCAAGCATTTTCCAGCCCTTTCTTAAATGCATTTCAATTTTCCAAAGCAAACATCATATTTTCTCAAACTTGCATTTTTCAAAATTCCATAGCACAAGCCTGATTCTTTGTGCATTCTAGGAAAAATAGAGCATAATTTAGATATTTGAGTCAAGTTAAAGAACGTAATTGATCCTTGGTTCAATTACCCCTGGTAAAGGCGCCAGGAACGGTTGAATCTCGTACCGACAGGCGGATCCCATTCCACGGAATTTTCCCGCAAATTTTTAAAACGGAGGCGAGTTAATTTTCAAAAACCATTTTCAAAACTTTGGTCGAGTTTGACTCACGAAATTCGTTTCTCTCTCGCAAGGGAGGGGAAAAAATTTTGCGATGATAACAGTGCCCACTTAATGTGTGAGGGTCAGGTCAAAACCTCAAAAGGCAGCGTTTATTTGGAGTGGGTTTGATGCAGTTGGCAACCGTTTATTTTGAGCGCTGTTGGAAACAGACCTCCAGATTGGGGACCTGCAGCCATGGAATTCATTTTGTAGGCTTTTGAGAAGACAATGGAAGCCCGTCCGAAATAAGGTCAATTCTTCTGATCAGAGTGACAAAAGTTTTAAACGGCAAAATATCGTCCCTTAAAAACTTGGGAGATTTTGAAAATTTTCATAAATCTTGCATCTTTTGGCAAAATCTCGGCAATAAAAAATAAATTAAAATAAAAATAAAAATTTTTATAATAAAATATAAATAAAATACATTTAAAAATAAAAATCTCAAGGGTTTGACAATAAATATCTGCTAAAAACGTAAATATCATGATATTTGTCACGGTTTGAAAATCTCATGAGAAATTGCAGTTTTAAACTTTCAGGCAATTTCTCACGATATTAAATCTCGCGATATTATTGTGAGATTTTTATAAATTTAGTAATATTTGTCACAGAGTTTCTGATCACAAGGGTGGTTTGTCCAAAATGCGAGGGCTTACTATTTAGAAGGACCCATGCTGAAATACCGTACGACAGAAGATGGAGGGTTATCAGGTGCCAGGGGCACATTGAATTTGTGTAATGCGATTGCACCTGATCATGCTTCCTTTAGCCTGAATTGAGATCAGGTGCAATGTGATTGAACACTTTAAAATGTGCCTGATCCTCCTTCCTTTAGACGATAGGTCTCGTTTAGGGTATGTTTGACAACATGTCTTGCACGTCGTGCGGGACAAAAACACAAAAAAACATACGTATTTTAGCAAATGTGGGACATGGCGGACGCGCGGAATGCCGTCCACCACGTCCATTATATATTGTTATTTACGTTCTACACACTCCCCTGTTGCGAAAATAACAGGGATGATAGGAACAATTTACAAAAAAAATATTGATGGGTGTGTTGCTCTCGTCGATGCGTCTCTCTCTCTCTCTCTCTCTCTCCTATGCAACGGGAAACCCCAATAACGAAGGGGTGGAGGTGAGGGTGTCGAGCTCGATCCGGCGATCATCGTTGCTGCAAAAGCAGAGGGAGGCGGTGTCATCCGAGTCTGACTGCAGGAAGAAGCTCCTGCACAACATCGAAAATGCCGCCCGAATCGCAGAAACCACCATCCTGATCCTCGTCGTCCCGTTGATCATCCAGATGGACTGCGAGCAGCAGATGAATGAGCTTGAAATGCCACAGGCCAGCCTCCTCAACACCCCTTCCTCTTCCTCGATTCCCCAACCCAAGTAGATCGTTTCATCTATTCCTTCAAATATGGTTTTATTTTATTCCTGTTTGGGATTTGGGGTTCATGGTGTTTTGCAATATGGGAAGTGGAAAGAGGTTTTTTTTTTAATAAATTTTGGTTTTTTAGAAGTTTAGGGTTTAAGGCTACCTTTGAGGAGAAACAGTGTGTTGGTGTGAGTTTGTTATATGGATAAAATCATATAATTGTTGGAAGTCGATTGTTTCTGTTTATTTTAGTGGAATCATGCACTTCATCGTTTCCTCTGCATTTGATTGATTTCTTGGAGCTATAGTTTGATATGGAATTATGGATGGTGTTCTTTGATTCTCGTGTGGTTTGTAATGAATTGTCTTTATCGACAAATTCAACTACGAATGAAGAAATTCATTGTCTCTATCGACAAATTCAACCACAGATGAAGAAATTCATCATCTCTATCGATAAATTCAACCACGAATGAAGAAATTCATCGTCTCTATGAACAAATTCAACACACATTGCTATCTTCTAATGTACTCATCAACAAATCCGAGTTTTTCGAGTGGGACTCCCCTAATTTTGGTGCCAATGGGGGGTTTTAGTGTTAATAGATGTGGGAAAGACATGCCTTTCCAAGTTGTTCGACATCATCATCAATCAAAGGATATTTGAAACACAACATCTGAGTAAGGTTCAAACATTGGATTTTGTACAATTGTTACGGAACAAACATAACTGTCTTTTTTGTTCATTTAGTCCAATCATAGACAAACCATCAAACATACCCTTATGGGACAGGGCACTTAAAGAGGTTTATGGTGATGGTTAAAACATCAACTGTTGACAAAACACAGAATTTTGTAATTTCAAAAATCATATTTCTTGTCAAAACAAAATCCAAGGATCATGTTGAATCCATATAAGGTCTGATTTGATCAAAACAACTTACATCATAAGATTTAAGAGATGTATGAAGATGGAGATTTCAAAAATCACATTTTTTGTCAAAATAAATAAATAAATCCAAGGATCATGTTGAATCCATATAAGGTTAGATTTGATCAAAACAACTTATATCATAAGATTTAAGAGTATGTATGAAGATGGAGATGACATATATAGGGGATGAGTGAAGCCGATTTGGATATTAAGTGACCCTGTTCTTAGGTAAGTCCTCATTTAAAAAGAATAAAAAAATAAAGATAAAAGAAATGCAGACAAGTTTTTAATATGGCTGGGCTCTATGAACTGAGGAATATTCTCTTGTGCCGTGTATTTGGTTACAGAGAGAGAGAGAGAGAGAGAGAGAGAGAGAGAGAGAGAGAGAGAGAGAGGCCCTCTAAATGGTTCAGTCAGTTGGAAGTATAAATCCATTTTGGGTTGTGAGTCTAAGTCTAATGTAAATTGGAAGCTCGATTTTACAAAAAAAATTGAACTACTACGAGATTACATAGGAGAAAGCAAGAAATTCAAGAAAATTGTTCGAAAATAACTGAAAATAACAAGAAATTTGATAAAACTAAAAATTGTCTCAAATTCAAAACTCTGCCTTGTCATTTGGCCCTCACATGCTTGAAAGATAGATCTAGGTTTCATAATTCTAAACAAACCGTATTCTTATTTTGATAACCTTTTAAAAATCGATAGGACTTACCCTAAAGTATATATGGATATGATTCAATATCCAAATATCCAAATATAATGATCCAAAATTGAAAGACTCTAAAATCTAAGATAAATCTAAATGGACCCTGCTAGATCCAATTTGCATTGCTTCGCTCCTGCATCATTTTGTCCAGGTTGAAGAAGACTTGCCCTCAAGTCTAAATCCTGACTGTATTTCTTCCCATTTCACTCCACCCATAACAGGTAATGAGCTGTTGCAACTTCAGACAGATGTAGATCCACTAGCACTAATGAAATCCGATCCCAGTGAAGAATGATGATTTGATCCTCTAATGATTGGTGTAGCATGGAGACAAATGGATTTTCATATGGTATATGAATCAAACTAGCAAAGTTCATTTTATATAAACTTGAATCCAATTAAAATAAAATTGGATCCAAGTGTACCTTAACTGGATCTAAGTAGGCTTGTGTGGTTTCAGGGTCAGATGGGTAAGATAGCATTTGGATTTGGGTGAGTTCCAAGATTTGTTTAGAAAATGGATTTATGTAAGTCCAAGTAGGTCTAGGAAAATGTTTCGGTTTATTGACGTTGGTTTAGATGGATCTTGGGGCAACTTTGGGTCAATGAAAGGGTGAAAAGGCTTAAGGAGTGATGGGTCTGGGTTTGAAGTAATGGAATCGAACTTAGATTTTGATTAAGGGGCATTAGGTGGTGTCTTTTAGGGTTTTATTGAGGTGAACCAGTTCATGCTGAAACCGGCTAGTTTCAACCTCCTTTCACTCACGATGGGCAAGGGAGAAGTTGGGGAAGAGTTAGGGATACAAAACCCTTCCTTCACCTCCTCCATCCAGCCCAACCCAATGGCCCACCAACCAGAGGCAGTTGTTGCCACTAGTCAGGGATGGCCGGCGATCACACGCCTGCTACCTGATTGGATCGTGACTCCAATAATGATGCATGTCATTAGTAATTATTAGTAAGTCATTAATTTATAATATCATAGTTAGAAATGTGACCCATGAAAGGGAGGCCAGAAGTTATCATTTATGCATGAGTATAATATTTTATTTTGAGGATAAGTAAATAATATTATCTAATAAATTATGTTTTTAAGTGTATATAATATTCAAGTGAAACCATACTAAAACACATCAACAAAACCATATTTTAATATTCATTTTGAGGTGGAAGGCATTTTTGCAGAGAGAGAGAGAGAGAGAGAGAGAGAGAGAGAGAGAGCATTAATTGGTTCGTGTAACCTTCTTTAGATGTGTTAAAACACCTCAACAAAAGCCCATTGCTTGTTGAGAGAGAGAGAGAGAGCACTGCTTGGGCAATTAAACATTGAATGAGAGCTTAAATTAGATTTAAATGCAGTTAGTTCTTGATTACCATTATTCTTCCATTCTAAATACAAGGCAAGCTTTTGATAAATAGAGTTGGCTGATTCCTTGTTCTTCTGCTTCAGACTCTACCCTATATACAGAGGGATGGTGGTTGGGGGTAGGGGTGGCAATTTCTGATACGACCCGCCAACCCGCCTCTTAGGTGGGTTCGGGTTGGGCTTAAGCCAACCCGTTTAATAAACGGGTCGACCCGCGTAACCCGTTTATTAAACAGGTCGGGTTCGGGTTGGGGGTATGCCAACCCGCCAACCCGGCTGACCCGTTTAATAAACGGGTTAGGCGGGTGGGTCAACCCGCCAACCCGTCTGCCAACCCGCCAACCCGATCCGTCAACCCGACCCGCCAACCCGACTACCTGCCAACCCGACCCGCGAACCTGAAAACCCGTTTACCCGACCCAACCCATTTATTAAATGGGTTGGCGGGTCGTGTCGGGTTACCCATTTATTAAACGGTTCGGGTTCGTGTTTGCCACAGCTGACCCGTTTAATAAACGGGTCGGGTTCGGGTTGAGGTATGCTGACACGCCAACCCGACCCGATTGCCACCTCTAGTTGGGGGAGGGGGGGTGAAGTAGGCCTGCTAAATAGTGACAAATTAAGGCGTTCAAATGACCCTTCAAATTGTGAAGACAAAATAATTTTGTTGTTTGGCAAAGAGGTCAAGAGTATTATATTACAGTAGAATTGGAAGAGACTATCTTGCACAAAAGAAGGCAAGGTCCCTTCTTTTATGTGCATTTCAAGTGAAACCTTAATAAAACACCTCAAGAAAACCCTACTCATATACCCATTTTTGGGGGTGCATAGCTTGTTTTTTTTACTAAAGAGAGAGAGAGAGAGCCGAAAGTAATTCAACATTACCACTCATGAAGATCAACAAAATGTTGAACCCATGAACTTAACAAGAACAAAAGCCAAAACAAATAAAGAAAGCACAAGAGAAAAGAACATTAGACAGATAAAAATGGGCTCACGCCATAGCCGCTTGCCCAGATTGCGACAAAGGATAGGTAGCATCAGCAGGAGGGAGTGGAAGATCACTAAGATGCATACGCAAGATCACATAAACATCTACCAAAATTTTATGCACCAGGTTTTGAATGTTAACTCGAATATGACGAAAATGAGCATCGTTTCGCGCCATCCAAACAAACCACCAAGAGGTAAGCAACCACGTCCGCCAGATGAACCTCCACCTCTTGCTGTGCCTAATACAAACGAATGGTTTGTGAGAGCTTGAATTAGATATGAATGCAATTTATTGTTTGTGAGATCAGGACTGCCACCATTTTTTCATGCTTTGCGTTAAGGGTGTCAACGGGTCTGGTTTGGTTCAGACTTGGGTGGAACCAGACTCAAACCTGATTTGAGATACTGGTATCGGGTCCGGACTCAAGTCCAATCAGACCCACCATAAGTGAAATTAACCATACCCGAATCCTATCAGAATTACATGAACCAGACCTGGACCATACTCAGTTAAATAATATTTTTTTTTATCTTTTTTACATTGAAAATTTGTGAATCTTAGTCGAAACTCAGGTCTGGTATGAAATTGCACAAACCATACCTGGCTTCATATATTAATTGGACCCTTTGGGTCTAACCCAGATTGTAATGAACCTTCTTATTTATCACCAAACCCGAACCTTATAGTGTATGGTATGGGTGGGATCTGAATCAAACCCCACCCATTGACACCCCTACTTTGAATAGACGGTGAACTCCAAAATAGTGAACTAGATCTGAATAAAAAGGCCTATCGAAAAAACTAAGAGAGAGAGAGAGAGAGAGAGAGAGGTTTGAATGTGCCGTTTACGAAGAGTTAAACAGAGTTCGGTAAAAAGTGAGTTAGGCAGTTAGCAGAGGAATTTCCAAAGAAGTAAGGTGTTTTTATCTTCAATATGTGAAAGCTGTGGGACCTAATATCAATATATTCGTCATCTATGAGCAAAACTTCAATTAGATATCCATTCTGGATTCCTAATGTAAACAATACATACTTATTTGAGAATTCCATGGGAAATATGAGTCCTGAAATCTGCTTTCATAAAATATAGGGATTTTTCTGAATTACTCAACCAAAGATGGATTTGTTCTTCAAATATTTTTTTTTTCAAAACATGCATTGAGGTAGGAGTGTAACTGGGTCGGGTTTTAGGTTCGGTTCAGGTGTTATCAGACTCAAATTTGAATTGGTTTAAAAGTAAGACTCAAACCCAACCCAATCTAATTCTGAACCTATATGAGTTAATGGGTTTGGGTATGTATCCGGTTGGGTATAATCAGGTCAGACCTTAACAGACCAATTTTGATTCTGGTTGGTTCCGGGATCGGGTTTGGGTATGGCAGAAACAAGTAGGCTCATATGGGTTGACGGATTGAGGTATGATCAGTTCGGGTCTCAATGGGTTCATGTTTACGCTTATGTCTTGATATGATTGGTATTCTAGACCTAATTATTTGTCAATAAAAAATATGTAAATTGCTGAAATAAACTATATTAAAAAGTTTATATGCTAACAGATGAAAAGTTAATTAACTATTCCGAATAATGCCAAAATCTAAATATAAAAAAATATTTTAATACCAACCAATCATTTCAAGTTTAAAATAAAATGACATCAATGATATATTATATTCAAAATATATATAACATAAGTTTGGGGTGGATACATAATCAGTTTGGATTTAGGTTGGTTTGATTAAGAAGAGAGTTCGGGTTCTGGTCAGTTCAAGAATAAAACAAGTTCAGGTACAAAATCGGGTGGGATTCAGGTCAGTTAAGTTTTACAATATGGAGAAACATTTCGGTTGGGTATGAAAAACGGCTCAGGTTCAAATGGATTAGGATCTTCATTTGCAATACCCAGTACCCGACCTGTTTTCATTATGGGTCTATATTTTGAACCCAACCCCAACTCATGCATCCACTAAAATAAGGCCAGGTTGGGTATAATCAGTTTGGGATGTGAGTTCAGGAAAGGTATGTCCGACTCAGTTACACTCCTGCATTGAGGGATGTGAAATGGTTTGGATTTAGGTATAATGTTGCCAAATAAGAAATACCATGTCCAACCAACCGGATGTTGGCTAAATGGATTCAGATTCAGATTTTTATTAAATTCGGATATTCATCAGATTTGGTAGCAAAAAATTAAAGCCCATCTGATTCAGATCATATAGTTTTCTTACCAAATTCTTTCGTTTTTTTTACCAAATTCAACTAACTGGAGTCTGATTGGGCTGGATATCAGATAAAATCTGATCCATTGACATCCTGATCAGCATAAGTTTTTGAAATGTACATAGGGTAAAAGACGGATCTCTATACCATAATTCAATGTTCATTACGATGTCACAGGGACACGTGAGTTTTGATCATGTATCCCCTGTGGAATGATACGACACAATGAATGAC
Organism: Nuphar pumila; assembly: GCF_984573655.1. NCBI lineage: Eukaryota > Viridiplantae > Streptophyta > Magnoliopsida > Nymphaeales > Nymphaeaceae > Nuphar > Nuphar pumila. The sequence goes on from NC_143254.1 coordinate 89,304,683, forward strand.
AGTTGGAAGTCATACGAGATCCATGTAAGTGGAGTGCTGCTATTTGGTGCGGTTTGTCTGACTTATTACTGTTAAATATTTAATTGTTTAATTTTTATTTTTGAAAAAGCACATAAATGTCTTGGTATGCTAATTTTCGCAAAATCTTGGAATTGGTGTCAAGAATACGTGCCCGATTCGAAAATGAGTGTTTTGTCACTAGGGCTAGACCGGCTGGTAAATGAATCGAGCAGCTCGTGAATGTGCTGGGTTCGTCTCGTCATGAACTCGTTTGTGATCGGTTCATGTAGCTGGCCAGCTGAGCCACAAGCAGCTCATTTAGCTTAAACCAGTCATGCTCAAACACAGGGTTCTCAGATCGAGAGAGTTTGTATAGATAAAATATATAGGTTTTTTATGCATAATATTTATATAAAGAAAATAATGAATGAATATATATATATATATATATATATATATATATATATATATATATATATATATATATATATATATATATATATATAAACTATTAAGTGTAATATATAAATATATATATATATATATATATATATTCCATGTATAAATGACATGAAACGTTTTTACACGAGTTCGACTCGCCTCATTGAGCTCGGCTAAATATGAACATGAGCCGAGTGACGAGTTCAACCCACTGATAAATGAGCCCAGCCTGAACAAGCCCTGTTCGGTTCATTTGGCTCGTTTACCAGCCCTATTTGTCACCATGTGTCAGGTGGAAGGTTCACGTCTCATCACCTTTGTTTTGTTGGAAACATGTCCTTCGGTCATACCTATTAGGTGAGCATATACATATATTATGAGAGACAAGTGGGCACCCAAACTCCCTTAGTGGACTCGACAATGATCGATTTGATTGAAGTCGGCTCTTGCATTATATTTTTTTTTATGAAAAATATAATTTTATTATTTATAAAATATTAGTATTTTTATAACTGGTATTTTTGAATTGTCATAAAATCTTATAACTACAAGGATGAAGGTCAATAGCAGCAATTTTTTTGGTAGTTATTGTCTTATTTATCGTTGATACAGGTTTATAATGGCAAAAAAAAAAGATCGTCAAATTTTTACCTTAGTTGAGTAATAACGGCGATATTTATAGGTCACCGTTAATGTGTGACCCAACACTAGTGAATAATCTCGTTGAAATTGAGAACACCAATAGCGACGACCCATCCTATGATGATGATCTTTCTATGATGCTATTATAGCGTATAACAGAGAGAATTATCTCGTCATTGTAGTCGATAACGGCAAAAAGTAAGTTGCTATTATAAGCTATGATGGTGACAATTAAGTCATCGTTATAGGTTGTATTGACGACAGGTTAAAGTTTATAACAACAACACAAAAATGTCAACGTTATAGGTTATAACGGCGACATAGGTTAAAGTCTATATATAACAACTATACAGGAATATCATAGTTATAGACCTTAAACCTACAAAAATAATTTTTCCTTTTCCCAAATTGACTTTGAATAATGAACAAATAAATCGATAAATGCATGGATGCATTTAAATCTGAAAGAAGAATAAACCAGCATAAAAAACATGATTTATTTTTCTTGCTTTGGAAAAAGAAGTAACTGAAATCCTAAATGCGCAAAAAATATTGAAAAGGAGAAAAAAGAAGGAAATAATGGTTAAATTGTTTTGTATGTGTTTCATAACCACCAAAATTTCTTCATGTCAAGATCTACATTCATGAGCAAAGTAAAAGTTTTAAAAAGAACACAAACATCAAAAGAAATTATTTTCATGGAGAAAAAAGGATAACATAGTAATAAACAAAATTAACTAAGATTATTAAGGCATACAGCATATTTAGATATTTCAGACTATTTGGTTATAGAAGACCCAACCGATCACGGTGGCCCATGTATGAGATGTTCTTTCAACTTAAAAAAGGTACTATTGGTTTCTTTTGCCAGTAATTAATATGCAAGAAGCGATACATACAAACACCTTCAAACAGTTGCCATGAAAGCCGTCACCATGGGTTTGCCATTATGAGTACACTTTCAAATAGTTCACAACAAATTTTCAAACTCAAGTAGTTGGATCTGATTTAATTACACAAATAAACCACCTAGTCAACCATGGGAAGAACATAACATTGACAATATAATTTTATTACATGCCAGATGTCATGTTCAATCTCAAATTTGCAGAAGTTTATTGCATTTTGGAAGTCTAATAACCTCCCCAGTACTCCTCCTCCTCCAAGAACCTCCCCCACCAGCTCCCCTCCCTCACCCCCCTCTCTCTCTCTTTACACAGAAGGGAAAAAGAAAACGGGTCCGTCCGGCCTTTTTATATATCGTCGTTATATATCAATAGTGGCGATATTATATACCCGTTAAATATTGCCGTAAAAGTTTTTTAACGACAATAATTATTGGCCATATAATGTCGTCGTTATAATCGTACCTATAACGAAGATATCTAAAGTCATGGTTATAGGTATGTTTATAACGGCGACATATGTAACAATCATATAATGTTGATGTTATAAACATACCTACAACAACAATATCTAAAGACATCGTTATAGAAATGTTGTTTTTAACGGGCGACATTTGTGTGGAGCTAAAGCATTAGCAAGGATATCTAAAGTCGATGTTATTGTGACTTTTTTTGTCACCGCTATTGACCCTCATTCTTGTAGCTAGTGTCTATCATACATGTCAGATTTTGAAAATTTAAATTTTGATATAGGGTCAGATTTGATCAAAATGAGTAGAAATGAGATCCCATAAGGATGACAAAAGGGTATGATTTTAAGGATAACTTTAGCTCCCCTCCCTTGCCGGTGCAATCACATGACACTAAATTTGTGCATTAAGCACCCGATTGCCCTCCATCAAGCCTTGGAGGCCACAAATTATAGGCCCTGTCCCCAAGATGGAAGGTGATCATGGGGTTAATGCACAAATATTTGTGCAATCATATTGCACCTGATCTTTTCAGGTTGCAAGCAGACCCCCTTGACCAAAAGGATCCCGAGAAGTTTTGGCAGAAAACAGTATCATTCACGTCAACTAATGAGAGAGTTTGCAACCCTCTTCATAAGACACAGGGATACAACCAGATTCGAAGAGCACCTTCGGTACAGCCAAACACGCGTCTCATATGCAGTCAAATCGTGTCCCTCGTTGAAAAGTTGGAGTGGAAAAGCATTAACGCCCTTTTCCACGTTTCTTTTATTTTTTTTCATTGAAATACAAGCTGGGGTTAGGCAGACCCTACCAGACTGATTTAATTAGAAATTTTCAATACCGAGATTTTTGTATCTGCATATTTGGTTTGTTTATTCTTATTTTTTTTTTAAATTGATTTCTCGCTTCTTATATAGTGTCAAGACTAGCAGGCTTAAAGAAGCCATGGAAGGCGGGAGGAAGCACCACTTCGTCTTGGTGCACGGAGCTTGCCATGGAGGGTGGAGTTGGTTCAAGGTGGCCTCCTTGTTGAGAGAGACTGGCCATGAGGTGATCACGTTGGATCTGCGGGCGTCAGGCATCGATCCAGCAAAGCCAGACCAGGTGCTCAGCTTTGCCGAGTACAGCCAACCCCTAATGGACCTACTGGAGTCCATTTCTGACAATAAAAGGGTTGTGCTGGTCGGCCACAGCCTCGGTGGTCTCAGCATCGCCCTTGCTTCAGACAGGTTTCCGGCGAAGGTTGCTGCTGCCGTCTTTGTTTCTGCCTTCATGCCTAAACCATCAATGCCACCTTCTCAACTTCTGCACAACGTGACTGACTGACTCTCTCTCTCTCATCCTCTTTTACATGCCAGCATTCTTCTTTAGTATTGAAAATAAATAAATAAGGGAAAAAATGTTCTGTCTGTCATGATATTTTCTGTCCTTTGACATGCCAAACAGTATTTCTTTGTTCAAAAGGATCGGATCGAGTCGTGGGACGACTCGAGCTTCGTACGCGACAACGACGCATCGCAGACTCTCCCGATAACACTTGAATTCGGCCCAAGATTCCTGCTCATCCACTTGTACAACAATTGCTCCAATGAGGTATAATCATCCTAACTTTGCACTCACTTATGGATTTTTGGCTAAGCCCGAGCCTCGTGGGGGATCAAGCTCTTGTAGAAGCATATCTAGTGCCTCATAAAGTTTAGAGATGTGCGAGTAGAGCTGATAGACTCATTGCACAAATATTTGTGCATCAAGCACTTGATCATCCATCATCTCGAGAACAGGCCTTTCAGTTGTGGTGACCAAGGCCTGATGGAGGGCGATAAGATGCTTAATGCACAAATTTTGTGTGATGTGATTGCACTCTATCCAAACTCTTAATTTTCAGAAAAAACAAAATTAATTGCATGTTGTTGGTAACTCAATTTAAACAAGAAAAACAAATGATTACCTTGACCTGAAAACATGAGGTGCAATATGATTGCACAAATATTTGTGCATTAAGTACCCGATCACCCTCCATCTTGGAGACAGTGCCTTGGGATCCAAGGCCTGATGGAGGGCAATCAGGTGCTTTATTTGACTATAAAACAAATCTAAACTCAAAAAAGCGGTTGCCTAATACTCAATCAGGTGGATTTGAAATTGGATATGCCTAAAACTTGAGTAACACTCGATCAAGTGGGCTTAAAATTGGATATACGTAAAACTTGAGGATTAGTAAATAAGAAGTGAACCATATAGGTGAAGATAAGTATGTAGATGAGTATTTACTTGCAATAATAACCCAAATCATATTGGATGAAAATGACTGTTTTAAAAAAAATGAGAATAATTGTTTTCAGTTTGCACCTAAATGTAAGAGAGAGAGAGAGAGACCTTTTACCTAATAATGCAAAAACAGATCCATCTTTCAACAATGATTTTAGCACTATGTCAATAATTAGTATACAGAAAGGCAAAGTAGGGTAAAAGATGGGGGGCCCTATGAGAAGATTTTTCTCGAAAGGAAAAGGCAATAACTTTTTATTTTGCCATTGCCAGCTTTTTTGCCAAATCCTTGACTTCTATTCCTACAAACAGATATTCTGAAAACTTTTTGTTGGTAGACTTGGAGGGCTAGCTTTTCTTCACCTTGAAAAATATACGGTCCAATCCTGAGAATGTCCAGGATCATGATAAAACACAGTGGCCAATCTTGTCAGTTTCGCCAATCAGTCGGACATCTGACCCATTTGGGTTCAGATATATATATAAACCGTATTGGGATAGTATTTTTTTTTAATGAAAAAACATGTTTTTTTTTAAACGCTTAATTTTGTGTTTTCTCGACCGTTGATTTTGAATCGCAAAACTCCCGCACACGAGTCGAATTTCAGCAATTTAAATATCAATCTTCACTAAATGAATGACAGAGATCACATCTATGGAGTCCGCAATTTGTTCAAAACAACTTGCATCAATGAAATCCGAAGGAAGGGTTTGAAGATTGGGGATGAGTGTAGCTTATAATACTTTGTTCCATGGGGTTGTGTCGGATATTCATGCAAAATAATATCTCAAATTCAGCATGTATCTCACTCGGGTCAACCCAAATAATATTTGGGCTTGAAGTTTTTGTCCGAGTATTTGGGTTTGGGTCGAGTCAGTAGCCAACACAAACCTGACCCATTGATAATCCCAGGCTGCCAGACCCGATGTCCACGATGAAAACTTCAGAGAAAACCTACTATTAGGGAATGTGTTGTAATTTCTAGGGATGTGCAGATTAGCTTTCATTAATGTATTGGGGCATAATCTGCAGGACCACACTTTGGCAACAATACTGAAGAGATCAGCACCATTTTACAGAGAAGATCTTTCCAAAGAGAATTTCGTATCCGAGGTGAAGTATGGGCGTACAAAGCGAGCTTACGTGGTGTGCAAAGATGACCAAGTAATCAAGGAGAGTTTCCAACGTTGGATGATAGAGATGAACCCTGTGGATCAACTGGTTGAGATTGAAGGTGCTGATCACATGCCCATGTTCTCAAAGCCTCTTGACCTCTGCCATCACCTCCTCCATATCGCTGAAACCCCATAGCTACCTAAAGAAGATGAATCTCTACTAATAAAGCTTGTTGGTGTCGGTGTTACTCCAGTATAACTACACCTTTTTTTTTTAAGGTAACGGAATTAAAGCTCTCTCCTTTTGCAACAGTTATCGAACCACCCTACTTAACAAAAGGTTTCGAACTTGCAATGTCTCTTCACACAAACTGCAACTATCAGACGAGAGGGGTCCTCATTGGTGTGTGATTTTTTGTTTTATTGGATCCTTTTATATGCGTGCAACATGAATAAAATGCCACTGTTTCAAGAGTTTTAGAGCGAAAGTTGGAGCTCTCTCTCTCTCTCTCTCTCTCTCTCTCTCTCTCTCTCTCTCTCTCTCCTTGTAAGTTGAAAGACTGAAAGTCCTCTTGTGAAGGTTTGTTAGGCTTCGTTGTTCCTTCACCTTTAAGACAAAGACTACAATAGTAACAACTGGGGGGCTCCGCTTGTCTGGTAGGAGCAGTGAGTGGACGTCACCTTGTATCGGGATGTTGCAAGTTCAAATCTATCTGACTAACCACAACTATCCATCGTTAATCCGTCGTTAAACAGTTTAGCGATGGATTAGCGACAGATAAAGTTCGTCACATATTCCTGGTCACTAATTAGCGACAGAATTTATCTATCACTAATTTGCGATGGCGTAGCGACGGATAATGTCCATCGCTAATCTGTCGCTAAATAAACACGGATTTGGTTTTGTGACAAATATATATTCGTCGCTATTTTAACGACGGATTACATTTCGTTGTAAAACTAAATATTAGCAACAGATAATATCCATCGCTAATCCATCACAAAATTTAAAAAAAAAATTAAAAAGTTTGTTTGGATTACCACTGCTTCTTTAACATCAACATTGAGTACATGTTTAACAGTATGGTATATGTCTTACCTGAAGGTGTTTACAACTTTGCCCTTTAACAGGGGTTCTAGTACACATGAAGCTATCAACAATCAAAACACACACATTGCAGCTGGTTAATAACTCTCGGAGAAGCATAACAAAGATATGAGACCATAAAATTGATGGTAAGGGTGCAATCGATACCTTATGGGACAGTTAAGAGAGATTCTTGATGGAACCTCAATTAACTCATCATCTAACCAACAAAATTAAGTAAAATAATATGAGATCATCCTACTTTTTTAAACTGAAACAAATGTCTGAACCACCTGTATGATGCATATAAAAAATGTCTCTAAAGGCATACACATGAAAAGGTAAGTAACCGTTCACTATTGAAAAATTTGATCATGATCATGATTGAACTGCAAGTGGATGCAAATATACATGATCTGAATCTAGAAAATTCCAATAAAATAAATAAATTGGCAAGACTAAAAAAGTTTTCAGCCTCACACTGTAAAGAACCACTAGTAACATCATGTTCAAATGTACTCAACGCCTGACACACATATTACCTTCTAGATGGTAGCTGAAGGAGTTAGATAATGAATCCAAAAGCTTTTCGAGTTTTTCATCATTCGGTTAGAAGTGTAAAAAGCTTATTCTTACATTTTGCAATTTCTCCCTCTTGAGTTCTTGATCCAATAGTTTATGTTCTTTCTCAACTTTCCACTTGTTTGGATCCATCTCCTTGATCATTGCCTTTTCTTTCAATCTAGCTTCCTTCTCTGTCATGAGAAATTAATATTTCAAAATTTTGGATGCTTAGGAAAGCAAGAAAAAAGTAAGAGAAGCATTTGACTATTATTCACAACATGTTACACAAGTTGCTAGGAGTACGTACTGAAGGCATCATGCTATCAGCTAAACAACGAATCTGTTCTTCATTCAATGCCTTTCCAAATTTTGTAGATGCTTTTGTCAGATCTGGCACATAATTGACTAAATTAGTGCTAAAAATTCTAAGTATATTGAAACAGATCACACAATACAAGAAATACAAAGTAAATATTTTATTCAGTGGAATTTTAAGCTTATATAGAATAGTACCACATAAAGAGTACCTCCACACCCAATAGACATTTATCGAATGTCAAAAGTATGTACAAAATATACTGTCACTAACCATGGATATCATGTGCAGCTATGCATGTGTAAGACCAGAGCCACCAATAACAATGTTGACCATTTCTCTTACAAGAAATTTTATTCCTGTTTGGGATTCGGGGTTCATGGTGTTTTGCAATCTGGGAAGTGGAAAGAGGTTTTTTTTAATAAATTTTGGTTTTTTAGAGGTTTAGGGTTTAAGGCTACCTTTGAGGAGAAACAATGTGTTGGTGTGGGTTTGTAATATGGATAAAATCATATAATTGTTGGAAGTCGATTGTTTTTGTTTATTTTAGTGGAATCATGCACTTCATCATTTCCTCAGCATTTGATTGATTTCTTGGAGCTACAGTTTGATATGGAATTATGGATGGTGTTGGTTGATTCTCGTGTGGTTTATAGGGATTGAATTGTCTCTATCGACAAATTCAACCACGAATGAAGAAATTCATCATCTCTATCGATAAATTCAACCACGAATGAAGAAATTCATCATCTCTATGAACAAATTCAACACACACACACATTGCTATCTTCTCATGTATTCATGAACAAATCCAAGTTTTTCGAGTGCGACTCCCTTAATTTTGGTGCCAATGGGGGTTTTAGTGTTAATAGATGTGGGAAAGACATGCCTTTCCAAGTTGTTTGCACATCATTATCAATCAAGGACATTTGAAACACAACATCTGAGTATGGTTCAAACAAACATTGGACTTGGTACAATTGTCACGGAACAAACGTAACCATTTTTTTTGTTCATTTCATCCAATCATGGGCAAACCATCAAACATGCCCTTATGGGACAGGGCACTTAAAGAGGTTTATGGTGATGGTTAAAAAATCAATTGTTGACAACACACAGAATTTTGTGATTTCAAAAATCATATTTTTTGTCAAAAAAAAAATCCAAGGATCATGTTGAATCCATATAAGGTCAGATTTGATCAAAACAACTTACATCATCAGATTTAAGAGATGTATGAAGATGGAGATGACACAGGGGATGAGTGAAGCCGATTTGGATATTAAGTGACCTTGTTCTTAGGTAAGTCCTCATTTAAAAAAAAATAGAGATAAAAGAAATGCAGACAAGTTTTTAATATGGCTGAGCTCTATGAACTATGAGGAATATTCTCTTGTGCCGTGTATTTGGTTACTCAAAGAGAGAGAAAGAGAGGAGATGGCCCTCTAAATGGTTCAGTCAGTTGGAAGTATGAATCCATTTTGGGTTGTGAGTCTAAGTCTAATGTAAATTGGAAGCTCGATTTTACAAAAAAAATTGTACTACGAGATTTCATAGGAGAAATCAAGAAATTTAAGAAAATTGTTAAAAAATAACAGAAAATTGATAAAACTAAAAATTATCTCAAATTCAAAACTCCGCCTTGACATTTGTCCCTCACATGCTTGAGAGATAGAGGTTTCATAATTCTAAACAAACTGTCTTCTTATTTTGATGACCTTTTAAAAATCGATAAGACTTACCCTAAAGTATGTATATGATCAAGGAGAAACTTTTGCATATCGTTGGAAAAAAATTCAGATCCATTATCTGATCGAATGCTTTTAACATGGGTTTGAATTATTTTGATAAAAGATTGTAAAAACTCTTTAGTTTGGGCTTTGTGTCTCATAAAAAAAACCCATGTCGTTCTTGTATAATCATCCACTATTGTAAGAAAATAGTGGGCTCCAGTAATGGAAGGTGATGGATATCCTCCCCATATATCAACATGTATGAGGTCAAAAGCATGTAAAGTTCGAGATTGACTTAAAGAAAATGGAAGTCTGGTTTGCTTTTCCAAAGGACAAATTTCACAATGACAAATTTTAATTGTAATAGAATTGTTATTTTGAGACAAAAATTGCCTAAAGTTCGAGATGATGGATGGCCTAATCGTCAGTGCCATAAATCAAAACTAGAGTCTAAATTAAAGGAAACACCAACAAATTTATTTTCATCTTGAAGAAAATAAAAGTTTGCATGAACTCTACCCACTTCAATCGTCCTCTTCGAGTGATGGTCCTATATTTCACAATGAGAAGGAAAGAAAATGACATTGCAATTCAAAGATTCTGTTAGTTTACTAACCAAAATGAGATTGAAATGGAAAGAAGGAACACATAAGACTCGGTCTAGAGTAATATTAGAGGAAACAACGGCTTTTCACGCATGAGATATAGAGGCAAATGAGCCAATTGGAAGTTTGACAGGTTTAGAAAAGTATTTATAAATAGAAGACAACATAGAAAAAAACAACACATATGATCGGTTGCTCCCGTATCAAGAATACAAATATTTGTAAAGGAAGAGGTAAGATTGCTCTCATGATTACTTGTCATATTCACCATTGGGGCTGCTTTACCTGATGATAAAAGATTGAGAAGTTGATTGTACTGATCCATGGTGAGTTGAGGCACCACAATGCTAGGAGAACTTGCTTCAACCTTATGAGTTGGATCGATTTGGACTTGAGTTGCGACATTCTTTTGTGGAAAACCATGTAGATAATAGCATTGGTCTTTGGTATGGCCCATCCGGTTGCAATGTTCACATTTCGGTCTCTCACAAAATTTTTTGCCTTTGTATTTGTCATCCTTTGAAATCTATTTGGACGAGCATGCCGATCAACAAGGGCAACAACATTATTTTCCAAGGTTGGTGATATTCGAAGTTCACGTTGACGCTCCTCTTGAAGTAAAAGTCTACAAGCTTTATTAACACTTGGGAGTGGATCCATGATAAGGATCTGACTTCTTACTGACATATAGGACTCATTCAGCCCCATTTAAAACTCGATCAACCTTGTTGATAAAGCTCAGACATGATTTTGATAGCCCCACAAGTGCAAGAAAAGATATATGTGCAGCGAATTCATCCCATAATACTTTCATTTTGGTATAATAAGCTGAGAAAGACATATTTTCTTGGTGTAAAGTCACAATGGATCGACATATTTGAAAAATACGTGGTCCATTGGTTTGGGAGAACCTTTCATGAAGATCATGCCATACCTCAGCCGCGGTCTCTCCCTAGATCACACTTTCAGATAACTCTTTGGTGAGAGAATTCAAAAGCCAAGATAGAACCATATTGTTGCATCGCAACTAGGCCGCATATGCTGGATTCATTGGGTCTGGTTTGATTACAGATGCATCAATAAAACCCATCTTTTTTTTGGTGGACAAGGCTACGGTCATGGCCCGACTCCATGATGGATAGTTGTCACCATTTAAGGGACTGGTTACGAGGACTTGTCCATGGTTGTCTGAATGATGTAAGTAAAATGAATTATCGATTGACTCACCAGTATTAGGAGTCATGGCTCACTACAAGAAAAACGTTAGTTAGTGACAAAAATTTGTGACGGATTTTTTTCGTAGCAAATTTGCAACAAATTAGCTAGAGAAAACTAGTCGTCGTTAAAATTGAAATTAGTTGCAGAATTAGCGACGGAAAAATTTCATCTCAAAATTCGTCGCTATAGCGACGGTAACTTTCCGTCTAAAAAATTGTCGCTAATTAGTGACGAATTAGCAACGAAAATATTTCATCACAACTTCACGATGGATGAGCGACAAAATTTTCGGTCTCAAAATCCGTTTTGAGACTGAATTTTTTCATTGCTAATCCGTGGCTACATCTCGATTTAAACCGCATAAAATTCTCCCTCGCTCTCTCCCCCTTTCCCCCGTAAAAGCCCTAATCTCCATCGTGATGCCTCCTCCCCTTCCTCTTGTCTGCAGTCGAACCGAGCCGGGTGCTATCGTCGTAACCACCACCGCCTTCGCCTCTTTCCCTTCTTCATCTGTAGTCTCGCGAGGTTCATTCTCTCTCTTCACTCTGGTTCAAAAAGTTTCACGTTTCTAGGGTTTTAGGGGAAGAAGAAGAAGAAGAAAGAATCAATGTCGTGGGAAGACAAGAGGATCGCCTTGGATGCGACGATCGTGGGGCGCCTGGTGAGAGACTACATAAGCCGGGACTCCTCCGGGCGGGTCGATATCGAGGAGGCTCTGGAAGCTTCTAGATATGCCAGCCACCCGTACTCGTCTCCCTCGAAAGAGGTACACAGTGTTATTGTCAATTCTATCGCATTTGGTTTTCGGCTTTTGCTCCGAACCTTACCTTGTATTTTTGCATTTTTTTTCCTGGTTGTGCTGATCGTGTTCGACAATCGTTAGTTCTGTAGTTCTGCAAATTGTAGCTCCATGGGTGCGAACTGTAGCAGTATAATGCATCCATCCATTTCATTTATTTTATATTTTTTGATGAATGCAGTTTCTGGGATTGTAGCATGGAGAGATTCACGGTTACGTGTAGGCAGTGGTATTCTTTGGCGTGAAATACATTCTCCGTTGCGTATGTCATGATTTGGTACTTCTAGTAGAGGATTCATGGTGAATGATAATGGTACTTAATGGATTGGCGTGTGGTTATTCGCATGTTCGGCATTTTTTGGTCGTCATAAGATAGCAAGTAATTGTCGAATTGAATTGATTACTAATTTGTTTTGAAGGTAAGAACGCCCATACCATCTTTCGCAAATAAATTTAGGATCCTGGTTTAGTTCTTGATGTTTCTTCTGGTATAATAGCAGGGGATCGTAGCACATTATGGGCTTCCTCAGTAATGTGATCCTTAATATATTCCTTAATATGGTTCTTAAGAAGTTGATGTTCTTTCCTCAGTAGGTTGTTTGCGTACTTACTACAACTACAACGTTTATTGATGCAGTGGCCTCCAGCGATTGAAGTAGCCAATACCAGAGATCTTCCTGTTGTACTTATTGATAGATACAATGCAGCTGGAGGAGAAGGTACTGCTTTATGTGGAATTTTTCTAGAAATTCGTCGAGCATGGGAATCTATGGACAACTCTCTGTTCCTTTGGCGTTTTGATAAATGGTAAAGTCAACTTCTGTCTCATCCTCGCTGTTGTATATAAGAGTCATAGAAGCATCAAGTTCTGGAAAACATCCAGTAATACATTTTTTTAATCTGATTATGACCCATGGTTGCAGAGTGCTTTGATTGGCCAATCGTGTTGTAATCCATTAGAAAGGCTAAGAACCATTTGTACAAGTAAACCTGCACTAACCGTTTGCCAACTAGTTTGTTCTTTTTTGAGTAATCTTCCTCATGGAAAGGGTAGATCCCTATTGTTCCACAACCTTTTGCTGGTCCTGAAGTTTATTTTGTAGAATCTTCTAAGAATACCACAAAGCAGCTATTTTCTCTTGAATGTCTGGTGTAATTTGGATCTGACTATACCCAGCATAACCATCCAAATAGGATTTGCTCGTTGTATTATACTTTTGCTCCTAAGAATGACATAATTTTTAAAAGATAACAAAGAGCTTGCTTAGCGCTTGCAATTTTGTTAATATATTATTATTATTATTTGTAGAAACCATCCTTGAATGCTATAACTGTGGTTGTAGAAATGTATTCTGTCTAGGGTTTATTTCTGCCAAGACAGAGAGTGTTGTGATTCTCTTATGTAGGAAGCCTTGCCTGAATGTCAATGCATTGAAAGATATGAATTGGGACCTGAGTCAGTGGTGCCCAATTATTGATGACAGATGCTTCCTTCTATGGCTTGTCAAGGTATGCTTTTCCTTCTTTCTGGGCTATTTGGGTGTCAAACATTTCATTGGGGTTTTGTTTACTTTCTTTTATGTATTTGATGCACATGATATGGTTGTTAACGTTTAGTGTTATTCCCATGTTCCATCTGAGCAGGAGCAGTTGAGAGCAGGCCAAATCAGTGCTCAACAAATAAACAAGGTTGAAGAGCTTTGGAAGACAAATCCTGATGCTTCTCTTGAAGATCTAGAGAAACCTAGTGTGGATGATGAACCTCAGCCTGTGACCCTCAAGTACGAAGATGCATACCAGGTATCTGGGTGACAATGATACACCTTGATAATCACTGTATTTTTTTATATATTTGGTTTGAATGTAATTTGAAGCTTAAAAATGTAGGTCTCCTTCTCTTCTTATAATAATTTGAAGCGTTAATGCCAATGCCTTTTATGGACATTGCATCTTTGTAACTTAGATGCCATTTTTTTCATTCATATTTCCAATTACTAGAATGTTTCATATGAGTTTGACTTATGAAGTGGCCTCCATTTTGCAGTATCAAAATGTTTTTGCATCGCTTGTAAAGCTGGAAGCAGATTATGATAAAGTATGGACTAAGCCTAATTTTTTGCTTTCACTTATTTGATCTCATTTATTCTGATCAATATTGTTTCAAGCATTCTTCACTTGAAGGCTTATTCTTTTATATTGGATAATTGTACTGTGCAAAACTTTAACATTTTCATTTACTAGCATGCAGCTTCTTCAAAAAATCTTGAGTTTAGTTTTATTTCCATTCAAAAAAATGTAACCAATGACAAATTGTTTCTTGATATTTATATTTCAAACAATGACAAAATGTAACCAATGACAAATCTCTTGGTTTCATGCAGTATGCCTATATCATTACTAACAAGCAATATGTCATCCACGTACAAAACCAGAAAAATAAATTTACTCCCACTGAACTTATGGTATATGCATTCATCAATCACATTCATCTCAAAACCAAACGAGAGGACAACTTGATGAAATTTATGATACCACTGACGGGAAGCTTGCTTAAGTCCATAGATGAATTTCTTTAGTTTGCAAACCATTTTCTTGACATCGCTTGAGACAAAATATTTTGGTTGGACCATGTATATTGTCTCATTGATGTCCCTATTAAGGAATGTAGTCTTAACATCCATCTAATGTAGCTCTAAGTCATAATGAACCACATGTGCCATCATGATCCTAAAAGAGTCTTTCGTAGAAACCAGAGAGAAAATCTCTGTATAGCCAATGCCTTCCCTTGGAGTAAACTCTTTTGCTACAAGATGGGCCTTATATATTTCCACATTACCCTTTGAATCCTTTTTTATTTTAAATATCCATTTGCAACCAATGGGTTTCACACCTTCAGGTAATGGGACAAGATCCCACGTCATTATCACTCATGGATTTAATCACCTCATGCATTGCTTCAATCCACTTTTAAGAGTTAGAACTTTGTGTGGCTTGATGAAGGTTGATTGAATTATCTTTCATTAGGCCAATATCACCATCATGTTCTTGTAGAAAGATAATATAATCATCCAAAATTGCCCTTCTCTCTCTAGTAGATTTCTTTAATGACACTTATTCTTAAGGTGTTTCTTGAGGTTGTTGCATTTGAACTTCAAGAGTAAAAACTTGATTTTGGGTAGGAAGATCTGAAACATTACCTTAATCCAAATTTGTGAGAATAATGTCAAGAACGAGAATCTGATCATTGTCATCAACAACTGTAGGAAGAGAAATAGACTCTTCTTCAAAAGCAATATCTTTTACTTTATCACTCCCCCCCCAAACTCAATACCCTTAAAGAAACAAGCATTTCTCATTTCGAAAAAGGACTTATTTGCAGGGTCATAAAACTTATAGCCCCTGAACCTTTCAGAATACCCAACAAAATAGAAACTAACCGCTCTGGAATCCAGTTTTTTTCATATGGCTTGTAGGGCCTAGCCTCAGCTGGACATCCCCAAATATGAAAATATTTTAAAGTAGGCTTTCAGCCTGTCCACAATTCATATGGGGTCTTGGTTACTTCTTTAGAGGGTACCCTGTTCAAAACATAGTATGCAGTCTTTAATACTTCTCCCATAGAGACTCTAGTAGGGTAGAATGAGAAATCATACTCCTTACCATATCCTTAAGAGTCATGTTTCATCTTTCAGTAACACTATTCATGTTAGGGGAGCCTGACATGGTATACTGAGGGACGATCTCACATTCCTCTAAGAATTTAGCAAAAGGTCCTGAACGTTGTTCACTTGATCCATCATATCTGTCATAGTACTCACCACTATGGTCAGATCTGACGGCCTTAATTCTTTTGCCAAGTTGGTTTTCAACTTCAACCTTATACGATTTGAACACATTCAAGGACTGAAACTTTTCATGAATCAAATATATGTACCCATAATGAAAATAGTCGTCTATGAACGTAATAAAATATTATTGACCATTCCAAGAAGTCCTAGGGAAGGGTCCACAAATATATGTGTGGATTAGTTCTAAGACGTCTGTTCTTTTTTTGATACCTAATTTTTTTATGTTTGTTCATTTTTCTTTTATACACTCAACACAAACCTGAAGGTGAGTGAAATCAAAGGAACCAAGAATCTCATGTGACACAAGCCTTTCAATTCTTTGTTTAGAAATATGTCCAAAACTCTTATGTCATAACAAATCAGAATTTTCATTTGTTAATTTTCGTTTTGTACCACGAGAACTTATTTGCAAGGTTTCATTAACCAAGGCAATAGTATCAAGCATATAAAGGTTATCAACTGTAGATAAAGAACCACCCAATAAGATTTGAGTCAAGAAATAATTTAAATTCATTATTTCTAAATAAACAAGAATAACCATATTTGTTCAAAATAGAAATATAGACCAAATTCTGCCTAAAAGACAGTATAATAAATGTTTCTTTCAAATCTTAATAATTTTCAGTCTTTAATGACAACCTAAATGTTCCTATTGCCTTGACTTCAATTATTTTGCCGTCGCCTACATAGATAAATCTTTCAGCATCAATTGACAATCGGTAACTTAGGCAACCCTACATAAACACACTTATGTGAGTAGTAGCACCAGAATTCATCCACCAAGTGTGTTCGAGCACATAAGTCAAATTAACTTCAGAACAAACCAAAGTAAGAAGCATACCTTTCTTCTCACGCCATGCATAATACTTGGTACAATCCTTCTTCATATGACCCTCCTCTTTGCAAAAGAAACAACTAGACTTTGGGTCCTGATGTCTTTTCTGTTTCTTCTGCGATTGAGGGTCAACTGCAGCTTCCTTAGTCTTTTTCTTTTTTAAATTTGTCCTTCGAGGTTACTGTCAGATGAACACTTTCAGTCTTTTCTTGCTTCATCCTATCATCTTCTTACACACAGTGTGAAATGAACTCATTAAGAGTGTATTTTTTCTTCTGGCAGTTATAACTGACTATACTGCGCAAGAAGAGATATCAAAACCAAGTGCACAAGTAAGTCCTCTGACAACTCCAACTTTAGTGCCTTGAGTTTTAAAGCAAGATAAGACATCTCCATGATGTACTCCCGAATGCTTATTTTGCCCTTATACCTCATTAAGACAAGACTTGAAAGAAAAGTAATTGTTTAGCCTTTTCGTTTTTCGCAAAACATTTTTCAATTTTTTCAAGAAAATGTTTGGCAGTGGCCTCTTCAGACATGGTGCCCCTGAAGGGTTCTGGGATCACACGTTTCATGATCATGAGACTCATACGAATGAATTGATCCCACTGCTTAGAGTTCTTTTTATCCTTAGTAGAACTCTTATCCGTAAGAGCAGGTGGTTGATCTTCTCGTAGTGCGAGATCCAGATCCATACAACCATGCATAATCATAATATTTTCTTTCCAGTTCTTGAAATTTGAACCGCTTAAAACATGGATGAAATTAATGTTGGCAGATATCATAGAAGCAGATGTATTAACTGAATAAAGAATAAATAAATTCATAATTAACATATATTTTCACATGTAATAACATAAAATGACATATTAAACAGTGGTGAACCCCATCACAAGATACCCAACACAACATTAACACTTAGTTTTTGGACATAAGTGTCAACTTTTAAGTAATACTCTCAATACAGTAAGCAAAATATGGACAATCAGTCCTGTCAAACAACGAGCCTTTCTTTGAATCAACTCATTATTCACATGAAAAATTGAATGATTGTCCCATATTTATTACTGGAAGTATATATTTGGGCTCAGCCAAATAGTGATCTTCCTTTGAGCTGATCACTATTCGTATGAACCGCAAACATACAACCATCACAATATTCTAGAATGAATTAACCTACACAACAGAGGTTACTTTGGCAATATATTGATTCAATTAATTCAATTTAAAAATATTGGACTCAGAATCAAGAATAATACCAACGTTCAAATATGCTGATATGAAGAATAAATCAAACACAATAATATGCATGTGCCGAAAAGTAAATGAATATCGGCCCACCAAAGTGACCCATAATATGCTTCAAATAGCCATACAAAATCCTTATTTATTATTATTATTTTTATAAGGCATGCACACGGGCCCGTCCAAACCTGGGTACTGTTTTCCACCTCTGAGTCGAGTCCAACCAAACCTGACCCACACAATGGTGCACCTTGACCCGATTCACTCCCCTAAAATAAAATAGAGACTGAATCGGTCAGCAGCCCCATGACCGAACAAAACTGAGCCAGTTTGACCTGATTGGTCACCAGACTCGGTTCTAGTCACCTTAGAGGCCAGGATCTAGCAATACACAGGACCAAACCAGCCCTGTATATGCATGCCAAAATGACCCTGGCCCAGCTGAACCGGCTATGGGTCGTTGAATGGATTGCTGACTCAATCGGTTGGGAACCAAACCAGTCCAACATAGTGTTCTGGTTAAAGACTACCGCTTTGTCGCGTGCCTAATGGCCGAACTGGCCTAGGATGGACGACCAAACCGGCTTACTTGGCAGAATTGTCGGGAGTGCAATGAATTGGTCTAGAACCAAGATCCGCCCCGCTCAATTGAGTTGACCATATGCCGCTGAAACAATACTGAAGGGTGATTTTATCGGATCACTGAAATATCAGAAAATCAAACTAGTCAGTTCACCCGATCGAAACACCCGAAGTCCAGAGTCGAACGCCAATACCCACCGACAGACAATCGAACACGATGGCAAATACATTCACCAATGAAGGTGGGAACCAGATGCTGACTGTCGTCGGCCTTTGCAAGTTGCAAATGATGATCAGATGACCCTATGGATGATCGTCAGCTCTGAATCCCCTTTCGACGGTGGCTGGGGCAAACTGAATGTCGTGCTGTTGTCGTCGAAGGTAGCCGACTGCAGGTTATCGGCCCTAATTGGTCACCGACGGTGGCTGGCAAAAACCGCATATCCAGACCACCGCCTATGGCCATTCGGCCTAGCATGACCTGCGCTATGATCAACGAATAGGACAGCCAACCGCCCATCTGGCGGCCAAACCGGATGACACCCTAAGAATCTGATAAACAGTCGGCGAGCAGAGTATATCCGATGATGGTTGAAATCAACCCCAGATGCCGGCATACACAACGCTTACCAAGTGCTCACCTTCCTGTCGACCGACGATGAAAAAAAAAACCACCGCTCGACAAACTGATGAGAGTTGTCATCCCCCGCTCGACGAATCAAGCAGTCGCCGACACTTCCTGTTGTCTGGCGACAAAATCATGGTTGGGCACTAACTAATGGCCTCTTGTGGCCTCAGCCACCTGTTGGACCCATCAATGCCTGGACGGAAGGCTGTCGGCTGCAGCTGTCCAGCGAGATGTGAAGGCAAGAGCTCGTTCGACGATCGGACCGAGTGATGCCCACCCCTGATTGCCTTGATGAGAGGAAGTATCGACCATTCTGTGAACTGAACGGTCGATTGCCCTCTCCATGGGTCCGATGAATAGGAAAATCGGGGAAGGGCCAATGAGCCCTTCCGTCCGATTAGCAGGTAAAGGAAGGGCACGATGGCCCTCTCGTCTGACAAGCTGAACGAGGGTAACCTCCCTTTGCCGCCCGACGGTGATCCGATGAACATAATGGATCGTCGTCATAAAATAATATAAAATACATAAAATCATATATTTTCAATGATTCAACAAAATCATGTGCTCTGATAGCAATTGTTGGATCATAAATTCATCGAAAACTAAAACAGGATCGATAATATGCTCTCAATGAACCATTGAAATCATAAACAGAACAAAACCAAAAGTGGAAGTTATACCTGAATCTATAACGCTCTGGTTGATCGTTGACAAATATGATCTTTCAGAACATGTATATTGGCCATTTTCCCTTCTCTAAACCTGATGAGAGAGACCGAATCTCTTTCTGACAATGGAGAGTCTGAAGAAGGAGGGTCTTTATATAAGGTTTAAAGACTATAACCTAATGTATTTAAGAGTTTGTCTTCAACTCTACTTATTACAGAGTTTTATATATGGCAGGTCTCTTTATATAGAGTCTCATACCATTTGAGATACCACATGGCTCATCCGGATTAGTTCACATGAACTAGGCCTAAATCTAAGACTTACGATGTGTGGTTAGCATAGGTAAGCCCACATGGATTTTTTTTAACAATTATTGCTTGGTGGAGACTTTGAGAGTCCTTTTATCGTTGGGGAAAGGTGGTGCAATTTGGCGGGGACGTGTACAACGCTAGTGAATCGTATCTTCAAAGGATCCCAGTTTGTGGCAAATCTTTGCCTGCCCATCATGCCAAGTATGGGCAATAAATGGGCCACTCGCATTGACTAAATGAAACCCTGTGGCGATTGTGCACACCACACATTGGCCTACAAAATTAAAAGGATTTTACCAAGGTTTGCTTGAGCTTCACGCAACATGCTTGGACTCCAATATTTTATCAAAGGCAGCAGGGACGGGTGGGGAGTTCCTGAACTTGGCCATGTTTGTATGATGCCCAAACGTAATCTTGTAACAGGAAATGGGAGACTGGTGTTTGGTACAACCAGTTGACACCCCTCAATTCACACCTATTACCTAGGAAAATTTGTGAAGCAGAAATGTTGAACAAAAAGAAAAAACTAACGATTGTGGCCCACGTCCCAAGAACAAGCTTGTGATGCAAATGTAGAAGCAGAGGAAAAGGAGTTAGCTCCATGGTCTCACAATAAGAAAAACTTACCATAGCATCAAAATCAGTTTTTTACAGGCAAAACGTGCACTCAAGGAGACCCAAACTTCTGGTGATCAGGAGTGACACCTAAAACCCCATATTTATATGAAAACCCATGAAGAGGTCAGCACATACTTGTGGAGTGACTTTGGCTTCTTAATTGCCATGCCATCAGCTGACGTAGGCTGCATTACATAAAAAGTAGGATTTGAACAGGGTAACCATCATTTTTTTTTTTTTGGATTTGTCACAGGAAGAAATCTGGTCTGGGCTTGAAGACCTGGTTGCACTGGCTCAACCAGCCATATATATATATATATATATATATATATATATATATATATATATATATATATATATATATATATATATATATATATATATATTTTGGATTTACAGGAAGAAATGGGGTTTAGGCTTGATGGCTCAACCTGCAAAATATATATATATATATATATATATATATATATATATATATATATATATATATATATATATATATATATATATATATATATATATATATATATATATATATTTGGATTCAGCACAGGAAGAAATCGGGTCTTGAAGACCTGGTTTGCACGGCTCAACCTGCCATACTTATGGTGATCGGCCTAGAGGCATAAAATGCCAAGGCAAAGACCCTCTCCCTCAGGGCCTATACTGAACGTCAGCTTGCACAAGGGTGTGACGCTTGCATGGATCAAACCTAACTGCTCGTCTTATGGCCCAGGCCCCGCCCCGCTATGCCAAACCTTCTCAGGGTAACAGGATAACCAGGTTAACATAGGTTGTATTGACATAAAACTTTAAGGGCCCTACCGTTTTTTCACAAAACTAGGTTATAACAAAACTTTGATGGGACCCAAAAAGATCATCAGACTAACTTTGAGCGTCTGGACTTCCACAGAAACTGGACTTTCATGTCATTTGGGTTGAGTTTGGATCAACCCAAATAACATTTTGGTCATCATTTTTTCCCCATAGTTGGATGTCTGGGCTCTTGTTGAGTTAAATACTTGAGTCAAACCCAGCCCATTGACAGCCCTACAAATCATATTAGGTCGACTGACCCATGTTAAGCACAAGTTTGAGACTTCAACTAATTTAGATTAAGTCTGGCTAGGCCTTGATTCGATTCAAAATAGGTATGAACGCACTGAATCCAAATTGTCACCCTTAAAATGTGACAAACTGTTGGTTTGGACCCAAAACAAGTCCCAATCAAGAATACAATGGTTGTGCAGATACATAGACTTAAGAGAGAGAGAGAGAGAGACGAAAAACGATCAATAAAAGTGAAACTCAAATACAAAACATAAAACTCATACCACAGACATCTAGATAAGGATTGGTTGGTGGCAGAGGCAGGTCTTTGAGATATATGCGTAAGATAGCATACACATCAGCCAAGGCCCTATGAGTCAGACGATTAAGGTTGAACGGGACATCCTGAAAAATAGCATCATTTTTGGCCATCCATATGAACCACCATACTGTAAATAACCAAACTCTCCAAATAGTCCTCCACTTCTTTTTGCGTTTAATTATAGCAGAGTCGAGGATAAGATCTAACGCAAAGTAGCCCTCTCGCACAAAAACTGATCGAGCCCTCCAAGTTTTAGAAAATAATTCTCGAAACACTTCACACGACCAAAAAAGATGTGTGGTTTCTTCAGTCTGTCGACAAAGCACACACCAACTGAAAAACTGAAACCCCATCTTCTTGATATTGTTATGAGTTTGTATCCGGTCATGAAGAATCAACCAAGCCAATACCTTGGTCCTCGGAGATGGTCCCTTCGCTCATAAAGCATTTTTGGGGATCTAGCCCAGACCTGAAGGTAAAAGAGAATTGTAGACCTTGTGGACTTGAAAAACTCCTACATTTGACTGCCCATTAAAGCCAAGATCTGTCTACCCCGACGTCCAAATTCCTGTCAAGAAACAAACGCAATGCCTTAAACCACGTTTTCCTCAAATGTGATGTGTATGGTCCACGAGCCCCCCGACGAACAACAAGCGAATCGATTAGACCATATTTCAGTCGGAGGAAGTTTGCACATGCATCCTGTGAAGTATGAGCCAACCAACACTGCTTCATAGCCAATGCCACACTCCTTTTACACAAAGCAAAAATTTCTAAGCCAGTCATAGTCCTTGGCATAATGATGGAGTCTCATCCCACCAAGTGCCTCTTATAAGGTCCATTTACACCACGCCACAAAAACCTTGACATAACGCGCTTAAGTTGTTGCTCAACGTTGACTGGCATGACACAAATCGACATGAAGAATTCTGGAATCTTTGACAAAACATGCCTAATCAAAGTAATTCTACCTGCAAGAGACAAATATCTGGCATGCCAAGACTGGAGCTTAAGACACACTTTGTCAACAATCGGTGCTCATGATGTTTTAGAGGTTGACTTGACTTATAGGGGGAGCCCCAAGTACTTGATCGACAATGGTCTTAAAGTGCATTTGAAAAAAAAAATTGTCGTGTTTTGACTGGTCGGATTGTCATTCAGAAGCGTGACCGAATACTTATTTTCATTGAGCCTCAGCCCGAACAAAGCTGCAAAAAACATAAGAATAAGTCTTACGTGAAGCATCTGCTGTAGTGAAGCCCTTTCAAAGACTAGCATATCGTCTACATATTGTATAATATGCCCAGAAAAACCTTGGATATCCAACAACTGTACGAAGTCTCTTGTCAGTGCGCGTCTAAGAACCACCTCAAGTCCTTCTGCCACTGTATTAAATAAAAGTGGAGATAACGAACATCCCTATTATAGGCCGTGGAGTAATGAAAACTGCTCACCCTTTACCTTGTTAGAAAAATGGTTGTCGAATCTCATGTGATTCACTACTTGCAAAAGAAAAGACCAGTACGCAAAATCATATACTTTATTAATTAGGGTAAACTCTATTTGTGGTGGCCCCTATGACCGTCAAGGGGTGGGTAGGTAGACAAAGCCAATTAAGTCATGCTGAACATGAATCATGTTGGATTTGTATTTTAAAAAGCTAACAAGTCAACAAAACCACGTGGTATTCATCCAAATGTCTGCATGAAAAAGAAATGCTCATGATCTGCTTCCGTAGGTAGGTAGCTCTGGCATTTCTATTGAATGCATCAAAAGAGGGAAGCAAATCAGGTCGCTGAACATGAGTGTTTTTTGCTCACTCACGCCCACATCGTGACAGTCTGTTTGCATTTTGGATGAATGCCACGTGATTTTATTGCCTCAAAAGAGAGTCGTACAACAAAGGGCCGTTTGGACTGTGGATGGTGGGGACCTCATAGGCTCCTCTTTTATTTAGCTAAGTGCAGAGTCAAGGCCCATAGGATTAGGGAGGCCACATGGAAGGGAAGAAGCACCACTTCGTCCTGGTGCATGGAGCTTGCCATGGAGGGTGGAGTTGGTTCAAGGTGGCCTCCTTGTTGAGAGAGGCTGGCCATGAGGTGAGTCCGTTGGATTTGTCTGCATCAGGGATCGATCCGGCATCGCCGGACCAGGTGCTCAGCTTTGCCGACTACAGCCAGCCTCTAATAGACTTAGTGGAGTCCGTTCCGGCAGGTAAACGGGTCGTGCTGGTCGGTCATAGCTTGGGTGGCCTCAACATCGCTCTTGCTGCTGAAAAGTTTCCGACCAAAGTCTCTGCTGTGGTCTTTGTTGCTGCCTTCATGCCCAAACCTTCCATGCCACCTGCTCAACTTCTGCACAACGTGACTCTCTCTCTCATATTTCATTTCTTCTTGGATGAGAAAATGTCTCACTGCATTTTGTGTTTTCTGGACATGCCAAACAGTATTTCTTTGTTCAAAAGGATCGGATCGAGTCGTGGGACGACTCGAGCTTCGTACGCGACAACGACGCATCGCAGACTCTCCCAATAACACTTGAATTCGGCCCAAGATTCATGCTCATCCACTTGTACAACAATTGCTCCAATGAGGTATATCATCCTATCTTTGCACTTACTTATGGATTTTTGGCTAAGCCTGAGCCTGAGCCTGGTGGGGGATTAAGCTCTTGTAGAAGCATATCTAGTGCCTCATAAAGTTTAGAAGTATCCACATAGCACTAGCCCCGAATCCGTTTATGGACTTGCCAGAAATCTGGATAGTTTTGCCTACGGGTCTCTTATATATATATATATATATATATATATATATATATATATATATATATATATATATATATATATATATATATATATGAAAAGGGGACCGTTCAACAAGGTGCAAAATCTGGACCCAACAACCATCATACACTTTCCCTTCTCCAATGTTTGAGCATCTCATCGATCAAACCTAATATATTTGCTGTTTCTAATTTATCTTTTAAGAAATATGTTTTACACAAAACTTTACACCATATAAACATGTTTTTCTAATAGTGAAAAATTTACCAATCACAATGCATTTGTTTGAGTTTTAGAACTTTAAAAAACTTATCTGGACATAGAAAATTCATACTTCAAAACTTGTGTAGATTTTGGATTTCTTGATTGAAAACCTACCAACGTACCAACCCTACCACTAAGAATCTTTTTGGTGTTTTTTCAAAATTCTGACCAAACAAATGTGTTCAGCATGATTGATTACTAAAAATTGACACTTAGATCATGCATTTTGGAAAAAAAAATCGTATTTGAAGCCTCAAAAATAAAATTTATGAAAATTGTAGACCATTGATTTTTTAACCTTATAAAAACCTACCCATGCATCAGAATCAAATGATCCAAGTGTTAATTTTTAGTAAATTAATGATGCTGAACACATTTGTTTGGTCACAATTTTGAAAAACCACCAAAAGATTCTTATTGGGTAGGGTTGGTAGGTTTTCAACCAATAGCTTCTCACTAATATATATATATATATATATATATATATATATATATATATATATATATATGTGTGTGTGTGTGTGTGTGTGTGTGCGCGCACGCACGCCCCAACCAAGACATGCATACATCATCAAGCTAAGTCCACCTGGATCAGACAGGTTCAAGCCACTAGGCTCCTAATACCAATTCCCCATGTAAGGCAGTCAATGGTCGTTTTTTTATTATCAGAGGTTACCTGCACATACACGAACTAACACTCAGTGAGTAGGGGTGAAAAAGGGTCGGATTCATGCTGGATCCTATCAATTGGAATTCGAATTCAAATTTGAAATGCAAAGAATGGATCCAAATTCAGATCCAAGGGGGTTGGATTAAATCAAAATCCAAATCCGAAATACATGTTAGAATACCGCCGGAAAAAATAGAACAACACAAACTATTTACATGTATAAAATGCTTTTGGTTGGATTTTGATTCGGATAAACTTGAGATCCAACTTAAAACGCTGATCAGAATCAGACCCGAATCCGAAAGTGATCAGATTGAACAGATTCAAATCAACATCGGGATTTTACTTAAAGGATCTATATCAGAAGAATATGTTGGTCTTGGATCCAATATCTGACCATATCAGATCCATTTGCAGCCCTATCAGTAAGGTTTGGTATTGTGTCGGGTCAAGAAAATAAATCACCCGGACCACATGTCCATGTCGGCAACTGCAAAATACCAACTATGAAGGAATGTGGTTGTAATTTCTAGGCATGTGCAGGTTCATTGAATTCATTAATGTATTGGGGCGTAATCTGCAGGACCACACTTTGGCAACAATACTGAAGAGATCAGCACCATTTTACAGAGAAGATCTTTCCAAAGAGAATTTCGTATCCGAGGTGAAGTATGGGCGTACAAAGCGAGCTTACGTGGTGTGCAAAGATGACCAAATAATCAAGGAGAGTTTCCAACGTTGGATGATAGAGATGAACCCTGTGGATCAACTGGTGGAGATTGAAGGTGCTGATCACATGCCCATGTTCTCAAAGCCTCTTGACCTCTGCCATCACCTCCATATCGCTGAAACCCCATAGCTACTTAAAGAAGAAGCTCTGCTAATAAAGCTTGTTGCAGTCACTCCACTACAGCCTCAATCTCTTGTTTGTTTGGCTCCTTTAATTATGTGTGTGCAACAGGAATAAAATGGTTTCGTTTTAAGAGTTTTGGACAGAAGATTGAGCCCCCCCCTCTCTCTCTCTTTATATATATATATATAAGGTATAGACACCCAATTTTTCACAATGCCCAAATGCTGATCTCTTTTGGAAAATGAGTGCTCAGATTCTAAGGCGAAGATTTTAAAAGAAATGTCATAATTTTAAGAAAGTCCCACAAAAAACATCATTTTTTTATGGGACTGCCAAAACCCTTGTTGTCTGTCCATGGGACAACAAAGACCTTTGTTGTCCGTTCCCCGGGATGGCAAAGACGTTTGCCATTTGACCATTGGGACGGCAAGGCCGTTTGTCATCCGTCTATGGGATGACAATGAGCTTTTCATCCGAGCCTTGGGACAACAGACAACTTAGTCGTTCGGTCCTAGGACGTCATTATGATTTGCGGTTCATTCAAGGGACGACAATCCTCTTTTATCGTTCGTCCCGTCGAGAATAAGGATAAACCTCAAAAGCTTTGTATCTCAATTAGACCCAAACTCTTCGTACGAGCACCACAACAAAGCAATGGATTGGCGACGACCACATTCCGTCGCTAATCCGTCGCTAACAGGCTTAGCGATGGATTAGCGACGACGAGGCGACGGTATGCTTACGTCGCAATTTTTTCGACACTAACTGGCGATGAAATAAATTTGTCACCTGGTCTGTCGCTAATTGCGACGGTATAACAAGCGACGTATTCCGTTGCCAATCCGTCGGTACTAAACGGCGACCTCGGTTGGCGACAGATTTACATCCGTCGCTAGATTTATATGCATAGCGACGGAAACATCCGTCGCAAACTTGAAAAAAAATAAAAAAAAATATTTGAAAATTAAATACCGAGAAGGGTACAATTTATATTTCCTGTAAATAAAAAACAAACTACACATAAAATTTCATATAAAAGGAATCTACAACAATTAATCGTTTCACCTTAAAATTAACAAGTTTCATTATTTACAATTCAACAATTACAATTTGGAAACAAAAAAAAAATAGAACTTCAACACAGTTCTCTAATCATCGCCAAGATTTTGTGCGTCTTCTTGTTTATTGCCTTTATCTGTCCCTTCAGGTCCGCTACGCTGATTATCGCTAGCAGCCTACACAAGAAAAGAACAGTCAGTATTGATAAACAAAATATAATGAAATAAATTACACACTATATGTGATTCTATCATGTACTCATATGTGTTCTAAGGCAATAAAAAAACTTTATATGTGATTCTATCATGCTCATATATGCTCTAAGGCAGGCAAAAAACTCTATATGCGATTCTATCATGAATTATATGTGTTTTAAGGCATTAAAAATTTTTTATATGCGATTATATCATGCTCAGATGAGTTCTAAGGCAGCTAGAAAAACTCTATATGTGATTCTACCATGCTCATATGTGCTCTAAGGCAGGCAAAAAGCTATATATCTGATTCGATCATGCTCATATGTGTGCTAAGGCAGTCAAAAAAATGAATATGTGATTATAGCATGCTCATATGTGTTCTAAGGCAGACAAAAAAACTCTATATGTGATTCTATCATGCTCATATGTGCTCTAAGGCAGGCAAAGCAAAAAAACTTTATATGTGATTCTATCATGAATGATATATGATCTAAGGCAGTAAAAAAACTCTATATGTGATTTTGGCATGCTCATATGTGTTTTAAGGTAGTCAAAAAACTGAATATGTGATTATAAAATGTTCATATATGTTCTAAGGCAGTCAAAAAACTGAATATATGATTATAGCATGCTCATATATGTTCTAAGGCAGTCAAAAAACTTTATATGTGATTCTATCATGCTCATATGTGCTCTAAGGCAGGCAAAAGACGTTATATGTGATTATAGCATGTTCATATGTGCTCTAAGGCAGACAAAAAACTCTATATGTAATTTTATCATGCTCATATGTGCTCTAAGGCAGGCAAAAAGTTATATATGTGATTCGATTATGCTCATATGTGTTCTAAGGCAGACAAAAAACTGAATATGTGATTATACCTGAGAGGGACCTGCAATCGAAGATCCCCTGTTTAGTACAAAACTGTTGAACTCATCTCGAAGAAAGGGGGCGACGGTGTCATGGAAGTTATCATTCAGTGTGTCCTTAATGATTTGGCGTACATCATCACCAGAAAGGATAGGCTGCAGCTTGGAGCTTATGTCGGCGGAAGAAGTCTGTGAGCCGTAACTGGAAGAAGCAATAACTGGTGAAGTGTTCATATTACTCTCAAACCCGAACACGCGACCTTTTTTTTGTTCACCTGCTGCAGGATCAAATGATGGATGCTGAGTAGCGTCATCGCCATATCGCTCTACCATATGTTGCTCATATGCCTCTTACAAAATAATGTTTAAAGTATGCAATAATAATTAATGATAACATTATGATAACTTGCATATTGCAATGATTATTAATAGAATAAATACATACCGTTGTTGTTCTCGCCTTCTTTGATACAAAGACTCTCGTGGTCTTCCGTTTATGTGTTTCAACAAACACATCCTTATATGATATAATGTCTCCTTTTTCTGCTTTCTGCGAAGTTAAATGACAAAAGATTTAGTTCACAAGTTTGCAACAATACTTATAAAATTAATATTATATATTGATAAGTTACCATTTTCTTTAGGTGGCTTCCAAATGTCTTAGATCCACCTGTGTGTAGATTGGCTTCGGGCATTTTCGCTCTATTTTGTGCAGCCTTCGCAGAGTGATTTCGAAATGCATCTCCCGCCCACTTATCGCACATTTCATCCCAATAATCTCTCCCGATAGTAATAGGGTCATGGCCCTTCCACTGTAGTGGATCATCTATTATGCCAGATGTTTTTTTTGCTGCAGTCTTCATATTGTGCAGCATGTCTGCAAATCGATTGGCAGTCACCTTCTGCCACACCTTCCTTGCATCATTTTCTTCCACCGTAGTTGCGAAGCGATTCAAAGCCTACAAATATTTTCAGAAAGTTAGTAGACATGACTTAAAAAAATTAAATATGAAACACATTAACTATGAGAAACAACTGTATACCGTGAATGAGGACCACAATCTGTCTAACACCTCCTTTGGGTACTCTTTTCATTGAGCAACCGGTCCTAGTAGATATTGAAGAAGTAAATTCCTAATCTTCTGTACTACTTCTTGTGGCTCAAACCTCGTGTTGCACATGAATTGGTACACAGTAAATATCAATATAAAAGATTTATAAGATATGCAATAATTAAAAACTAAATACTTACGGTCGATTATCAATATACACTATTCGAATGAGTCTTCTTGTGCCAGACTGAGAAGACCCTGCTTCCTGTGTTGGCTCCTGACTTGTGTGATCAACTGGTGTAGCATACCATATGCAGGGAAGTCATTGATTGTCCATAGAACAGCGGCCTTCATGTTGAAATTTTGTTTTTTTGGGGCATCATACGCGGTAACACCATCATCCCACAATACTTTTAGTTCATCAATCAATGGCCTTAAATATACATCAAGATTTTGGCCAGGTGAGGTCGGACCAGGGATCAACAGAGACAAGAACAACGGCCTTTATGTTGAAATTTTGTTTTTTGTGGGCATCATACGTGGTAACACCGTCATCCCACAATACTTTTAGTTCATCAATCAATGGCCTTAAATATACATCAAGATTTTGGCTAGGTGAGGTCGGACCAGGGATCAACAGAGACAAGAAAAGATTTGGACGTTTCATACACAAGCTTGGTGGAAGGTTGTATGAAGTTACAAATACTGGCCAACATGAGTATGGAGTTGATCTACCCCCAAATGGATTAAATTCATCTGTACATAGACCGAGTCTAACATTTCGCACTTCCATTGCAAAGTTCTGATGAGTACGATCAAAGTGCTTCCAAGCTTCAGCGTCAACAGGATGCGTGATCTTGTTTTCATCGTGTCGAACTTTATTTACATGCCATCTCATGTGTTTAGTTGTCCTTGAAGACATATACAATCGCTGCAATCTAGGAGTGATAGGAAAGTAGCAGAGCGACTTGTATAAACTTCCTTTGATCTCATGCTACCATTGCCTCTTATCTTTTGCTTGAACCGAGGATGCCCACATGACGGGCATGATATGTTATTTTCCTGCTCCTTGAAATACAACATGCACTGATTTGGACAAGCATCAATCTTTTTGTAACTCATACCTAGAGCGTTAACCATAACTTTCGCATGATAGAAATTTTGTGGCAATTTCTCATCTTTGGGCAACATACTCTTCACAATCATGCACAAACGGTCAAAACATGATTGACTCAAATTATACTCGGACTTCAAATTCATTAGTTGAAGAACTGCAGACATGATAGTATGACTCTCGCAACCGTTCCAAAGTGGCTCATCAGCATCTCTAAGTAAATCATAAAATCTACTAGTTGCATCGTTTGGTGATTCTTCATCTAATGCAGTTCTTACATCACTAGAACTCATAGCAGAACTCAGTTCTGTTCCTGCGACATCAAATATTAAATCTGTATATGGATTATCGTGCACCATATTCACCCGTGCAACAAAATTGTTTCTAAATTCTTCTCCATGAAACGTTCAGTTCTAATAATCACTCAAAAAACCCTTTCTGCATAGGTGATGTCTAACGCTATGAGGTTCTACAAATCGATTATTCTTACAAATCTTGCAGGGACACCTAATCTGACCTGTGGGATCCACTGTACTGACACTTGCTGTTGCAAATTCAATAAAACTTTCGACATCATCCATATATTCATGCGATAACTCATTGTTCACTATCCTACCGTACATCCATTCACGGTTTGCAATTATTTTCTTATGATGTTACGAATAATAACCTAACGAATTAAAAGAGAACAATCAGAATGCTATGATGAAGAAAATATCAAATTTATCATGCATTATATGATGTTATACAATAACAAGAATTTTGATGCATGTATTGATCGCTTAATATTTTCATGTGCAAACTATTAATGACACGATACAATCATTTGAAACATGCTTTCATTATACAATTTCATATGGAAGTCATAATCAAATTGAAAGTAACTACATGCAAGCATGGATACAATTACATCAAACATTGCAATACATCATAATCATTCATATCAAACAAATGGCAAACATGTACCTGCAGGAAACACACTTCAATATTTCACTAAATACTACCATGCCTAGCATGGACTCCATACTTCAAAAATAAGAATACTTCCATATTCATACATTAAAATCATGCTCAGCATGATCTCCGAACTCCAACAAAGCAACCTTAAATATCAACAATTAAGTTAGTATGTGAACAATAAAGTGTTACATCTAATAAATTAAATAACATGTAATAAGCTTGCATCACTTACTCACCACAGGTATTTACCCGATTTGCAGTGTTTTTGTCACTTACTTACCACAGGTGGCTGCACACAAGCTGGTTCCGTTGAAAAATCTACACAAAAAAATGTTGTTTTAAAATGAAGTCACCACAAAAAAAATAGGTTGTTCCGGCAGGGGGTCGACTCGCCTGCTGTTTCGGCAGGGGGTCGACCCCCTTACGAAACATAGGGGGTTAACCCCCTTACGGGACATAGGGGGTTAACTGACCCCCTGCCTGTTCTGGCAGGGGGTCGACCCCCAGCCTTTCTGCCAGTGAGTCGACCCCCTGCCGGAACAGCAGGGGGTTGCCCCCCCCCCCCTGCCTGAGCAGGCAGAGGGTCGACCCCCAGCCTGTTCCGGTAGGGGGTTAACCCCCTACCTGTTCCAGCAAGAGGTTAAGCCCATGTTGGAAAGGCAGGGAGTTAACCCCCTGCCGGAACAGGCAGAAGGTTAACCCCTTGTTGTTCGGGCAAGGGGTGAACCCCCTGCCGAAAAGGTAGGGGGTCGACCCCTTGCCGGAAAAAATAGGGGGTCGACCCCCTGCCGGAAAACGCGGGGGGCCCCATCAGCTCAGAAATCAATTGTTAAAAGAAGCACATCATTCTCGATATGTCATTCATCCCGGTAGCACTAAAATGTATCGAGATCTGAAAGATACATTTTGGTGGAGTGGTATGAAGAGAGACATTGCTGAGTTTGTTAGCAAATGTCTAGTATGTCAGCAGGTGAAGATTGATCACCAAAGACCAAGTGGTCTTTTGCAACCACTTCCCATACCCGAGTGAAAATGGGCAGATATCTCAATGGACTTCGTTTCAGTGCTTCCAAAGACGAAGAATGAGATGGATTCAGTATGGGTGATTGTCGACAAGCTAACAAAGTCTGCCCACTTTTTAGCTTGTAAGACAACCCACTCGTGTGACCAATTGGCTCAATTGTTTATTAGAGAGATTGTTAGACTTCATGGGGTACCTGACTTAATTGTCTCAGATAGAGACTTGAAGTTTACATCACGATTTTGGCAAAGTTTTCAAGAAGCAATAGGAACACAATTAAAAATGAGTACAGCTTTTCACCCTCAGTCAGAGCAAACCATTCAGACCTTAGAAGACATGCTCCGGGCATGCAGTTTGGAATATAGTGACTCGTGGAATGATATTCTTTCATTGATGGAGTTTGCTTACAACAACAACTTTCAAGCAAGTATAGGCATCGCTCCATTTGAAGCATTATATCGTCGACAATGTCGAACTCCCTTGTGTTGGGATAAGGTCGAAGAAAGGAGTTTGTTATGGCCCGAGATGGTTCAGCGAATGGAAGACCAAGTGAGATTCATTCGAGAGTGTCTTCTCACAGCGCAAAGTCGACAGAAGAGTTATGCGGACCAAAGACGTCGTGAGTTGGAATTTGAGCAAGATGATCATGTATTTTTGAAGATATCTCCGTTTAAGGGAGTAATGCATTTTGGTTGAAGGGGAAAGTTGAATCCTAGATATATTAAACCATTTGGGATACTTGCGAGGGTTGGTCAGGCAGCATACCGTTTAGCCCTACCACCTTCCTTATCTCGAATTCACAACGTGCTCTATGTTTCCATGTTGCGAAAGTACGTGCCAGATCCCTCCCATATATTGGATACAGTCGAGACTGTATTAGATATACAAGATGACTTAAGTATGAGAGAAAAGACCATAGAAATTTTGGACACAAAAGTGCAAAAGATGAGAAGCAAAGAGTTATCTCTAGTATTGGTTAGATGGAGTCATCACAGCAATAAGGAGGCTACTTGGGAGCGTGAATCTGATATCCGTGAGCAATTTTCACATTTATTTCCAAGTAAGATTCGGGACGAATCTTTTTTTAAGGGGGGTATAATTGTAAAAAAACCCAACGGCAAAGTCGTCGAAGGGGATAAACTTTAAAAAAAAAAACAATGGTTTCCCCAAAGGGGAAACTGCGTAACGGGAGGGGGTGAGGATAAACCTCACCTCCCAAAATCCGCGGAGAGTGAGGGTTATTCTCACCCTACGTGAGGGCTATAAAAGCCTTCACGCAGCCTCCCTCCACCGCATCTCAACGAGCGGCAGAGGGAGAGACAGAGAGAGAAGGGAAGAGTCGGGGAGAAGGGGTACTTACCGGCGACGACGGCGAAGGTGGCGATGTAAGCTCCACCCTCCTTATCTTCTTCTTCGTTCTTCTTTTCTATCCGAGCAAAAAGGAGGTCGGCAGCCATTGCTGCCGACGAGTTGCTGGTAAACGAAAAAGAAAAAAAAAAAGGAGATTCTGAGAGAGAAAGAGAGAGAGGAGGAGCAGGGGGCCGACCGACCAGAACGAATCGGGTCGGTCTGGGTCTCACCCAGACCGAATCGGGTCGGTCTGGGTCGCACCCAGACCGAACCGAGTCAGGTTGAAAAAAAAATGGGTTGGGTGAACCGGTGCAGGTCGAACCGGTTCAGACCAAACCAGTTAGTGATCTGGGTCAAATAGAACCGGTTCAGACCGACTCGGGTCTAAACCGAATCAGTTTGAACCAAGGTCCGACTCAAACCAGTTCAGGTTTGGATCTGGGTTATTAGTTCGGACCCAATTCGATCTAGACCTAAATCCAGATTAACTAGGGCTGGATCTGATTGGATCAGTCTCGGGTCTAGACCCAGTCAGACAAGTCTGGACCCAGTTAGATTATCCTCGATCCAGTCAGACAGATTTGGATCCAATCAGACTGTTCAGGATCCAGTCAAGCAGGTCCAAATCCAGTCAAACTGTCCTGGATCTAGTCAGACTATTCTGGATCGAGTCAGAATAGAATGGATCCAGTCAAACCAATTCGGATCCAATCAGACTGTTCTAGATTCAGACTGGATGACCCAGATTGGGTTGGATCAGTCCATATCAGGAATGAATATGGATCAGATCAAACGAAAGTCTCGTATGGTACCGAAATCCAAAATGTACCAAGATATCCATTTGGATAATTAAGATCCATTTCAGTAAAATGAACATAACTTCGCACTCCGAACTCATAATCGAGTGAGGTTTAATGCGTTGGATTCGTATTGAAGAGAGGAATCCATTGGTTTATGAAATTCAGTCAAATTAGTAATGCATAAATCGTGGTTTCTTGAGTAAGATTTGGGAGGGGTATTTTGGTAATTTGGTAAGAGGTTCTGTGAACTAATATGTTGATTTAATGACCAGATTCTACTGTTAAAGCATCTTAAGACTCACGTTTGGTGAAAGTACAGTGTTCACACATGAGGTAAGGGATATTATAAGTAATCTTAGATGTAAATCAACATTTTACGTTGTTTGAATATTGATTAGCATGATTGTTTTTGGGTGAGACCATGACATGCAGAACTTCCATGCTTGACATTAGGAGTTGATTTGTACATGTTTGTGTGATATGCAAGTTAGTTTTGATAAGTCATGAATGATGAAAAGAAATTCTATTGTGATTGCATGTCTAGATAATTCATTAATATCATGCATTGTGATGATATTATATTTAGATTTGAGTCTCATTTAGTCTATTCATGTTGTATGAATGGATATTTTGAGATCATCATGCATGACCCCTTAAATCCTGGAAGTGACGACCTATGGCAAGGGCTATCTGATTCACGACCAGAGTGCAGCCTCCATGGAGAGTGGGCCGCCGGTGATTTAATGATATAGAGACACTACATTATTGGGTGCTAAGTGAGAGAGATGTGAGTCCTAATGTCACCATAAGATTAAAAATGAGATTTGATGTGATCAGTCACGACACCACTCGTGAGAGAACGAGTGAACTATGAATTGAGAATATTGTTCAATGTGTAAACTTAGTTATGACTTAGGATTTCACTTACACTGGTTTGAGACTCTAGAGGACCATGGATGATTGATATCCATCATGGTTAGGATGTAGCATGAACCATACCGAGATTGAGAGCTTGACCTCCCGACTAGCTACCGGTGGGGTCCCCGTGGTAGTTCACTGCAGTGCTTGGTGGTCTGAGGACTACTGGGAGTGTATGGTTCATTGTCTGGCCAACGTGTAGAATTGTGGTATTCTACAGGGTTGCTACGCCCATAGATGGCTATTACTGGTATAGCCAGCCTGGTGATAGTTGAGAGAGAGAGTATTTGAGAATGATAATGGGGGTAATTAAAATATACAAACATGTGTGGTGTATCAAGAACTAAACTAAGACTAGGGGCTTAGAGTCCACTACAGTTGTAAATTGATTGTTTATTTACTTATGTTTATTTCTTACTGGGTTGTAGACTCACTCCCATTTTTGTTTAATTACAACTGTAGGTTCCAAGCATTAGTATCAGTCAGCGAGTGAGCAGTCTTCAGCAGAGCATTTGGTATAATTTCTTTTTCTTGTCATTGAATAAATTGTAATTGCTTTTATTCTATTATGAATGATGAACATTGTAAGAAAAAGTTGATTATGGAAATAAAATGAAAAGTTTTTATTTTAGCCACGTTTTCTTTGTGTAAGCTTTGCACTCTTCCCTCTGAGAAGTAATACCAACCGAACTCAGACTCCTGAGGTCCAGATCGAGGTGTTACAAGTTCGTTACTCTAGCGGACCATGATCGTTGGTCTTCCAAAATGCCTTGGTGGAGAGCCAGCACGAGGGGTCCCTCTTCTTCCTCCCATTCTGCACCGTCACCTGCTCTTTTCTCTTCCTCTGCTTTTTTCCCCATCTCATCAAGCCACAGACGCAGCTCCAAGGACGTCAGACTCTCCAAACCCCATCAAAAGCAATCGGCCAGAGGGTTAATCAGGCAACGGAAACTTTAGTACCTTACCAACCTAGAAGTCGGCCTAGACTTGCTGGTTTCCGATTCACGATCGCCCATCAACTTCGATGTGTCTTCGTCGAACGGATGCCTTCCGTTGCCGGAATTCGGTGGGTTCTTTCTGATGGACTCCGATGGTGCCTCTCCATTGGGTTCTGATTGTCGTCTTCTTCCTTCGCCTGGAAAAGCAGATGGAACCCTTCATCGCACCTCTGCCTCTGATTTTGATTTTGAAATTGGCAGGTAATTTTTTCATTCGATTTTGATCAATCTGTTTTGAGTTCGTTCTTCCTATGGCTTCTGTAGTTGATTCCCATTTGTTGGTAGTGCTTAGTTCTTTCTTCTTTTTGGCAAATTTCCTGTTTTCTTTTTGAATTCTTGCCTTTAGAGTCTCTATTTTAATTACCCAATTAAGATCTCCTTTTGCTCTTTGTAGCATGAGAGATACATTTATGAGGAGGTAATTTTCATTTACATCATTTACCAAGACATTGAATTTGAATCTCTTAGATGAGATCGCTTACATGATGCATTGCAGAAAAGGGAACATTTCTGAGATGGAAGTACTAAATTTATAGACACGGTGCTAAAAGTTTCTTGACTATACCATATAACAAACTCTAGGCAGGTGTGTGCGTGACTTTCTTTGCCAATGAAAATTTTCCTTTCGAGGCCTTCTTTCTGGTTTGCTCTTTTTGTCCTCTTGAGACACATCTCAGTGGGCGCAGATCAGGTCATGCTGAACATGAGCGTTTTTTCTCATGCTGACATCGTGGTCGTCTGTTTGCATTTTGGATGAATGCCACGTGGTTTTGTTGACTTTTGAGCTTTTTAAAATGCAAATTGGATGGCCATGATGTCAGCATGAGCAAAAACGCTCTTGTTCAACATGACCTGATCCGCTTCCCATCTCAGTAAGCACTGATGGTGGGGGAAGATGCACGGACAACCCCTTTTACTCTTTTCTTTTCCTATGGATGGATCCTTAGTCTTCTTTGTAGGTAAGAAAAGGAAAAAAAGATTACTTAACTCTGTTCCTTTTCTTTTGTTGATTTATATATGACGCATCTTAGTTATGTACAACTTATGTTAGCTAGAAGTGCAGATCGCGCATTTGGCTCTAAATGTTTCTCCTTGTGGCGTGGTTTGGAGCATAAAAGACAATTACTGGACACCATATTGCCCAAAAGAAAGTTATTTGCACAATTGTAATGTTTATGGGGGAAGAAAATGTATGTCATTCTGTTATTTTAAGGATCCATAGACACTAATTTACCAACTCATGAATTCAAAGTATGAAAATAGGGGCTTATTTTTTGCTTCTAGCATTTGTTTCTTGCTTTTTATTTTTTCTAATTTTCTCTTAACTGCTCATCCTTTGTTTTCCTTTTTTCTTTTATCTTCGCCTTTGGGATCACATCATCTCGTGAATGCTATGTTTGTTTTCTGCTCTAGCTTTAAGATAAGACTTTAGAAATCTTTTAATTTCTCTGATTTCCATTTCTGTTCACATTGGCTAATTGTGGTTCATAGTTCTTTGTTGTACTTTTCCAAATCATTCAGTGAATGATAGTCATGTGACATTCTTATTGCAAATATTAAGGATATTATATGTTTGGGATGCAAAGCTTACTAAGTAAGCGTAAGTCAATCTTTCCTTGCCTAGGAATCAACATTCTTAGTCTAACTAGGTGGGCGATACTATGGTTGTAGTTCCGCAACAAGGAAAGAAGACAAGACAGCTGTGATTGGGGTCTTTGTTGGGCATAAAGCCAACAGGTGTGCTTGGTGTAGATTTTGATAGCAGAGTGCACTAGTAGCTATGTGTCAGTAAAAGTACGGGCCATCATTGAATGCATCCTATTGGCTTCCAGATCCTGTTCCATCAGAAAAAAAACTCCCCAAGGGAATCCCCTCCTAACGGAGAAGGGAAAGAGGTCCTCCCGGTTTCCCCCTTCCGGAAGATGAATTTTCGGATGTTGCTTTTGGTTGGCCTAAAGTATGAAAAAGTGTATGAGGGTCATCGCCCCATCACCCAAGGTAAAAGCTACCTAAAAGTTAGGGAGCAAAAAGAGGAAAAGAAAAAGAAAAAGAAAAAAAATATGATTAAATGATCCATCTCATATTTCATTGGATTTGTTATTGAAAAGAGAACAATGCATGTCATGCGATGGTTGGTTATTGAAGAACTTGGTCTTGGATCACCAACCGTGACTCTAAGACTCGGGCAAGATGACTTGGTGAGTTGGAGGGAGAGTCACCATTTTTTAATTAATTTATTAGAAAACAAATCATAGGAAAATAATAAAGTAGATAAATTCAACCAACTTTATTTAATAAATGAACAAAGTTCATAAAGTGTTGTGTATAATCTCAAACAAGATATTTGAGTTCAAAATTCTAATTTCACAAGTTCAATGCCTAATTCATCTACGAAGAAATAATCACTGCCTTATAATTCATTTAAAAAAAAATGGATAAGAGGAGAAAATGAAAAAAGAAAAGAAAATAATTTGAAGAATGGGGACAAAGAGAGGTGAAAAAAGGGTTCACTTAATTCATCAATTCACCATTACTATTTATATTGAAAACAAAAGGTAAAATGATGAGAAAGACGTGGAAAGAATGAGATAAAGGGAGATAAAAATGAAAAAAGAACCCTGAAACAGGATCTCTTGAATTCGGGTTCGTGGGTATCATTTCTCAGAGGGAAAAGTGCAAAGCAAGCGCAGAGAAAACATGACAATTTTTTTTTCAAAATTAAAACATCATAATCTCATAACCAAGGTCATATCAACTACACCATCCAACTCAAAAGCACATATTTACATAAGGTTCAATAAATAAAGACAGTTTAGTAAAACTAAAAGTTTTTGCATGACTTTCTAACCGTCTACGAACACCTGTGGACAGAAGCAGCTACGTCGACCTGCCTCAGGTAGATATCCTAGAACCTACCGCTATAGTTATTAAAGAAGTGAGTCTAAAACTCAGTAAAGAATAATTATAAACAATTTAAGACTCCGACTTACAACTGTAGTGGGTTTTATGCTCCTAGTCTTAGTTTAGTTTTTATCATAGAATGCACAAGTTTGTCTCTTTTAAATTCTTTCATTAACTTTTTCAATCTCACAAGTTACCATTCACTCAATGCTAACTAGTAAACTAGATTGGCTATACCGGTAATAGCCTACTATGGGCATATAAACCCATGTAGAATACCCAAATTCTATGATGTTAGCCAGACTATGAACCACTCTTAGCAATCACGTCTGGAATCAATAAGCACTATAGTGAAAAAGGACCCACCAGTAGCTAGCCGAAGAGTAAGACTGAGGAGCTATACTTGTCCCTAAGGTTCGTGGTTCATGTTACATCTTGATCTGCTTAGAGTCTCACTCACTGGTTAGGATATTTTATGCAACTCTTGTTTTCTCACGTGAACTACTTCAAGTTCATTTTCTCTCTATCTCAAATAAGTTTATAAGAATATTCCTAGGGTTATGATATTCACAAATATCTAAGCATGCAGAAGATGTAGTGTCTCTATATCAATAAATCGTCAGTGGCCCACACTTATGACGACTCTCACTTTGACGTCTATCAGGTAGCCATTTCCATCTGTCGCCTCTTCCGAGATTTATGGGGTTAATTCTAGCATACTAAGATAACTTGAATATCGCAATAAACATAAATAAAAGAAAATACTCAAATACTCAGTTCTATTCTTATGCATGTAGTTCTATGTTCTCAGACTCAGTATATGTATTTTTGTCTAAAATACCACATTTCTCTAATCATGCATATCATATTGAAACTCGGGTATACATGAAATTATTTATGCATGGTAGCTAACTCATATGCATTCATTTTATCTCTCAAAAATACACAATTTTTAAAAGTTCAAATACATAACATGCAAGGTAAAGACTACATTCTCAAGTATGTATAATTTTATGCAAATAAAAACATTGTTTAAATCATCCTTTACCTCAAACACAAGCACTTAACTTTAACCTGCGGTTGAGTCTCTCTCAGTAGTAGTTGAGTCTGTACATTACACAAAAGCTCACCTAATTACTAAACCAACATTTCTTATATTTTGTAAAATTACCAAATTACTTCTCTCAAAGGTAGTCTGTCCAACCTCAATTTTCGTGCTACTTGTTTAGTCATGAGATTAGGGTGGACAGATTCCTTTATGCTCCCTTATTTGAATGAACCAAACCTCACTCGATTTTGAGTTTGGGGTGAGAAGTTATGATCATTTTACTAATCCTATATTATAAGGGTATTTTGGTCTTTTTACTATTCTGCAGGTCTGACTCAATCCGGGTCCAGACTTAACCCGGTCTAGTTTTAGTCTAAATTGAACTTGAAAAGTTCAGTCTTTGTCTCTCTCTCTTTAGTTCAGCAAACTGGATCCAATTCCAATGGGTATAAACTGAACCAACCCAGTTCGGTCTGTTTGGATTAGTCTCTATCTCTCTCAAGGTAGTAAACTTTAACCTGGGTATAAAAATTGACTTTGGATGTGATGATCATTTTCTGCTAACTTCCTAAACTCCCAAAACTCTTTTCTGGAAGCTTTGCTCTTGTTGAAACATTTGGACTGCCTCCTCATTTCTAAATGTTGCACCTCATATGTAAAAGATGCTGCCTCTTTTTATAATTAACTGCTCTTTAACTTAGTCAAGATTTGCATTTCAGATGAAGTATACTAAAAGCGATCCAAACTCATCAGAATATCATAAGTTGCTGAATAGATGGGCTCTGTAAATTTGGTCGTGTTCTTTGTGGTTACACAAATGAGGCCACAAATGAATCTGTTTATACTTCCTGAAAGTCGGTGTGAATCTCAAGTTTTCACTGACATAAACTTTTAGTTCTCTGTAGGCATTGTCTTTGTTGGCATCTCCTTTTAGAAAAATATTTCAACTTTTGTTCTGAGTTCTGACTAATGACAGGATGCTCATTGCAGGAAATAAAAGCTCTTAGCCAATTTAAACATCAAAATATTGTGTAGTATTATGGAAGTGAAATAGTGAGTTACATGTGCAATCTCTTTTAATCTTCTTGTTTTGATATTTTTGACATGTAATTCCATGGAGGCACGAAATAACAGTTCACTTCTTTTCATGCATAGGTTGATGATTGCTTCTGCATATATTTAGAGTATGTGACTCGTGGTTCAATAATAAAAGTGATTCAAGAGTGGGATGGTCCCCTTCCAGAACAAGTTGTTCGCAGTTTTACCCACCACATACTTGCCGGTTTGGCAGACTTGCATAAAACAAATATTGTTCACAGGTGCTTTCATCAGTCTTCTTAAGCTGAATCAGCTGAACTTTATTTTTCAGGTTCTAACTTTATTGATTTATAGAGTGAAGTTGATCTAGTTGAGGTAGCAGTATTTCCCAGAAGTAGTCTATTCAATGGTTGGACCTTTTTCTATTTCTTCTACTGTGCTTTTTTATGCATCGACCGTAGCTAACTTTAGCAAGACTGATTGAATGATTATACTCTACCCAGTAAAGGCTCATGCAAATATATATTTGAGAATCAGAATAACAATCTTATGCTTAAATGTCTCAATTTGCAATTTTAGATAATGTCAACAGCCGAATTGTGAGAGATAATCATGTAATGGGCTATCCTTTACATAGAACTCTGGTTGGAGCTTTTCCACTCTTCAGAAGTGTTTGTTATCTGCTTTTCTAAGTCATGTCTAGCCTCATTATTAATTCACTTGCAATAGGAATGAAGACATACGAAAAGGACTTTTAAACCAAAGCTAGGCTGAAGGCTTGCATGATGAGCTTATGTTTGAGGTTGCCACTCATTCTAACATGCTACCTTTTATCAAACATCATTATTTCTTTTGTTGGTGCATATGTTGTATCTTGGAGGGATGAGGTTGCAACCTTAGCACAATAGAGATATCTGGTAGAAAGTTCTTAAATTTATTCCATGTTAATTTGGGTTGTGCACCATAAAAGATACATTGTTATCCAAAATTCTCCTATCTGTAAGTATGAGAACAATAACATACAATGAAAGGGAAGATGACAAAAGTCCTTTGGTGGCTACTTATGTCACATAGGTGTGGGTGTGGGTGTGGGTGCGGATACGGGTGTAGGTGCGGCGATGCATCACTTTAAAAAACCTTGGGTGCGGGGGTGCAGGGAGAGTATATATATACTTTTACAATTTTAAGTTGGCATTACTAATGAAATAAAAATAATTATCGTATCATTAATTCATCATGCATAAATTCATGTAATAAATCAAATTAACTATGAACCTAGGCTTAGGTTCTGCAAAGCCGAACCCAGCAAGCCTGGGTTCAGTTCTTCTGAACCCAGGTTTGGGTTTGGGTTTGGGTTTGGGTTTGGGTTTGGGTTTAGGTTCTACCAAACCCGGGTTCAGCAAGGCCGAGCCCAACAACCTTGGGTTCAGGTTCTGTCGAACCCATACCTGATTTCAGCAGAGCAGAACCCAGCAACCCTGGGTTCAACAGAGTCGAACCCAACAACCCTGGGTTCGGTTCTTCTGAACCTAGGTCTAGGTTTAGGTTTTGTCGAACCCAAGCCTAGGTTCAGCAGAGCCGAACCTAACAACTCTGGGTTCTGGTTCTGTCGAACCCAAGATTGGGTTTAGCAGAGTCGAACCCAGCAACCCTGGGTTCGGTTTTGCTGAACCCAGGAGCCCAACCTAATAGGCCTGGGTTCAGCAGAGCCCAGGCCTACTGTTGAACCCAGCATAATCGAACCCAACCTTGGGTTCGGCCCTTGCGGCAATGAGGG
The DNA here is from genome assembly GCF_984573655.1 of Nuphar pumila. Taxonomy (NCBI): domain Eukaryota; kingdom Viridiplantae; phylum Streptophyta; class Magnoliopsida; order Nymphaeales; family Nymphaeaceae; genus Nuphar; species Nuphar pumila. Next base: position 89,348,630 of record NC_143254.1, read on the forward strand.
GAGGAGGAGAAAGCAGGAGAAGGAAGAAGAAGAGAGAGAGAAGGAGAGAGAGGAGGCGGTCGAGGGAGGAGGAAGAAGAAGAAGAAAGAAAGGAGGAGAAAGAAGAAGAGAGGAAAAGTGTCACTGCTATCGTAGGAAGAGGAGGAGGAGAACGCCGCCATTGCCGTAGGAAGAGTGATGAAGGGAGGAGGAAGGGTCGAGAGAGGGGGGGGGGGGGGGAGGAGGTTTACACAATTGTGCCCTACCCCCCCCCCCCCCCCCCCAAACCACGATTTTTTTTTTTTTTTACCTTGTACCAAAATGAACTCGATTATAGTTGATTGAATCCATTTTTGAACATTTATAACCTTGGGTGCGGGTTGACCATGTTAAGATTAGCCCTCTAATATATATATATATTGCCAGAAATTAATGTGGCACCACAGATCTATTCAGCAAGAGAATATGAGAAAGGAGAGAGAGAGAAACAGGAACTTGACGGTAGCCACACATGGGTTTGGCGTGCCTTAATTTCATGTGCCACTTTCAGTCTACTAGGTGTTATAAAGTCACCATTTTTTTCAGGTTCCATCAACCTTGCTTTGATAGAAGAATTCCTAGTGCTATAAAGTCACCATTTTTTCTTGCTATTACTTTTTATCATGTGCCATTAACTAGCCTTTAAGTCTAACTCAAGCTACTAGGTGTTAATGCAGTTCTCCTTCCATATTGAAGCTTGCTTTCAGTTTTATTTTGCTATCTGTGACAAAGAATAACTGACCGTTTTGTGCGCTTGCAGCCTTGAATTGTTGCTTTAAGCTTATTATTACCATTTATGGTTCTAGGGTGAAGATACTATTTTTGGGAGTGGGTGATAAAGACATAGCAAGTTGTTTCAGACTCAGAAAGTTGTGCAAATCCTCGTTATCCTTATGACATGTTTATGTAGTAGATCGGGTAGATAGCCAACTAGAAATTATAGGCCCTGTTTGGATCTGTTTTTGTTTATTGGTTACAAAAAATAAATTAAAGCACATTATATAAAGAAGATACTTGCCCTCATTTTTAATTGAGTGAATGTTTGAATCACCAACTATTTAAATTTTAGTGAATATAAAAAGAAGATTAGTTAGTAGTGGTGATGGTGGATGGTACTGGTGGTGATAGTGATGGTGGTGGTGGCAATGGTGATAGTGGTGGTGGTGATGACAATGGTGATAATGGTAGTGGTGGTGGTGGTCGTGATAGTCACAAGGGTGGTGATGGTGGAGAAATTATGGTGGTAGTGATGGAGATGGAATGGAAGAAAATAAGCACTTATGAAAGAAAAAAGTAGGTCTCTCCCTATTTTTGAAAAAAGGGGTGAAATTTATAAAATGTCTTCAAATTAATAAAAGTAAATGATCCAAACGACGATGACCACGACAACGGCAACGACAACGACAACGACAACGACAACAACAACAACAACAACAACAAACAAACAAACAAACAAACAAACAAACAAACAAACAAACAAACAAACAACAAACAAACAAACAAACAACAAACAACAAACAAACAACAAACAAACAACAACAAACAACAACAACAACAACAAACAAACAAACAAACAAACAAACAAACAAACAACAAACAAACAAACAAACAACAAACAACAAACAACAAACAAACAACAACCAAACAAACAAACAAACAACAAACAAACAAACAAACAACAAACAACAATTGGAATCAGCGATATGAACCAACAAAGAAAATCATTATGTGTCTTCCACATGAATCCTTCTCCTTCAATCATTTCTATCAAATGCCATGTCCTCGGTGAGCTTCAAAGCATTCATATCATTTCCTATCATCTCCATTCAAGTCTTCCTAGGCCTACCCCGACCTCTTTAAACTAATATATTTTCCCATTTCTCCATCCTTCTAACTGGAGCATCATTAGGCTTTCGCCGAATATGTCCAAACCACCGTAAATGATTCTCTCTCATCTTATTTTCAATGGGTGCAACGCCTACCTTCTTACGTATCTCCTCGTTCTGAATCTTATCTTTTATTGTATTTTTACACATCCATCTAAGCATACACATCTCAACTACACTCATTTTTTGAATATGATGTCTTTTGGCAGCCCAATATTCCGTACCATATAGTAAAGCGGGCCTAATAGTCGTCCTATAAAACTTTCTCTTCAACCGTAATGGCATTCTACGATCGCACAGCACTCCAGTTGCACTTTTTCATTTCATCCACCCAACCTTTATCCTATGATTTACATCTCCATCGATTTCTCCATACTTTTGAATGATAGATCCCAAATATTTGAAACAGTCATCCACCGGTATTTCTTGCTTACCAAGCTTCACTACACTCCCATCACTACTTCGTTGCATACTAAACCGACATTCCATATATTTTGTCTTACTCTTACTCAATTTAAAACCTCTTGCTTCCAATGTCTGTCTTCATAATTCTAACTTAGCATTAACCGCAGCTCTAGACTCATCAATCAAAACAATATCATCAGCAAACAACATACACCATGACACATTTTCTTGAATTGATCTCCTAAGTTCATCCATCACTATAGCAAATAAGAAAGGGCTTAAAGCAGATCCTTGATGTAACCCAACCGTTATAGGAAAATTGGTTGTCACCCCTCTACAAGTGCAGACATTGGTTACTACTCCTTCATACATATCTTTAATTATACTAGTGTACTTAAGAGAAATATCTTTCTTCATCATTGTTCACCAGAGAACGTCCCTAGGTACTCTATCGTATGCCTTCTCCAAATCAATAAAAACCATATGCAAAACTTTGTTCCTCTCTCTATTTCTCTCAATAAGTTGTCTAAGAAGATGTATAGCTTTCATAGTTTATCTTTGAGGCATAAAACCAAATTGATTCTCCGATATCATGACAACCTTCCTCAACCTAGACTCAATCACCCTCTCTCAAAGTTTCATAGTATGACTCATGAGTTTTATTCCACGATAGTTTGTGCAATCTTGTATATCACCCTTATTCTTATATAGAGGCATCAAAATACTCTTCCTTCACTCATTAGGCATCTTATTTGTCCACCAAATCTTGTTAAAAAGATTTGTCAACCATTCTAAACCTTTCTCTCCCAAGCATTTCCAAGCCTCAATAGGTATACCACCTGGGCCAACTACCCTTCTTGATTTCATTTTCTTCAAAGCCTCTGCAATTTCTTTTTTTTGAATCTTGTGCATGAAGTCACGATTCATCTCATGAAAAGGAATGGACAAGTCTCCAAGATCCTGAGCATGACTTCCATTAAATAGCTTATCAAAATAATTTTTTCATCTCTCTTTAATCTCCTCATCTTTGACTAAAACCCTTTGCGTTTCATCTTTGATACATCTAACCATACCCAGATCCCTCGATTTCCTATCTCTCATCTTAGCAGCTAGAGTTTTATATCTCTTAATTATTTTAAAAGACAACCTCTATGTCTTGAACCTATTGGAGTACTGCAGGACAATCTAGGGCTAAGACCACAAAACAGAACACACAGTGTTAGAGTAAGGCATCTAGAAAAACTACGGCATGTACAAGAATTTGTAAAGCCACTTGGCAAAGTTCCGTGAATAGGTCATAACATTTCCTAGAAGGAGTTTGAGATCAGCCTGAAGAGAAAGAAGCCTTGAGCCTAGTCTGACCTTTTCAGTTAACATGCTGGACCTGACTCAATTCTATTTGGTTCAGATGTCAAAGGCAGGCCAAGGTGCTGCCAGACTGACCCAACCAAGCCAATGCCAGGTTGGATGAGATGTGATATACATGTTCTTTTAGTAAGAATCAGGTCCTAGATCGTCCAACTGAGACATGCTGGTAGGTTTTTATAAGGCTTTAAAAATCAACAGCCTACCATATGTGATACTTTTCCAGGTCATAAAATCAAATTTTTCATCGGAAAGACACGATTCAAAAACTGATCCCTGCTATTTTGGGCATGTTGAGTCCATCTATGAGATCCGATTGGATCAAAACAGCCTGCACCATGGAGATCTAAAGGCATTTTTCCTATATATATATATATATATATATATATATATATATATATATATATATATATATATATATATATATATATATATATATATATATATATAGAGAGAGAGAGAGAGAGAGAGAGAGAGAGAGAGAGAAGGCAAAACAATCTTACTAAGAGCTATAAGCATGACTCACTGAGATAGTATGAAATCTGCAACCCATATATGGTAAAAAAAAAAAATATATATATATATATATATATATATAGAGAGAGAGAGAGAGAGAGAAGGCAAAACAATCTTACTAAGAGCTATAAGCATGACTCACTGAGATAGTATGAAATCTGCAACCCATATATGGTAAAATATTTCATTGTTATAACAAAAGGAAAATGAATAGGAGTCTTATAATTCAGAGGCAAATTTGATGGCAAATTTATTATTGAAGATTTTTTTTTATATCAGTTTGTGCATCGATTTTATATTTTTTCATTCATTTATGTTGACATCTGACTTGTATGTTTATTTCCTATGAGGGTTGCCGCAATGTTCAATGTTACAAAAAATAAGATCCCCCTTATTCCAGACAATTTGAGTTCAGGTGCTAAGGATTTTCTTAGTTGCAGCTTGTAAAGTAACCCAGCAGATAGGGCAACAGCGGTGGAATTGCTTGGGCATTCGTTCCTGGGAAGCTCCCTTCGCCAGGAAATTTCCAGTTATCATCAGTCGGTTTTAGATATGAAAAAACTGGTAAGATCTTTGTTCTTTGTTAAGACATTTGTTATTGTTGTATTCATCATTGGTATGAACTTAAGTGTCCAAATATTACAGCATATAGCACAGAAGTCAAGAACTAAACAGACTGCCAGTAAAGTGGCAATATTGCCAAGAACAGTCTACAAAGGGAAAAAAGACATTGCAAAGGTGATTGCCTCTGCACTTACTAAAAGAAAATTAATTTCATTCATATTACCATTAAAATTTCATTCATGCCATTACTTTGTCCTTGCATTATTTTTTCCAGTGAGCGCAGCCATGACCATGCTGAACATAAAAAAAACCAATCAACCCCTTGTCATTCTCCTCTCTATCCTTGAGAATCTGCCTTCTTTGTCTCCCCATCGTTCGGATAACATCATGTACACCATTAATCCAGTGAATGTGGAAAAAGCTCCACATCTTGGTTATGGAAATAATCATGAACAGCAAGTTCTGTGCAATTAGTGATATGGTTTGCCTATTGTATTTTCATCAAATAAACAAAAATTTGTAAGCTGAAACTAGAAAACGAGTTTTACAGGACCATCCATCATGTCCCAAGCATTTGATGTACATGATCAGCCACTGCTTGGCATAAGCACCTGCGAGAGTAGCCTGTTTAGTTTGGCATAGTTTGCCTTTCATTGTACAGTGACATCATTTTCCCCCTTAATCTAGTATCTGTATTTTATTGTTTAAATGCTAGATATTGTTTTGGGGACTGGAAAACAAAGAAAAAGGTTGTGGTAATTGTTGGTTAAAATAGTACAATGGATTGCCTATTTATTTGTGTCCTCCATAAACAAGCCTTGGCTTTTTGTTCCGATCCAGTTTTATTTGTAATTAATCTGTTGCTTTTCTTTTTACTCCTGTAGTCTAATTTCTCCATATTGATTGTAAAGATTGTCTTTTAAATCTTGTGGCTTCAAGAACATCTTGATGTTCTCATAAAAAAAAAAGAACATCTTGATTTGGTTTTTCCTATGGCTTTTCTGTCCAGTGTGAATCTTACTGGTTTAATAACTAAAATGAGAACTCTTAACCAAGATGTAATGTTGGAAGAAAAAAAATACTTTTCTGAAATTAAGCATCATTAGTGAAAAAGAACAAAGTTTGGAAGAAGAAAAAAATTCTGCAGTATATGTCAATCTCATGAAAGGAACATGAAGACCTTGAGTCAAATATTAGGGTGGAGGTTGGATCCTTGTTACAGGAGTAACAAGTGGGTGCAAGAAGTGATGCGTGAAGTGAATGCTTAAGAAATGTTTGGATGCATGAATTGTTAATCATGCAGGGAAAATCGAGTATGAGAGAATAATAAAAACTAATAGAAAATGACAGAAAATATAATTAAATTTTATAGTCTTTACTTAAATGAACTTTAAATAATTTATTAAAACGATTCAGTGTATGTTGTAGGTTTTATTAAAAAAAAATGTTTCACAAATAAAGTATATTTCTTTTAACATAAGAAAAACATTTACCATTTGTTTTAACATAGAATGACATTTACAATATCAATGAGGTTCTTTTTCTTATAACCAGGAAAAGCCTCACTCATAGATTTCATTGCCATAAAACCCCAGGTTCCCCTTACCTGCTAGTGAGTACACCTAGCTTCAGCCTCGTGGCAAAGGCTATGCATCCGTAGATTTCAAACTTGTGACATCCGGTCAACATGGTGACATTCATAAGTTGCCCGTACTAGATTTGCAGTCCCTCAATGGCAAGTTCATTTTCATATTAGAAGCTTATTTTTTAGTTTTTAGATTCCAGCATATAATAAAATTCTGAGTGTGAAAGAAGTGTGTAGTTTCTTAGTTTGGAGTCTGTAAAAAGCAGACTTCTTAGTTTTGAGTCTCCAAAAAGCTTTGGATAATTATGGGTTTGGATATCTCTCCAAGGGGGTTGGCTTAGTGGGGTTGGGCTTTAGCTGTCAGGCAGGCAGTGAAGGTTCGATTCTTGCAAGCATCACTCCCTTGCGCAAGTTCTGAGGGCGAAGGTCCTAACCTTGGAGTTTTATGCCTTTGAGATGATGACTGTTAGTATGGCAGGCTGAGCCAGCATGACCAGGTCTTCGATACCAGTTTCTTCGTTCAGAAAAAAAAAAACTATGGGTTAGATAGATAGCTGCTGTTTCGAACCCGCCACCTTGGATCTTGATTACTTTTAGTTGTGTATTGTGAACTCAAACGGCCTAGACCTGGTTAATGTATTTCGAGGCCTTACCAGGATCTAACCTGAGATCTGACTCTGTTCCAACTCATGTTGTGATAATTTTTTAAAGAAAGCGATTTCTCAAAAAAAAAACGGATAATTTTTTAACGAAAGCAAGGTTAGCCTCATCAGGTTGGGCCCCTTGTATGTCCAACCATACAGTTGGACCTGGACTCATGCCTAGATCCAACCCATTCGCAGCCATCTGGATGCTGGTCCTAACTCCTTACTGTTCAAAAAAGGATTTCCATGTGCGGCTATGACTAGGAGTTCAGTCAGTTCACCAAAATATTTTAAAAAAAACTCATTGCAAAAAATAAATGCTCCAACACCAAAGTAAATAAATCAAACACACTTATGGCAGGAGGTGTTCCCACGAACCACAAAGTATTAATACTCAAGTGGATCTCCTCCTAGTTTTTTAAACCATGGTCTTCATTTAAAAAGAAAAGGTGCAAGATGCTTCCTTCAGAAACTAGGTTGAATGAAACATATGTAATTCAAATTCAAATTCAAATATTAAGCACGTTACTGAGGTAACTTATTTTGAGGGAAAAGATTTCCTCTTGATTCTTGTTTAAAGTTGATAATGACAAAATTGCTTTCCAGGAATGTGGAAATTATCATTTTCCCAAAGGCCTCCAACTCATCTGGTAGGGGTGACTGGTGAATGTCACCAAGCCGAAGGGACATCCCGAGGTCGTCGAAGCTCACGGCCGCAAGCCTCAAGCTACGTATACTACCTGATGGGCAAAGTGGACCTGGGTTTTTACACCAATGAGCTCATGAGTGAGTGAAGTGGTTTTTCTAGGTTATCCAAAAAAAATAAATCCTACATTTACGTAAAAAGACCTAAAATAGGGCCTTGCCTTGAGCTCAAGTTAAACTTAACATTAATTTGAAGAGACAGTGCAAGAATGAAACCAATGAAAGAAAAAAAACTAGCAGGTTTAAATCGGTGGAACTTGGAATGAATGACGCCATGACTAAAAGCGTTGAATTGCAGCACTGGGAATCAAAATCCCCACTGAAACCCATATTTCCTATTATTTATTGGTAGATGTAATAAATGAGTGGGGCAGTATGTTTTTTTTTTTTTAAGTCCAGCTGGGGTTAGGCGGACCCCTACCAGTACAGATTTGAACTTGCAACTTGCCAACACAAGGTGACGTGCACTAGCTGCTCCTACCAGACAAGCAATGCCCCTGTTGGTATGAGTGGTGCAGTTTTGTTATGTTAAAGACTTAAGAGGTGAGAAGTCTTTATTATTTGTTTTTCACATAAGGCAGTGTGATCTTGAGGCCCCACTCCGGGGTTATTTGGCTTCGGCGATGGTTCCTCTTCCTCGTCATAAAAAAAAAAAAAGACTTATGAAAGAAAGGAAATGGACAAAGGTCGCGAATCTTGAACTGAGCTGTGCTTTCAACTAGAAGACCCATGACCCTCAAAAAATTGTACCTCCCAAAAAACCCTCGCACCCATGCGTTTGCTCGTTTTCCAATAAAGATGCATCTGAACCCAGTGAATGATCGATCATATGCCATCTCATACCAAATTAATGAGAGGGTTGTGTATGTTCGCCCCCGATGATTCACTGAATCCCACGTCTGTGTTCGGGGCTTTGAATGAGCACCACGTATACAAGCACATGGGGCTCGTATTCCCGTGTATGTTGACATAACTTTGCATCGGACTCTGGTGTTGTTGCAAAGACTTAAGTACCCTTTCTTGCTATTTTTCTCATAAAGTGATGGTTTGAGAAAATGATAAAAATGCCCTTCATTCAAAAAAGAAAAAACAAACAATTCAAAAAAAGGACAAACATGTCCTCCATCCAGAAAGTCGAGGATGATGTTGACTCTTCAAAGTCTTCTTCTTTTTCTGTTCAAAAAAAAGACAAACATGTCTTCTTCTTCTTTCTCCGTAAAACACTGTAAAACCCTCTCTCTCTCTAGAGAAGAAATCAAGGGAAACAAAGAGTTCTTCCTGGAGAAGGCCATGAACAACAACCCTCTCACTCTCTCTCTCTTCTCTCTCTACTTCTGTGCACATCCAACAGACGATCCTACATTGCTCCATCGTCATCTTCTTCTTCTTCCTTCTTCGTAAAACACTGTAAAACCCTCTCTCTCTAGAGAAGAAATCAAGGGAGGTAAAGGGTTCCTCCTGGAGAAGGCCATGAACACCAACCCTCTCACTCTCTCTCCCTTCTCTCTCTACTTATGTGCCTGATTTAGAGTTTTTGCCCTTACAGGAGGGGGGTCCGGGGGTTCATCCCAGCGTGGGTAGCATCATTCAACTAAATGAGTTGTAGATCCTGATTCAGAGTTTTTACCCTTATAGGAGAGGGGTCTGGGGGCTCCTCCCAACGTGGGTAGCATCATTCAACTTGAAGAGTTGTGGAGTCTGATTCAAAGTTTTTACCCATTCATATTTTAAGGCATTAGATCTCATGTTTGAACATTCACGCATGTGCAGTTTGCTTTCATCATGTTCAGTTGCTTTCTAGATTATACTTTGAATTCTTGTGCATTTTAGATCTATCGATTTGTATATAACCGAAGCTCATTTTAATTTTAAATTTTTACTGCAACTTCATGCATATGTCTTCATGCTCTCCACCAAAAATCAGATCATTCTAAGTTTGTTTGACCTACTTTAAAAATCGAGATTCAAAACCTGTTATTTTGCACCGTCAGGATTTTAGCAGAATCAGGACCAACTTGCGGAAGTGATTTCTCCCTAACCAGAGATGATCTTTCTGATCCGTAAAAAGGGTTGTTTTCTAAATTGAATCTAGTTTGCTCATACCAAATATTAGTGATTTCTATGGTGTTTTCGTACCAGTTTCGGGTCAAAAACCATAACCTTGTCACCCTGTGTCATTTTAACGGCTCAGATTTTTATCCATTTTGTTTGAATTTTATTTTCCTAATGAAAAATCATTTTTCAATTCTGTAAAACGGGTTCTCTTCGTTTATGTGTCTAATTCATCCCTGTAAATTTTCAGAATTTTTCATGGTCAATTACTATTTTATTTTGATTTAATACTAGAACCTTGTATCCAGATTTTATAAATATTCTGATTTTGGCCCCCATATCATGACTGTTGTAGCACTTCAACAAATCGTTATTTGATTGACAATATTCTTCAACAAATTATTGTTATGATTTTTTTGAGTCTCTACTATGATTTGTAGTATTTTTGGGTCTCCAACGAGCCTCACAATGATTTATAGTGTTGTTCGATCTTTTAACTATGATTTATAGTGCTTTGGGGTCTCCAACGAGCCCCACAATGATTTGTAGTGTTTTTCAGTCTTTTAACTATGATTTATAGTATTTTCGAGTCTCTAACGAGACCCACAGCGATTTATAGTGTTGTTGGACCTCGCTATAGCGATTTGTAGTGTTTCTCGCTAAACACTACAGCGATTTGTGATACAAATCGCTATCCGAATCATGACCAACTTGTCAGGGTCATATCTCCCTAACCAGAGATCGGATTTCAAATCCGTAAAAAGTGGTGTCTTCGTTATGAAGTCTAGTTTATTCTTGTAAATTTTCAGCGATTTCTATGGTCATTTGATACCCCATTTGAATCTAAAACCAGACCCCTATCAGTCTGCCTTATTTGAGTGACATAGGTTTTTATTTCATTTTGTAAGAGTCATATCTCCCCAACGGAAGATCATTTTTCAAATCCGTAAAAAGGGTTTTTTTCCTCTATGTGTCTAGTTTATATATAGAAACTTTTAAAACTTTTTATGCTCATTTGATATTTCGAACCTGTTAAAAACCGAGACATGTTATAAAATGTTATAAAACTTAAAAAGTTTGAAACTTCCTTTATGTGTCTCGATTTTTAACAGGTTTGAAATATCAAATGAGCATAAAAAGTTATAAAACTTTCCAGATATAAACTAGACACATAGAGGAAGAAAACCCTTTTTACGGATTTGAAAAATAATCTTCCGTTGGGGAGATATGACTCTTACAAAATGAAATAAAAACCTATGTCACTCAAATAAAGTAGACTGATAGAGGTCTGGTTTTAGATACAAATGGGGTATCAAATGACCATAGAAATCGCTGAAAATTTACAGAAATAAACTAGACTTCATAACGAAGACACCACTTTTTACGGATTTGAAATCCGATCTCTGGTTAGGGAGATATGACCCTGACAAGTTGGTCATGATTCGGATAGTGATTTGTATCACAAATCGCTGTAGTGTTTAGTGAGAAACACTACAAATCGCTATAGCGAGGTCCAACAACACTATAAATCGCTGTGGGTCTCGTTAGAGACCCGAAAACACTATAAATCATAGTTAAAAGACCGAAAAATACTACAAATCGTTGTGGGGCTCGTTGGAGACCCCAAAGTACTATAAATCATAGTTAAAAGATCGAACAACAGTATAAATCATTGTGAGGCTCGTTGAAGACCCAAAAATACTACAAATCATAGTAGAGACTCATTAGAGACTCAAAAAAATCATAACAATAATTTGCTGAAGAATATTGCCAATCAAATAACGATTTGTTGAAGAAGTGCTACAACAGTCATGATATGGGGGCCAAAATCAGAATATTTATAAAATCTGGATACAAGGTTCTGGTATTTAATCAAAATAAAATAGTATATGACTATGAAAATTTCTGAAAATTTACAGGGATGAACTAGACACATAAATGGATTGAAAAATGAAAAATGATCTTCCATTAGGAAAATATATTTCAAACAAAATGGATCAAAATCTGAGCCATTAAAATGATACAGGGTGACAAGGTTATGGTTTTTGACCCGAAACTGGTACAAAAACACCATAGAAATCGCTAATATTTGGTATGAGCAAACTAGATTCAATTTAAAAAACAACCCTTTTTACGGATCGGAAAGATCATCTCTGGTTAGGGAGAAATCACTTCCGCAAGTTGGTCCTGATTCTGCTAAAATCCTGACGGTGCAAAATAACAGGTTTTGAATCTCGATTTTTAAAGTGGGACAAACAAACTCAGAATGATTTGATTTTTGGTGGAGAGCATGAAGACATATGCATGAAGTTGCAGTAAAAATTTAAAATTAAAATGAGCTCCGGTTACATACAAATCGATAGATCTAAAATGCACAAGAATTCAAAGTATAATCTAGAAAGCAACTGAACATGATGAAAGCAAACTGCACATGCGTGGATGTTCAAACATGAGATCTAATGCCTTAAAATATGAATGGGTAAAAACTTTGAATCAGACTCCACAACTCTTCAAGTTGAATGATGTTACCCACGTTGGGAGGAGCCCCCAGACCCCTCTCCTGTAAGGGCAAAAACTCTAAATCAGGTTCCACAACTCATCAAGTTGAACGATGCTACAGTTAGTGTGCAGGTCAGTCGGTGTTTGATGGAGAAATGTTGGATCATTTGTTGGATGTGCACAGAAGTAGAGAGAGAAGGGAGAGAGAGTGAAATGAGGTTTTACCCCTCTCTTGTAAGGGTAAAAACTCAGAATCAGGATCTACAACTCATTTAGTTGAATGATGATACCCACGCTGGGAGGAGCCCCCAAACCCTCCTCCTGTAAGGGTAAAAACTCTGAATCAGGCTTCACAAGAGTCAATGTATAGGTCAGTCGGTGCTTGATGGAGCAATGTATGATCTTATAATGGATGTGCACAGAAGCGGAAATAGAAGGGAGAGAGAGAGTGAGAGGGTTGATGTTCATGGCCTCCTCCTGGGGAGATTTCTTTCTCGGATAATCCTGCAGTGCAGAGACTGAGTCTTAAATAATCATCTTCGGGGCACTTAAGTCTTTACAACCACTCCTTTTCAAGAACCGTCATTTTTTTTGGCACCAATAGAGGAGAGGGTACTTAAGTCTTTGCAATCTTATCAAACTCCAACGCTAATTAATGCTGACAAACATGGGGATACGAGACGCACATGCTTACATACATGGTGCTCTTTGGGACCCCCGATCATGAGATGTAGCTAACTGCCCTGTTCGGGGGGGAACATATAACCTGCTTTGCAAATTAATGATATACAGTTGAGTTGGTCATGGTAGTCGGTAGAGTATTCCATTGGTTACCCCAAAACGATTCACGACTCCGTTTAATAAATGCAACCAACTTATGGCTATGTGCAGAGAGACCTGTGCCTTAGATGGACCCAAACACCACCATTTTTTCTTTGTTTTTCAGCCATACATTTTTTTGGTTTGTGATGTCGTTCATCTACAAGATGAATGACTATCCAACATGGTGTTTTGGTTGCCGTTCATCTCATTGATGAACTGTATCCAACTGACCTGATTCTGACTCATATTCAAAGGAGATGAACCCCAAAAGTAAGCAACAGAAAAGAGAGAGTGTGTGTGTTGGGGAAGCGAGTAGTAGTGGATTGGTTGGTTGCACCTCTTCACCAGACACAATTGTTGCATTAGGTTAGAATGGTGGATTCATTCATGGATTGGTTCAGTGGAGTTGAGATCAAAGAAGCGGCTAAGTGTTATGGCTATGTAACACTAGCCAATCACATGACAGCACTGCATAGGGCCCACAACTATATATATATAGTGCATGCCCCCCGCATGAAATGTTGTCATCTGATTCGCTGTGTCAAATAGCTATGGCACTTAGCCGATCTATGGATCCCCCTCTCCGCTTAGAGTGCCTGACAAAACTACTGGGACTCCTGTTTATTCCAACAGGAACAAAAAATATTCGTTGTATATGAGCTTTTCCCCCTGTTTTATTGTTTAGTTATTCTACCAAGCTAGCGATCCACCAAATAGATGGTAACTCAATTTATGAATATATATGGTCTTGGAGCAATACCAGTAATTTTTTCTTAGTTTGGCTACTTATTGATCCACTCAATAACCAAACAACTACACTAGGTAGGAATAGGATTAACACGTCTTGAATTTTCCATATTTTTAATTTATTATTTTCCTACCTTATCAAAACTCTCTCTCTCATATTAAATTACTAGTTGACGTCTCCTGGCCACGTGACACACCGACATTTAAATTAATCACCTGCTTTCATGTCCTTGTTTACCTCAAATAGATTTATGGGGAAATTGTATAATGTTCACTGTAATGCTCTCAATGTGGATAGTGGTTGGGAAGGCATCAACTGCTAAAGTCTTACAAGACTTGTGTTTGTTGGATTTGACGATTTGTTTGGTGGTATTCCAAGCATCGAATACCCAAACCACCCCAACCCCATCATTCCAGCCCTTGGAAAAATCAGGATCCTGTGTGAGTTCTTTATTTAGTTTTTCTCTGTCATGAGAATTCTGTCTTTTGTAGTCAGATCGGTACTATCTACTAGTAGATGTTGATTGTGTGGTGGATAATGGTGTGTTCGGCTTTATTTATTTTATTTCTCAATTCGTAATTTTGTGCGCAAATTGTTTGTCGTGGAGTGCCTATTTGGAAGAAGAAGAAGAGGTTTCTGAGTTCGAAGTTGGAATCATAGTGTCACAGGCATATTTCTTCAATAAGTCAGTACGGCACGACGGTCCTTCCTTATCGCCGCAAGCCTTATAGTCGCTCACTTGCAACTAATTTGTTACGGGCATAGAATGCTTCGCAAACCCGTGACACGTCAAACTGCTCAGCCTGGCCAGCCTAACGGCCAAAGGCTGCGTACCAACACTTTTTAATGTGTTGAATCATTTCAATGGCCTTGTGCACCACCTCATGCGTAGCTGCTTAGCGAAAGCTGATCAAACACATATTCAAATGTGTATTTTATATACTTCATGTCACTTAGTACATAGTCGTCTCATACCAGCTATCACTTCTGAAAAGGGACATAAACTTTGTCTTAGCCTTGTGTGCCATAGAGCATATTGCGACTTCATGCGCACGCTACAACAAAACCTTGTTACTGAAGGAACAAGACCTTGCGGCCCTCAGTCCGAAGACCAGTTGATGATTGAGCACCACCCAGACTCACACTACAAGAAAAATGTGTATTAGTGATGGATGCTATCCGTCGCAACATCCGTCGTAAAGACGGATAACGTCCATCACATAATCCTAGTTGCTAAACTGCGGCAGAATTT
Source organism: Nuphar pumila (assembly GCF_984573655.1). Classification (NCBI taxonomy): domain Eukaryota; kingdom Viridiplantae; phylum Streptophyta; class Magnoliopsida; order Nymphaeales; family Nymphaeaceae; genus Nuphar; species Nuphar pumila. The sequence continues at coordinate 89,363,691 of NC_143254.1, forward strand.
ATCTGTCGCCCATCCGTCGCTAATTAGCGATGAATTATTGGCGGATCATATTCGTCGCTAAATAGAGAATGATTTGGTTATGCGGCGGAATTTAATCCGTCGCTAAGCTGTAACAAGAGATACGTATCTGTCGTCAATTTGATGACTGACATTAGCGACGACTTAAATTCTGTTGCAAACCATCGACTGATTTAAATTGGCGATGGATAATATCCATCGCTAATTTAAAAAAAAATGCAAACAAAAAAATTGAAATATGAAACTCGAGAAAAAAAAAATTTATACAATTCATATAACCTGCTTATAAAAAATAAAGTACACATAAAAAGCACATATACAGCTGAAACAAATTTAACACAAGTTCTAAGTTAAACAACTTTAACAACCAAATACAGTCCTTACCAAGTTATAATTAGTTACAAGTACGTCAAACAAATTAAACACATGAATCTAATCCTCGCCAAGATTTTGGGCATCATCCTCCTCATTTTCTCGATCTACCCCTCCCTCCATGCCTCCATCAGCTCCTCTACGTTGATCATCTCCAGCATCCTACAAGAGAACCAGAATATTAGTATTTATAAATAAAATAGAATGAAATAAATTATATGCAATGCACCTAATCTAATGCAACAAAGTAAATGGTTGAATGACACATAGACTAGCAATAAACTGAAGGACATTAACAGAATTCAGATATGTGTTCTAAGACTGGAAAAAAAATTATAGTGATTCAATCATGCAGATATATGTTCTAAGGTTGTCAAAGAATGTCACAGTGATTCATGCATGCATATATGGTTTATAAGACTCTCAAATAAATGTGTTATGTATCACAACCATGCATATATGTGTTACAAGGCAGTCAAAAAACTTCTATAGTGATGAAATCATGCTTATATGTGTTTTAAGGTTGTCGAAAAACTTTCATAGTGATTCAATCATGCTCATATGTGTTCTAAGGCAGTCAAAAAACTTTCATATTGATTCAATCATGCATATATGTGTTCTAAGGAAAATTTTATAGTAATTCAATCATGCATATGTGTGTTCTAAGGCAGTAAAACAATTTCATAGTGATGAAAGCATGCTTGTATGTGTTCTAAGGTTGTCAAAAAACTTTCATGGTGATTCAATCATGCATATATGTGTTTTAAGGTTGTCAAAAAACTTTCATATTGATTCAATCATGCATATATGTGTTCTAAGGCAGTAAAAAAACTTTCATATTGATTCAATCATGCATATATATGTTATAAGGCAGTCAAAAAACTTTCCTATATGCTAATATCATGCTCATATGTGTTATAAGGTAGTCAAAAAAACTGTCATAGTGATTCAATCATGCTCACATGTGTTCTAAGGCAGTCAAAAAACTTTATATGTGATTTAATCATGCACATCATGTTCTAAGGCAGTCAAAAAATTTTATAGTGATTCAATCATGCATATATGTGTTATAAGGCATTAAAAAACTTTCATATATGTTAATATTAGCCTCATATGTGTTCTAAGATTGTCATAGTGATGAAAGCATATTTGTATGTGTTTTAAGGTTGTCAAAAAACTTTCATAGTGATTCAATCATGCATATATGTGTTATAAGGCACTAAAAAAAATTTATAGTGATGAAATCATGCATATATGTGTTGTAAGGTTGTAAAAAAACTTTCATAGTGATTCAATCATGGGTATATGTGTTATAAGGGTGTCATAAAAATTGTATAATGAATCAATCATGCATATATGTGTTCTAAAGGTGTCAAAAAAATTCATAGTGAGGCAATCATACATATATGTATTCAATCATGCATATACTAGCTTGAAATCTAATGACATGAAACAAATGACATGAATCTTTATACCTGACAGGCAAACATGTTGAATCTTTATGCAGAATAAAATAAATCAACCATTGCAAGATAACATGACAATCATGGCTCTTCAACCCATACAATTGGCCTTCGTCTATCTTCACAGCCTGAGCAATGTTAGAGACGTATCCATCCAGAAATCTCAAGATGTGATCTTGTCTTTATCATGTCTAACTTTATTTGCATGTCATATCATGTGTTTAGTTGTCCTCAAAGACATATACAATCGTGTGAACACCCCAAATTTTCCAAAAAATCCAAAAATTCCTTCTTTGCCCCTGACCTCCGCCTTCTGAATAACCGGATAAATTTTTAACCAAAAACTCCATTCATTCCTTAGATTCGTTAGGATTCAGACCCAAAATCTTATCTTTGACCTAGTTTTGATCCGAATCGGATCTGAACCCCTCTTTGAGAAAAATTTCAAAAATAAAAAAACCCAAATTCTCAGAAAACTCTCTTTTGTAAATATTTTTTTTGCAAAAATCAGTTTTAAATCTTATTTCCTCACAAATCTTAGGATTTTATTCTAAAAATACCAAACAAATCAGAAAAAAATGGAGCTCAAAACCTTTTAAAAACTTTTCTTTTTCTAAAGACCTCACTTTAAAACCATTTTTTATGAAAAAAATTGTCGAAGGATCCTCCTTTTTAAAATTCGCGTGAAAAGTCTGAAGGGCCCTGTAAAAAAACACTTTGTTAGGGTTTTTCACAAGGAGTCAGATGCGAAGGGCCTGCTCCCCTTCATCGCCCAGCCGCCTTCTCCCTCTCTCGGCTCAGCCTTCACAAACCCTCTCCAAAACCTTCCTCCCCATGTGCTCTCCTCCCTAATCCCTCCATCACCAACGGATTCACCTCCGGCCGCCCATCTCCAACAAACCCTCCCGAACCTTCCCCTTTTCCTCTTTAAAAAGAGCGCGCATGGCTCCCAATCGGCATCCACCTTCACCCCACCACGCTCCTGATTCCCCTTCTTCTTCATTCTTCTTCTTCTCCTGGTATCTACTGTTTTCTTCCCAAGCAAGCCGAAGGAGGTCAGCTACCTCTGCAAGGACCTCAAGCAACCGCATATTCTCGCTGTCTCTGCTTCATTTAATATCCCTCACACACCTCTCTCCTTTAGAACCTCTGTGAAGCCCCACTTCTTCCCCTGCCGAATTAGGGAAGACCTTCTCACCTTCAGCAAACGAATCGAAAAGAAGCATCATCCGATCGATCAAGCTATGGTCGACTAAGGGGAGTCAATCAATCCCAAAGTTACAGGTAAATGCTCTCCCTTCTCTGATGATTCTAAAATTTTTTGTTCCCTTCCAGAGCATCTCCCTATTTCTCTTTCGTTTCGTCACCTTTTCTCTTCGTAAAGCAAAACGGTGGGGATCAACCTGCCTATAGCAGGGTCGACCCCTCCCCCCTCTGATCTCAATCTTTTTTTTTATTTTATTCTTTCTTTCTTGATTTCTTATTTTGTTTCAGTAAACGCACACCTTGTAAAACTGATTTGTATATAACAAATCAGTCAACACCGTGCAACAGCAATGGAATATGTATTCCTACATTCCGATCTTCCCTTCCTTTGATTTTCTATTTGTAATTTCCTTTGATTTCCATTTTTCTTGTCTTTATTTATCTTTTTTATCTCGATTTCTGGTTCGATGTTATCATTTCCATCTTTCATTTTATATCATAGTTGATTTCTATGTTCCCACTGTGCTCACCATTTGAGTTCACGATGAGTTGAGTTTGCAATCAACGCTTGTGACATTAGATCTGTGTTTGAAGCCTGCGTTTAAATTCGACAAGAAGCGACATGCAGTCCTCAGATTCATTTCAGGACATCAATCATGAACTTTTGCATAGCATATCCGTTGATGTGGGTATCCTCTGCTCAAAATCGTCTTGCATTTTACATTTAATAAATTTTATCACTCGTATGATCCACACAACCTTGCTTCATTACAGCTTGAGCTTTTTATTAAAACCTTCGGTTCATTGTTTGTTTAAAGATTTGTTTTCCTGTAGTTAACCCCATTTGCCATTGTTATTTAGTATCTGCTCTTTTATTAAGTTTTACTTTGGTTTCTCTTTCATGTACTACACATGACAGGTAACCATGCTGGGTTGTAAAATCAATTTGTATCTTCCCAAATTTTATTGTAAGCATGGTCTTTTAGGACATACACGCATGCCTTGGTTCAACGTCCATTTCCTATATTGCCTTCATTATTTATATTTGCCTACCCATTGACAGGTTGTCATATCCAGTAATCCCCTTTGCTAGCTTATACATTAGTTTCAGACCCATTGATTTCGGTTCATTAATTTCTGTTTAGATCCATTTGATTGGTTCCTGTGTTTGGTTTGTTGATTGTCATTTAATTCATTAATCCATTTTTGTTTTTTTTAGATCATTTTGTGTGACCTATTGATTGCTTACTCAGCCCATTAATTTGTTTTGCCTGCTAATCCAGTCTCTGTGATGACTGACCCAACATCAGGATATCAGTTTACCAAAAGAACCTGATATGATCACAATCTATGCTCACCAAGGCCAAACTGTGAGTTACCATATGTGCATTCATACTTCATTATCACTTGATTTTCCTGTGTTGCATGTTGCGTGTGAACTCCTTTGTATTACGACCCATCAAATCTCGTCGGCACTAGTGGTTTCATGTTCTAGACCTGTAAAATATCAATTCCTGTTTCGGTTATTCCAGAAAACTTTCAACATATTGATCTTGATTTTTGCACTTATATATGGGGTCAAAGGTGGTACGGTTATTAATATCCCAGCACTCACCTGTATATAGTATTATCAACCCTTTTTTTGCACCTGTATGTCCTGTGCTTTTAATCATACCTGCACATTTCATATTTTGGTAATTCCAAATCCTGTATGTAATTCTCATGTGATTGTCATTAATATTTAGTTCCCCTAGAAACTCATGATTACTTGCATATTTACTATACAGTGAATAATTCCTTAGAAAATCCTCTGCAGAAACTGATCTGCTAGATCAGTTTATGATGCCATGTGCCGTCCATTAACGCCACCAATCTGTTGAAATACATTTATCACTATGCTATTGCTAATTTTATTATCCCTGCTTCTCCATTCATCTGTTTCCATTTCTTTTCTTTTTCTCATAACTGGATATTGTAAAAATCTAGTGAAAGAGAAATGTTGAATAAGGTATGCTCCCACTGGTTCCCCTTTTCTTACATGTATATCTTTGCAGAGAAAAGAAGAAGAGTTTTATCAAAATCAAGTGGTGTCGTTAATACTGACTTCAGCTCCCTTACTGTTGCAGGACCTATCAAAAGATTCACAGCTACTATAGCTTCCCCAGAAGCCTCAGTTGAACTCGCCAAAACTTTGAATCTGGCATAATTTAAGAGGTGTTGTGATCATGATTGCCTGATTCATATTATGAAGCATTGTGTGATTGCTGAATATACGCACCAGTTGTTTGTTAGGTGTAATCAGTCAAAAAAAAATATAAGCTGAATAAAGAACAATTTGAGAATATATTAGTATCAAAGTTATCTCCTATGGTAAGAGTTCTGAGATCACTCAGTAATCTTGCAAAGGGAATCCTGAACCTGGGATGTTACAAGGAATTAAGCTATGTAGTTTGCTTTACCAGTGAATTGTCTAATTCATTTCAAGGAATATCTGGGATTGTTAACTTTGATCATTGAAAATCTCTTAGTAATGACCTGCTGCCGAGTTGGCCCCTCTGAGGGGAAAATTTCTGAAGGTAGATTATCTTTCTCCAGAAACAGATTGAAAAGTTTATGAAGGTAGGTTTTGACTTGTTGAGAAGTCTTCTTATTCATCATAAATTACTCGATCCTAGGAAGAGCACCTCATCGATCGAGTCCTGAAGATTGAAAATGGTATCTTTTGTTTATAGTAATTATATCCTTGCTCTATTAGCTCATACTTTCGTCCTCTGTGTAGACTGATCTGATTATCTTTTAAGAAGAAGAAATTCAGGAGGGATCTGTTGAGTTCATGGTTGACGGATTAAAGCTCGCATACAATGGGAGCATTATTTTAATGGAGATCTTCGAAAAGCTCGCAAGATGAAACCAATGTTCAACAACAGTACCTGCGCATTCCACAGCCCAGCACAAAACCTCAGCTCCCAGCATCCCTGTTGGCATGACTTTTTTTTTTAATATGTGGACTGTGTTTAGCAGGTAATGCCACCAGACGTCATCTGCTAGGTAAATACTATCAGCACCCCTGTATCTCATACCTATTTTGTAAAATGTGTGTATATCATCAGGTTTACTACTCAGCAGGTAGGGATTCATAGGTTTTGATCTTTGTCATATCGAGCATTTTCATACTTGGAAACAAAATAAGTAATTAGAAACTAAACTAAAAAAAAAAGGTTAGATTTGAGCTCTTAATTTTTCTTATTGAACTTAGGAAAGTTTTTTTTTGGTTTAGAAGAAGTGCCTACCTACTTGTCTGGTCGTGAGGGGCACGCAGAATTGCCACCATTAAATGCTTAATTAAGTGGTTTATCACCATGATCTGCAATCTGATCTTGTTTGTTACATTTCATATAAGAGAATGAATGAGCTTAGTTCGGCTGAATATTGTGTTTTTCTGCCTCTGGTTGTTTCGGCCACTAGCTGCTGCACTGTTACCACGAATCCCTCTGCTACCTGATAGCCCTCCTGTTGAAAGGTATTTCAAATTTTGCAATTTTCTAAAATTGTAGGTCTGAATAACCCTCCTCTGTTCTGCGTATTTTGGATTGCGAAGTTTGGTTCCTCCCAGATTAGTTTCTTTACAGCCCTATGTAGTCCCCAGCTACCCACTTTTTTGTGCTATCATTGCATCCCATATACAAGTGACCATGCGACCTTGAAAAGTTGGTCCTGGTCTATGTTACCTGTACTCACAATACACTGGAGCTACTGATTTGAGTATACACTGTTAAGGGCTGGCATTCAAATTCTAAAAGGATCTCTAGGGCATTTTGGGTTACTCATGAATTGGTGCTGGAATATTTGAAGTTTGTATATTACCTTTCGATGCTCAGGTTCGTAATTTTGTATTTATATGGATCTAACTTTTTCTTTTATTCAAAAAGGTGAGTAGCTACCATAAGATGACTCTTTATGACATATATTTCTGGGATGTAGTTGATTTCTTATATTATGCAAACCCTGGTAATATCAGTTCATAGTTGATGTATGTTCTTTTCCCCTACACACCACAATTTCTAGCCTTTCCACTTACCGTATGCTTACACCCCATTCAGCACTTTCAATATGTCTCCACTAGTGAACATTCACACTGTTATTCAATGCATTTTGATGAGTATTTCTCAGTTTTGTATATTAGCAATGTATTTAAATTTGTTGGTTATAAAATTTATTAGTGGGTTAGCAATACATTTACATTCATTAAATTGCTGAAATTCTCCAATCCAGTAGTGCATCTTGTTAGTCATTAATTATTCTTAGTTGTATTTTTTGCTAATCATTGCACCCATCGTGCTTTGCATGATAATACATAGCCACCATATTCTTTCTTTTCTATGGTGGTCCATCAAGAACCACCATAGTTGCTACATTTCATGGTGGTTCACCATGAATCACCGAAGTCTCCTTTCTTTTATAGTAGTTCATCAGGGACTATTACAGTAGTTGTCCTTTGCAATGGTTCACAGAGAAACCCCTGCAACCCTTCTTTATTATAGTAGTTCATTAAGAACTACTATAATAGTTTTCCTTTCATAGTGGTTCACAATGAACCATTGTGTCCTTTCTTTTCTATGGTTGGTCATCAGGAACTACCTTATTTCAGACTAACTCATCTTGGACCATCCTGGTTTTTTACTTCATCCATTGTATATGTCTTTCTCATTCAACATAAACATAGCATCTGGTATTAGAATCAACACCTTCATTATGCTAACTCGTTTCTTTACAGGGAATATGTGGAAAAGACTATTTCTTGGGTTTGTATTTCAATTTTCAATTTGTGTAATAAGATAGATCTTAAGTGAGAATTTACATTTCCAGCTCTTAGATAGAATGAATGAGCATTGTAAATATCATGAATTGCTTGTCTTCATGCTTCTTACCTTTATTTTTCAAAATCTCACAAATGGGAACACGAATGGCACATGCACCATTTCGTAAGAGGTAATTAATCCTAAGTTGATGATTTACATTAATGGCCATAGTCAAGATGTAAACAAGACTTAGGATTTTTATCTTTTACGAAACAACACTGGATCCGTTTTCAAAATTCATCATATTTTCCTTAAATATTTTCTTCTTTTATCAGAATTTAACTTAAAATTAACTCAAAATATATACTAATGGTCATAGTCAGGGTATATTGAGAGTTAATTTCATTTTAAACTCTATAAAAGCACCTAAATGTATTTTATTCTTCATTTGAATTTAAATGTAGATTATTATATAATACATTCAATGACCATAGTCAAGGATGTATTATGTCTTCAATCTTGTTTTAATTCATTTAAAGAATGAAATAGCTTTTCAAAGTCCAATTTTAAAATTCTTTCAATTCATTCATCATTTAAGATAAAGCAGCATCATATTTTTCAAAATTCTTTTCCAAAATCCAAGTGATCTCAAATATCTTTCTTCAATCTATAGTTTAATTCATTCTTCTATCTTATTTCAAAGATTTAAATTTCAAGTTCAAAGTCCAATTTGACTTTGAAATTTCAAAATTCAATCTTTATATTCTTGATTCATTCCAAATTCAAGCTCCAAATTCAAAGTCCAATTTGACTTTAAAATTCATTTATATATTCAAAATTCAAATTCTCAAATCAATTTTGAAAATCCAAATCCAAAAGTTAGAACCCAATCTCATCTTGGGTTCTAGATCTTGGATCCAATTCCCCCTTTAGGATCTGGAGCCTAATTCTACTTTGGATCTCAGACTTCAGATCCAAAATCCATCTTAGGGTTCAGAGTCCAATTCCATCTTGGATCTCAGACTTCAGATCTAAAATCCATCTTAGGGTCCAGAGTCCAATTCTATCTTGGATCTCAGACTTCAGATCTAAATTCCCTTTAGGATCCAGAATCCAATTCCACCTTGGATCTCAGACTTCAGATCCAAATCCATTTCTAGGATCCAGAATCAAATTCCACCTTGGATCTCAGACTTCAGATCCAAATCCATTTCTAGGATCCAGAATCCAACTCCATCTTGGATTCCAGATCTCGGATCCAATTCCATTTAAGATCCAAAATTCAACTTCATTATTGGATCTCAGACTTCAGATCCAAATTTCATTCCAAATTTCAGATCCAATTCCATCTTGGATCTCAGACTTTAGATCCAAATTCCATCTTAAATTCCAGATTTCAAATCAACTTCTATTCTCAATTCCAATTCCATTTCATCCCAGATTTCAAATCCAATTCTTGTTTTCGGATTTTAAATCCAGAATTCAATTCTGGTCTCAATTTAGAATCCAGACTTTGGATTCAAATTCTATCTTGAATCACAACTTTCAAATCAATCCCATTTCTCAACTATATCTTGATTTACCACATTTCATTTTGATTTCAAACTTCAAAGTTAGAACTCAATTCCATTTTATCTCTATTCTGATTTAAAGTCCATTTATAACTTTGAAATTTCCTTCTTCTTCTTTTTATCTCAAACTTCAAAACCTTTCTTTTCGAAGTTCAGATTTATTTTCCTTAAAGCTCTGATTATTCCAAAGACTTAGAACTTTAAAATCTTAAGTTCTAAGTTAAAAACCATCTCTTCACTGCATTATCAGATTCATCTCAGAAATATTTGGAGATTTTCAAAGCATTTTCAAAAGAAGCATACATCTTTGCATTTGCACAAGCATGATTCTTTGTGCATTCTTAGACTTAGAATAAATTCTTAGATGATCTTAAGGCAAAGCAAAAGGCATAAATTCGACCCTTGGTTCGATTACCCCTGGTAAAGGTGCCAGGAACGGTCGAACCTCGTACCGACGAGAGGATCCCGTCTCCCAATTTTCCCGCAAATATTTCAAAAACGGAGGCGAGTAATCTTTTAAAATCTTTTTCAAAATCAAGGTCAAGTGAGACCCCCGCAAAAGAGTTCCTCTCTCTCTTTCTTTCTTTTCTCTTCTCTCTTCTTTTTCTGTCTTTTATTTTCCTCCCTTCAAAAAGGAGGAAAATAGAGGTTAAAAAAGGAAAAGAGAAGAAAGAGAGAGAAAGATACAAGAGAGGAAAAATTTTGCGATGATCACAAGTCGTAAAATCTAAGGGTGAGAGGGAAGTAGTTAAGTGACTTGTATAACACTTCTTTTGACCTTGTGCTACTATTTTCCCTTGTCTTTGGCTTGAACCAAGGATGCCCACATGATGGATATGATCTGATATTTTCTTGATCTTTGAAATACAATATGCAGTGATTTAGACAAGTATTTATCTTTTGATACCCCATACCTAGAGCGTTGACCATAACCTTTGCACAGTAAATATTCTTTAGCAATTTCTCGTCTTTGGGCAACATACTCTTTACAATAGAGCACAGACGGTCAAAACATAATTGACACAAATTATACCCTGACTTCAAATTCAGTAGTTGAATAACTGCAGACAAGATAATGTGACTCTCGCAACCATTTCACAGTGGCTCATCAGCATCTCTAAGTAAGTCATAAAATCTACTAGTTGTATTGTTTGTTACTTCTTCCTCTACCCTAGTTGGTACATCACTAGGTCCCATAGTAGAACCCATTACTGGTCCTGTGGCATCAAATATCAAATTCATATATGGATTATCGTGCACCACATCCACCCGTGCATCAAAATTATTCCAAATTTTTTTACCATGAAGCGTCCAATTCTGATAACCACTAACAAAACCCTTCTTGTATAGGTGATGTCTAACGCCATGAGATTCTATAAATCGATTGTTCTTACACATCGTGCAAGGGCATCTGATCCGATCGTTGGGATCCACTATACTGACACTTGCCGTTGAGAATTCAATAAAATTGTCAACACCATCCATATATTCATGCAACATCTCATTATCAACTATCCTACGGTACATTCATTCATGGTTCACAGCCATTTTGTCCTAATGTTATGGATATTATCATCACCAGTTAAAAGAGAATAATAATAATGCTATGATGAAAAAAATATCTAATTAATCTATTAATTCTTGTTTGGTGATTGTTTGTGAGCAATTTTTTTGTTTCAGTTAATGCGTAAATTTTCTTCTCCTCTATACCACAAACATGCTTAACATAAAATGCAATTTCATGAACTATTATGCATGCATTGATAATTCAATATTTTCGTATATAACACCATCACATCATATTTATACACATCACGAGGATATTTAGAAATATGAAATCACATTCCATAAAATGATACATTCATTTGAAGCATATTTTCATGATACAATTTCACATGAAAGGCATAATCAAATGGAAATTAATATTGCAATACATTGCACAATTTCACATGCAAGCATGGATACAGTCACATCAAACATTGCAATACATTCAAATCATTCATATCAAAATAATGTCAAACCTGTACCTGCAATAAACACACTCCAATATCCTGCTAACTACTACCATGTTTAGCATGGAATCCGAACTCCAAAATAAGAACACTTCTATTTTCATACATTAAAATCATGCTTAGCATGATCTCCAAACTCCATTAAAGTAGTCCTAGTTATCTACAACTAAGTGAGTGTGTGAACAGAAAAGTATTGAATCTAAGAAATTAAATAACATGTGATGCGCTTGCATTCCTTACTCACCATGAGTATTTACCCGATTTGCATTTTGCTTGTTTATTTTTGCATAGCATTTTAAGTCGCATGCGATGCTTAGCATTAAGCATCACACATTTTGCTCTGATACGCACTTGCATTGCATATTACTCTTGCCCACCAAAGACAAAGACACAAGAAAGTACCAGTCTGACAAAACAAACACAACGGTATGGAGCGGATCTCTCTGTCGTTGTTGCTTAAACAAGGGCAGGGGGCAGAAGCCCCCTACCGAAAAGTACCAGCGGCAGGGGTGCCCCCCCTGTCGACTGAGCAAACACAATGGCAGGGGGGAGGATCCCCCTGTCGCTATTGCTTAAACAAGTGCAGGGGGCCTCTGCCCACTGCAGGCAGATCCCCCTGCCACTGGAAATACTGGTGGCAGAGGGCTCCCGCCCCTGCCGACCGAGCAAACAAAACGGCAGGGGGGTAGATCCCTCTGTTGTCCTTTCTTAAACAAGGGCAGGGGGCTTCACCCCCCTGTCGAAAAATACCAGCGGTAGGGGGGAGGATTCCCTGCCGCCCTTGCTTAAACAAGGGCAAGGGGGCAGCCCCCTTGTTGGAAAATACCAGCGGCAAAGGGGGCGGATCCCCTACCGAAAAATACCAGCAACAGGGGGCGGGTCCCCTGCCGACAAGTTAGAAAGAGGGAAAAAGGGGAGGCGAGCTCACTGACATACTTTCCTTTTGGTGGGTCGTCAGAGAGCGGGACAAAGATGGCTGGGGCGATCGCTGGAGAGCAGCACAGGGGTGGTCAGTGAAAGAGCAGGTACGGAGATCACCGGGGTAGTCACCGGATAGCGGGAGGTGGATGGGGCAGTCGTCGGATAGTGGGAGGTGGCCAGAGCGGTAGCTGGAGAGTGGGAGGTGGCCGAGGCGGTCGACGGAGCACGATAGGTGCTTGAGGTGAGCAACGCAAAGGCGGTCGACAGAATAGCGGGTGCAGAGAGGGCCGGGGCGGTCGCTGGATAGCGGGAGGTGGCCGGGGAGGCCGCCAGAGAGTGGGAGGTGGTCGGGGCAGTCGCTGGAGAGCGGTAGGTGGCCGGGACGAGTAGTGCGAATGAGAGAGAGAGAGAGAGAGCAAACACAATTTTGTGCACTAGATGGGCATTTTACATCAAAAATTAGCGACGAATTCACGACAAAATAATTCTATTGCCAACACCGACGCTAATTAGCGATGGAATAATATCTGTCGCTATGTCGTCGCTAAGTTCCGACATATTTTGCTATGGAATAATATCCGTCGCTAAGTAGCGATGAATATTATTCTATCGCTAATCCCACAACTACTTCCAATTTTAGGGACGGCTCATTTTCTCTCGCTAATCCATCGAAAAATTACGACGAATTATTTATGTCACAAATTTCCGTCGCTAATTGACGTTTTTCTTGTAGTGTCATTCGATGATGCCTAGGCATTCTTTCGCCTAGTCTCAAGCCACCATACTCAGTTGGAACCACCTAAGGTGATTCCAGAGAGAATTAGCCCTAACCCACATGCACCCCCATGCGTCCAACCGCTACTCATGAAAAAGTCCAACAAGCCGAAAGGTCCTTAACCAAATCTCCAAAGGCAACATTCTCTGATCTGCTGGCACTACTTAACCAAACAACGCTCCACGTTTATGTTGCCATACAGTGATGTACTAACGACGATATTGTTGCCTATCGTATGTTGTGATACCACCGTACATCTCCAATCAAACCAATGCATACCACATGTTTCTATACTCTATGCATTTTCACTCAGTAGAGCTTCACACTGCATATGCCTCATTTCAAAGGCTCAATCCGAAACATTCTTTCTCACCCACACTACAAGAAAAATGTTAATTAGCGACGAAAATTTGCAATGGATTTTTTTTTGTCACAAATTTACGACAGATTAGCTAGAGAAAACTTTCATCATGAATCTGTCGCTACTGAGCGACAGATTAGTGATGCTAATTTGTCGTCGCTAATTCTCAATACAAGAAAAACATTTTAGCAACAGTTTTAGCAAGGGAATTTTTCCGTCGCTAATTAGCGACGAAAAAAATTTCTCGCTAAATTCGTTGCTAATCTTTTATTTAAATCGACCCATCAAGAGCGCAAATTTTTTCCTCTTTGCCGTTCGAAATTTAAACCGACCTCGCTCGATTTAAACTGACTTCTTTGTGGAGGGCGACAAAGTTCGAGGATGGTGGAAGGGATGATATCAAAGGATGACGATAAGGCAGAGCGGTCGTTGGAGGACGGCAACGCCGGAGAGCACGTCAGAGAGTGCACTGGAGAGCACGTCGATTCATGGAGGACGATGATGAGGCAGAGCGATCGCTAAAGGACGCTGACGCCGAAGAGCACACCGGTTCACGGAGGACGGTGATGAGGCAGAGCGATCGTTGGAGGACGGCGACGCTGGAGAGCACGTTGGTTCATGGAGGACAGCAGGGCTGAAATCGGAGGATGGCGACGCCGGAGAGCGCGCTGAAGAGCATGCCGGTTCATGGAGGACGGCGATGAGGTAGAGCGATCGCTGGAGGACGGCGACGCCGGAGAGCACACTAGTTCATAGAGGACGACGAGGAGGCAGAGCGATCGCTGGAGGAGAGCACGCCGGAGAGCACACCGGTTCTGTGCAGAAGACCCTGCAGTGGTAGGTCGGTCCGCTTAGGTCTAAGAATCTGTGCAATGCATGCCTGTCGGGTGCGGTACAAGTCCGGCTTATTGTTGCCGAAATACCGCCCGACAGAGATCAATTTTTTTTAAAAATTTAGCGATAGATAATGTTTGTCGCTAATCTGTCGCAAATTAGCGACGTAAGTAACGACAGATAAGTTTTGTCGCTAATTAGCGAGCAAAAGTTTGTGATGGGCGCTATCCAGCGCTAATCCATCTTCAATACATCGCTAAACTATTTAGCGATGGATTAGCGACAGATTAGCGATAGATATCGCCCGACGCTAATCCACGATTTTCTTGTAGTGCCAAACCATTGTCGTCCTTGATAATGTCGGTGCAACTAAGAATACAATTTTAACTGATATGTCAGTTTCTCTTTATACTTATCTTTGGTTTACTTCTTTTCTTCACCCTATTCAACTTGTTATGGTTTTCATCCATCATCACCGCAACCTTTAATATGCCAAGTCGCATTCCTTAATACGTCTCTAATCACTTAGATAGCGGTCTTTCGCTCCATCAATATCGAGCATTCTTTACTCGTGGGACCTCAGTGCAATCCCCTACACAAGCGGGTCATCCTTGTCTGCACGACAAACTTATCGTCTTCATGCTCAAGGCTGGGGTGCCTTCTGAACCCAGTAAAAGCAATTCTAAGCCCTTTGTGGTCCTCATAGAGAAGAACGGCTACCCACGAGTGATACATGGATATCAACTCCCTTAAGGCATCAACTTGCTGATTTTCAACATTCCAAACTAGTCCTCAAGTGTGAGACGCTTACATGCATATCACCTCAAAGTGGTCCTTCAAAGCATCTTTTTAGGCATTCGTCATCACAAGGGCACCTTAACCCAACGCTGCAACTCTCATCCAGAGTCAACACTTTGTAACTCTCTCCCGGAGTCAACAAAACATTCTCGCAAGAACTAAACCGATGAGCCACAAACAACAACTTTTTTTGCACATGCAATCTACAGAGAAATTGCCAACTTGAGGGACCAAAATAATGAGCATTTTGCTCAACATGGGCACTCTGCTAACCCACAATATTGGGAAAGAATATAGAAGTTTAGTTGAGTCTCTCATACCCAAAGGTGTAAATCCATCCAGCCAAATCTAACATGCATTTTCTGCATGTACAAGGCAAACATCACGCTCCACCGGTGAGCCTAACGCACAACTGGTAGGAATATTTAGCTTATCTATATTCCCTTAGTCAATTGAACAACAACCTTGTACTTCTGTTTACCATAGTCAAGATGTCCCATGTCATCCTGCCAACATCTTGCTTCTGTGTTTGGTCAATAATACTTCAGTTGTGCAAATTTGCGTAACCAAGATAAATCATCTCTTTCTTCTTCAGTGTCACACATAATGAACAATAAGTCTCCATAAATCTTTCTGCTTTGATGTCAATCTGTCACGAGCTTATTTTTTCAATAAGCTAGTGTGGCACGACGGTCCTTCCTTACCGCCATAAGCCTTCCAGTCGCTCACTTGCAATTAATTTGTCATGGGCATAGAATGCTCTGCAAACCCACGATGCGCCATACTGGCTAGCCTAATGGCCAAAGGCCGCATACCAACACTTTTTTATATGTTGAATCATTTCATTGGCCCTATGCACCACTTCATGCGTAGCTGCCTAGCAAAAGGTGATCAAGCACATCTCCAAATGCGTATTCTATATAGTCAATGCTACTTAGTGCATAACCATCACATACCAGCTATCACTTTTGAAAAGAGGCACAAATTTTGCCTTAGCCTTACGTGCCATAGAGCGTATTACGACTCCATACATACTCTACAACAAAACCTCACCACTGAAGGAACAAAACCTTGTGGCCCCCAGTTTGAAAATCAGTTGATGATTGAACATCATAGCGAGAGCACTACCCAGACTCATTCACCGATGCCTAGACATTCTCTCGCCTAGCCTCGAGTCACCATACTCGGTTGGAACTACCTAAGGTGATTTCTGAGAGAATTAACTCTAACTCTCACGCACTCTCGTGCGTCCAACCACTATGCATGAGAAACTCCTGCAAGCCAAGAAGTCCTTAACCAAATCTCCAAAGACAACATTATTTGATTCGCTGACACTGCTTAACCAAACAATGCTCCACGTCTATGCCGCCATACAACAATGCACTAACGATGATATCATTATCTATCATGTGTCATGCTACCATCGCACATCACCGATCAAGCCAACGCATACCGCACGTTCCTACACTCGATGCATTTTTTACTCAGTAGAGTTCCGCACTGCACGTGCTTCTTTCCGAAGGCTTAGTTCTGGACACATAGCGTACATAAGATTATTTTGGTAGATATGTATCTATTAGTAGCTTGATATTTATTGTTGTGGTTTACACTCTTTATTTCTATGCATTTTTGTGGTTGCGACCAAGTTAAATTTTAATTTTGCTACTTGTCTGCCCACTTAGGGAAATAATTGCATGGAGGGGAGAGGAGTATTTGACGTTTAGTTTGCACATAGGCTTTTATTTTGAGAAACATGATCTTACCGCTTACTTATGTTTAATTCCCCTTCTGCATGGAAGGTAACACCTCATAGATTATTGTAATGTTTATGGTTTCTAATGTTAAAGAATCCTTACATGCTAAGTGTTTCTTAACAAATAACATTTTCTTTATTATTGGACATTTGGGTCCAACTCATAGTGTGACCCAGTTTGACATTAATGAGGAGTTAGTGGGCAATTAATGGAATTTAGTAGGGTAAGGGTTACAAGAATGTGGAGGGTTTTATATTTTGAAATCCCCTCATTATCCTCCAGTATAAATATGGGGCTTGGCTGCATTATGAAAGTATGAGTCCTCGTAATACACATTTGGGTTCAAGGTCCTGCTTCCGGTGGGCGTGGATAGGCTGAGGAGAACGCTCTGGTACGTCGCATAAAAAATGGCATCTACCCGTATGCGATGAATTAGCATTCCAATTCTGTTTTAAAGATACCCCAATATGTCACTCTCCGTAAACTAGCTATGGCATTATGAGAAAACCAATAAAGCCTGTCAGAGTTTAATTGGTTGTAGAGCAAGAGATGCTTATCTTTTGTTTGGTAATCAACGAGATATTGCAATGAGTTTATGAGTAGGGATGGCAGTGGGGTGGGGCCCGGGGGACAAGGTTTCCACCCCCGCCCCCCCTCAAAAAATTTTCCTCCACCCCCGCCTCCATCCCCGTTTCATACCCTTCATCCCCGGTCCAAACGGGGATGAGGCGGGGCGGGGATATTGCGGGCAAAAGTGGTCGGGGCGGGGATCGTGGCGGGGACGGGACGGGGCGGGGCGGGGCGGGGAAAAGTGCACGTCCACCCCCGCCCCGCCTCCGCGGCGGGGATGGATTTTATTCTCCACCCCCGTTTCATACCCTTCATCCCCGGTCCAAACGGGGCGAGGCGGGGCGGGACCCCGCTTTCGCCCGGTCCACTGCCATCCCTATTTATGAGTTGCATTCTCAGTTCTACAGTTGCTTTATTAATTACGTAAAGTTTTGAAAAAAATAATATTAAATACCAATCTAGCCTACAAAGGAAGTTCATGACATCATCTTTCTTGTAGTGTCCGTCTTAGTTTCATATCTCAATGACATGATTTTCTATAACTTGTTTTATGTAAGCTATTTATTCTTTTAGGAACTTTTTATGACACCTTATATTGTATGGTTGCTTAGCAAAATACAGGGTTTAACCTTTATTAGGTTCACGTATTCCTGATTTGTTGCAAGCTTTTACGATTGCTTCTGTTTTTGCTCCTGATGGTAAAGAATATTAATGGAACTATTGATGATCTCAATGCCTCTTCACCATGATAGGATGAGAGTGGTTTGTTTCAGGGCCTCGAAAGAGTGAGGTTGAAATGTTTAGTAGCCAAAAGATTGGTCCCTTGTTCATCTTGAGGAAGTTCCTCTATTTTGTATTTTTGTTCTGCATCTGAACAATGCCAGTAGCTGTAAGTTCTAGATGGGATACATCCATCCAACACATTTAGGCCGTAGTTGCAAGGAGATTCTCTGGCCATGGAAAACAAAAATTTTGTGAGGCATGTGCATCACAAAATTTAGCGATGTCACACAACCACAACTTTGTCCAGATTAGACATGCTATAGCAAGAGAGGGTCCGAAAGGAGTTAAAGAAGAATTATGTTTTATGTTCAGAAACAGTAGAAGTACCACTTCTTTATGTGTTTTTTCCTGTCATTCATGGTAGTTATGCTCTTATCTTTTGTATTCTATTGAAAGAGATACAATGACAAAGGTTGACTATAAAGCAAAAAAATGTGAATTTTAGATAATATTTTTTAAATTATTTTATGTTTTTTTGGTGTAGTATGATATATATATATATATATATATATATATATATATGAACCCAATTAGTAAATATGGGAGATATTAAGAATTTAAGAAAAAAAATGCAACCTCTTTAATAAATAATAGAATTTTTATTTACAATAAAAAAAAATTAGGTTCTCATTTGGAGGATTCGCCTAAAGCCTCAACTTCTCTTAAGCCCGCCCCTAGATGTTTGTTAAATATCTGGCTCCATGGGACCTGTCCTATTTTTAAGCAAATTCTTTAAACGGGTTAGATTTCGGCCTTCATTTTGTCTACAAACACAATCTAAACTCAAACAAACATGTAATAGGATGCTTTAGGACCGTGAGAATTTGTTTTTTTTTTTAAGGTAAGCTGGGGTTAGGCAGACCCTTACTAGTTATACAACTATACCATTGGGTTTTGAACCTGCAATGTCCCAATACAAGGTGACGTGCAGATAGGGGTGGCAATTTCTGACACGACCCGCCAACCCGCCTCTTAGGCGGGTTCGGGTTGAGCTTAAGCCAACCCGTTTAATAAACGGGTCGACCCGCGTAACCCGTTTATTAAACAGGTCGGGTTCGGGTTGGAGGTATGCCAACCCGGCTGACCCGTTTAATAAACGGGTTAGGCGGGTGGGTCAACCCGCCAACCCGACCCGCCAACCTGACCCGCCAACCCGTCTGCCCGACCCGTCAACCCGCCAACCCGACCTGTCAACCCGATCCGTCAACCGCCAACCCGACCCGCGAACCTGAAAACCCGTTTACCCGACCCAACCCATTTATTAAATGGGTTGGCGGGTCGTGTCGGGTTACCCGTTTATTAAACGGGTCGGGTTCGTGTTTGCCACAGCTGACCCGTTTAATAAACGGGTCGGGTTTGGGTTGAGGTATGCTGACCCGCCAACCCGACCCGATTGCCACCCCTACGTGCAGTAGCTGCTCTTACCAGACAAGCAGAGACCTGTTGGTAAAACCGTGAGATTTTAGTCGCGTCCAAATATAGAACGGAATGAACAAATAATATAATAAACAACTAACAAAGTTGCACTTGCTGGATTACAATATTTTAAAGATGGGTTAAAGTTGGTTACAAAAAAATTACTTTCTTTTTTATTTTATTTTTTTTCATGCGTGATTTTTTTTTTATTTAGAAAGAATATCATATCAAAACTTCTTACAGGCAAAATTTTCTTTTCTCATGAGATTTTTTTTTTTTTTTGCTTGCAAACCTGCCTATATAACATAATTGATTTTTTCTTTTTTTTAATTGATCCATGCCGCAAGGAGAACGGATCAGGTCATACTGAATATAATCCGGTACATTCAATCTCCACCGTACATCTCATTTGATCGATTTGTGTGCGAGCTCATTTTCACAAGCTTTCAAGTAGTGATTAAGCTATACTCGACCTACGGCAAAGTTGAGAAGGCCTTTCCCCACTAACAATCCGTCAGCTGGCCCCAGACGCTCCTTGTGTGGGCCCACGCCGATGGCATTGGCATCATTTAAGGTGGGCCCCCATCAATTTGTTAGGCAAGAGTGTGGGATGGATCGATGCAGGCTGACGAGAAGCATCCCAACCCAAGTGTGCCGGTGTCTCTCACCGCCTTTTTTTTTTTCTTTTTTCTTTTTTGCTTTTATTCTATACTCGCAGCAATGCGGGTAAAAAAGAAGGGCCTAAAATACTAAAAATAGTATAAGAAAGCTCGTGAAGCACGTCAAGTCAAGGAGGCGCCTGCCTGGCATCCACTGCGAGCGGTGAAGGCTCTCAACCCAAACATTTCCTTCTCCCGCCCCCTTTTTAAAGCGGGCGTCCTCAAGCGCAGTGGATCTGCCGGAGACGTTCTCCGGTACGAACTCGTTCTCTTGATGATTTGTTATCTTTAATAGCAACTGCTGATCTGATAAAGATCACTGGCCGAATGCGGCTGGTTTCACCGAATGTTTTAAAGAAAAATCTCATTCTGAGCTTCCTTCTTCCTAAAACGTTAGCTTTCTTCTTTTTTTGTTGTTACTGTTTTTGGGGACACTCCGAACGGTCATTTGTTGGAGAAATAGCCAGATCCTTACTGTTGGAAGTTTCGGCTTGACTGAAAATTTATGTTGTTTTGGAGTTCCGTGGAATCTTTTGGGCGTAAAACTGTCGCGTATCTCTGATCTGCATCCTTTGGAATGCAGATGTTTAGGGTCTTCTCTCGACGTCGATTTCGTGGAAATCGACGCTTTCTGAGCGTCATTCTCGCTTTTAGAGCGCGATGAGCTTGCCGATTGTAGATCGGTCTGCAGATAACATAAAGACTTCTTCTTCTTCCTTTTGTTTGAGAATGCAGTGATGTTTGATGCCGTATGTGACTCATTTTGTTGGAAGATTGTCTGTTCTGTACCATCTGTACTCGTTATGTTTCAGATTTGGAGCTCTTGTTTCAAGGGCATAGTTTTCACCTGCCTTTTGTTTGATTTAAGCGGTTCCGGATCATCTTAAACAACTTTTGACCTTTCTGGTTGTCAAATACCGTTGCATTTACGCATCCATTATTCTGTTGGAAGATGCAGATGCTTTACTGTTTAAGCTTCTTATTCCTTTGCAAATTTTGGGTTCTAGGTATTCTAGTGGCACAGTTTTCTTTTTCATTTGTTACAAGAGGAGAGTTGAGGACTCCGGCGTTGCCATTTTTGAGATCTATGATGCTTCTCACTGTTTTCAGATCCAAAAGTTGTATTTCTGCTCCTTTGAGACTTTATAATGGAATGTGTTGCAACATATGGTAGAACCTTTGCAGAAACTCTGAAAGTGGACTACTCGAAATATGAATATTTTTAAATTTTGAGACCTCTGTGTTGTTTGATAGACAATGTAGACACACTTCAAATCGTCCAACAGTAGATTTTTGTATTCCAGTTTTAAGATTTCTATGACATAAATATTCAATCAAGAGAGATATCCCATTTGATCTTGGCTTCTTTTACCTTGTCATTTTATCCTTTTTTTACTTGTATTTGCTTATGATTCCATATGGATTTTGTTCTAAATTTCAGTTATGGAGTTATTTTTGTGTGCTTATTTTCAATCTTATTTGATCAATACAAATCTTAAGGTGCATATGGAAGTGCAGGAACTTGAAAATTGATTAGATTTCTTGGGACAACATGAGAAGAAGTAGCTTCTTCCATCTTGTTTGTGGGGCTCTTTCTTGCCTTCTTTTCTGCCTTGTTAGAGCAGATGACCCTTACCGATTCTTGACATGGACCATCACCTATGGAACGATCTATCCTCTTGGTGTACCCCAGCAGGTTGGATCCACAGGTTCTAGTTTCTGAAATGATATGATTTACATTATTGTGCAATTTTAAATGGTGGGGGAAGGTTTTATGTATTTACTAATTTATATGGCTTCTGGGTTGTTAAGGGTATACTCATCAACGGGCAGTTCCCTGGTCCTCGTCTAGTCTGCATGACCAACGACAACATCATTCTGAATGTCATTAACAATCTAGATCAGCCCTTCCTCCTGACCTGGTAAGAGCTTCTGCTAATATTTTCTGGGCTAAAAGTATCCTTTTATCTTTCTGTTTCTTGAAATTGTGATCTTTCTTGCTAATGAAGAGTATCAAGTGCAATCATTCTCAAGTTGGTATGTATAAGGAACATACTATGTGATCCTGTGATGGTTCTAGATTCACTGGATCAACTGAGATCATGTATTATTCAGCATGATTAGGGCAAAACCTAATCATTCTTTTTCTGTAATAATTGGAATTAGTGATTTGGCTTGTGTCCCCCAATTATGTCCTGTTCAACTAAATTGAACACTTCCAACTGTTTATACATTATGAGGCACGACCAGCATCTAAACTGTTCAAATTTGCTTGGTACAGCCAAAATCAGGTGGAAACTCACCCTGTTTAATTAAGTCGAATCCCTAAAACCCTTGAAATATGTTTGGGTTTTTTATTGACTTTGTTTGTGCAGACTTACTGGAGTAAAAACCGAGTCCAGTACTCCAACTCGACTGTAATTTTCAGTGATTTAGTAATTTGTTGGATCATGACCTGGATGAATTCACAGTTAAATCACTCTTTTTGCTTTGATGTTAAGATCTGTTTAGAAGTGCCTTCATATATCATCCTCTCTTGGGCATGTCATAACAATCCTTCATGGCATTTCCATGTTCAGTTAATGATATTGTCGGTAAAGTTCTTTTTCTTTTTTTTTACCATATCTGGATGTTTTTCATTTCTTTCTTATATGTTCAACCAAGAAAAAAAATGAAACCAGCCATTGAGTGGTTTGAAACATTCACGTGGCAGTGTCTCATCTCATGTCATCACATTCAATGAGTTTATATGGTTAAGCTTTAATTGAATATTTCGTTCCCAATTTGCCTGTGTTCATATCTTTTAGTGGTTGTTCATCCCTTATATCTGTTCTTTGCAC
The DNA here is from genome assembly GCF_984573655.1 of Nuphar pumila. Lineage (NCBI taxonomy): Eukaryota > Viridiplantae > Streptophyta > Magnoliopsida > Nymphaeales > Nymphaeaceae > Nuphar > Nuphar pumila. The sequence continues at coordinate 89,386,843 of NC_143254.1, forward strand.
TTCTTTTACACTGTGGTAATTTTAATGAAAAACTACTAGGAATGGCATTAAACAGCGGAAGAATTCATGGCAAGATGGAGTGCTTGGAACAAACTGTCCTATCCCGCCCGGAGCAAACTACACATACAGATTCCAGCCTAAAGATCAGATTGGAACCTATTCTTACTTTCCTTCAACTGGCATGCACAAAGCTGCTGGAGGATTTGGAGGCATCGTTGTTGTGAAACGGCCTTTCATACCTGTCCCTTATCCTCCTCCTGCTGGGGACCATACAGTTCTCATTGGTGACTGGTATAAGGCCAACCACAAGGTTGGTGACCTGTACATTTGGTGATATCTCTACTGAAAGTTGTGTTTCAACTTTGTTTAGTTTCTCTTCTTACGATAATGAATACAATTTGATACTGGGCATTTTGAGACTTTCTTCTATTTGTAAACTCATTTTTCATTCTTTGTATAAATAGCTATGAGCAGTATGCTAATTTGATGGGCTCATGACCCTAATTCAATTTTTTTTTGTGCGACGTGTAGACATTGCAACATTTTCTGGATGTGGGCAGTCCTTTGCCTTTCCCTGATGGAGTTCTTATCAATGGTCAAGCACATTCTTCCACCTTCAACGTGGATCAAGGTAAATTATCCGTCTTAGGTATCCTGACTTCATGGTATGCATTACCCCATAAAGATTTGTTGATCAATTTATAGACCTCATTTTGGCAAATGCATGGATGTTTGTATGGTGGAACCTGATCTAATATGATATTCTTGACCCAGAACTCGTTTTGATACCAATCACTATTTTAGGACCCAGATGTGGGGTAGCCCAGCATTTCCTAATCAGTATCCTCATATGCTCATATAGTCGTATTCAATTGTGTTCAGATTGATAATGGATAGCCATAGAATTGTATTGGCAGAACCAAGTAACTTGAAGAACCATTGTTTTGCTTTATTAAAATGCTTAAGTATGAGACTCTTGAAACACCATGATCTCCCTTCACATGAAAATATTTGTTTCTCCTTGTTAATACATCTGATACTTTAAGTTTTTTTATTTGACATCCTATGTCTTGAATAATTAATATGAATTCTCTGTTTCGAAGAATGTTAGAATCGGTTTTGCATACAGCTCACTAATTTTTGTTTAGTTAGCTATCAGTTCAAGCATGCATGATCTGGAAGATTGTTACTGGTCATAGTTTGGGGGACTTAACTCCAATCATTGTGTGATGGATTAAGTTACATTTCTTGTCTCTGTGTGTTTGCATGTTCACATGAAATATGCTTTTTTTTCTTTCTATAAACTGCGAGAATAATAACTCAAGTCACACTAGTGTCAAATGAATAAATATTTGACAATCCAAAGGACTTTTTGTTTTGACAGGCAAAACCTATATCTTTAGGATCTCCAATGTGGGCTTGCAGGCATCACTGAACTTCAGGATTCAGGGTCATAAGCTGAAGCTGGTAGAAATTGAAGGCACACATCCACTTGAAAATGTTTATGATTCTCTGGATGTGCATGTTGGACAGTCAATGGCTGTTTTGGTCACAGCTGATCAACCACCCCAGGACTATTATATTGTTGCCTCTACCCGCTTCACTGGCAATATTCTCACAGCCACTGCTGTGCTGCACTACACTAATTCCCACACCCCTGTGTCAGGACCCATCCCTGGTGGCCCTACATATGATGATGTGGTTTGGTCTCTCAACCAGGCTCGATCATTCAGGTACCATTCCGGATTTTATGTTTGTGAAATAGTTAGTTAGCCTGCAAGCAAATTGTTTACAGCTCTGGTTTTATGAGGTCTACTGGAATATTGCCTAATTCTTGTCTAGAATATGGATGCTCACTGATTCTATCAGTGTCATGTCTTAACTTAATTCATCTATCATACGTGTGATGTCAATTCATCATACATTTCACAGCATATCATTGGTGTACCAAATATCAATATAAGCTTAAACCGATTACTGGTCACATGAGATTTGGTTGTCATCTTCATTTGAACGGTTGATTTCTGGAAATTTGTAAATTTCTAAGCTAATGATGACATCTAGATCTTGATTTTGTTTTCTAAATTCCTTTTTTGTGACTATTACAAGAAGTACACTTGATTGTCATGTATCTGAATTGCCTCAGTACAAATTTTCTGCTATGCAGTTCGATTTCTTTTGGTTTTTCAGGTTTTTATTTTTTTATTTACAAGCTTCTTGCTTGCAGCTGTTGATTTTGAGTTTTACAACTATTGATTTTATGATAACCTTAACAGATGGAATTTGACTGCAAGCGCAGCCAGACCTAACCCTCAAGGGTCATTCCACTATGGCCAAATAGTGCCTTCCAGGACGGTTGTCCTTGCAAACTCTGCACCTCAAATTAATGGCAAGCAACAATATGCTGTCAATGGTGTCTCCTATATCAACCCTGATACACCATTAAAGCTTGCAGACTATTTCAATATTCCTGAAGTGTTCAATCTCAACAGCATTCAAGATTTTCCTTCAGGAAGTGCTGCCTACCTGGGCACTGCAGTGATGCCCATCGCTTTTCATGCCTTTGTGGAAATAGTGTTGCAGAACAATGAAAATACCCTTCAATCGTGGCACCTTGATGGTTATGATTTTTGGGTTGTAGGGTATGCCCTTCTCTTTATCCTTCTAGCTTGCATGTCGGCACCTATTTTGGTTCTGTTTGATTGGTGATCCGGGTTAACTTTCTTCCAATGCAGGATGGGTTTGGGAAACTGGTCTCAAGCTATCAGAGATTCCTATAATTTGGTGGATGCTCCCTCCAGATACACCGTTCAGGTAAAGCGACTCTCATCGATCCATAACAAAATGGAAGAGAACATGTCATGTGCATTCCGCTCCCACAACAGAGTTGATCAGATTTAACATAAGTTGAATTATATTTCTTCCTGCAGGTGTACCCAAACGCCTGGACAGCAATTTATGTGTCCTTTGATAATGAAGGGATGTGGAACCTGAGGTCCGCGATGTGGGCGAGGCAATACCTTGGCCAGCAACTCTACCTCAGAGTTTGGTCATCAGAAAAGAGTCTTGCTAACGAATACAATATACCAACAAATGCACTCCTCTGTGGAAAAGCTAAGGGTTACCACATCTAGAAGAGTCCATTCATGTGTTTTGCGTCCTGTCACGAGTGGGTGACCGGTGGCTAGAGCACGGTCTAGAATCTTTTAACTGTTTTTTTCGGAAGATTTGTATTTTTAGATCTGATTGACGTGTGTTCGGCGAGATAGAGAGTGGATATGTTATTTGTTTCATTGGATTTTTTTTTACTAACGGAAATTATAGTTGGTATTGTTTTATATGTTGTCTTTCTTCAAGGATTCTCAATTGGTTGCATTTGTTCTTTTATGCATCAATTGGTAGCATTTGTTTTGCTCTTTTATGTGGATCCAAGCACATGCATTCACATGAAGACCACCGGTCCACCACAGTAATTTTGAGTCAGCATCCACCACCCCACCCACGTGCATCATCAACCGGTGCATGTGCGCACATGCAAGCAGCAGCTCGGTGAATTAATGAGCTTCTCACATGGAGGTTGATGCAAGTTGGCGAGGTCGTAACTTGGGCATGGTACAGGATGTGGATTGAGTCGAGTTTGAATTATATATGACCATGAATCAGCAGCTTTGCGCACGTCCTGCCGGCAGGCTTTGCACGGGTATGGATGCTCTGTTGGTGAGTTACGCCACTCCCCCACGTGAACTGTGTAATAATGTTCTAGAACCTCGGCGAATGGGCTGAATGGGGGAAGACGAATGGCCTCTCCAGCCTGACAGGTGGAAACATGTCGCAGCAGGTGAGGTGGGCATGGAGACTCCAAGGCCAGGCCTGAAACAGGGCAAATGTGGCTTGTTTGGAATCTGTAGCTGGGATGGGCGTTTATGGAGTTTATGCATTTGAATATGTGGCTACTAAATCCTGGATTTGGCAGCTACCACCTCTAGCGTTGAGATTCCAAACAGGACCACCAAGGTAGTTTGACCAAGATTTTACCTCGGGACCACCAAATGCATAAACGCCCATCCCAACGCCGAGATTCCAAACAGGCCCTTACAATCACAGAATTTGATGGTGGAGGTGTCAGGCAAACTCAGGAAACCCTCACCCCCAAGTACCGATTCTGGTGAGTAGGCACTCTTAGCTGCTGAAACTGATGGGGCTTATGGTGATAGCCGGATTTCATGGAGGCCTGACTGATAAAAAGATGGAGTACCGTTTCATGATTGAGGCTCTCAAAGCACAGTGGGCAGGCATGAAAGGGATCACTTTCTTGATTTTTCAAGATGGCCTCTTCCTCATCTCGATGAGTTTGACAGACCAATTAAGATACATCTCACAGAAAGGGGCTTAGAGAGTCGCCGGGTGCACTCTGGTAACAAATCCTTGGAAGCCTGGAACCTCGATCAAGCTCCAGGTCCAGTCAGTTAAATAAGTCCTCCAATATCAAAGACTCCACATGAATTCCTGCCTGCATTAGGAAGGAGCTGTCGGGTCCCTCGTTGATGGATCACTAACCGGGCTCGGTGGAGCATGCATCGTGTGCTCAAGTGAGTGGTGCACATATGCAAAGCAAGGCCTAAATGACTAGGGTCTTCTTCCACCCGGGATCTAACCTTACAAGGTGGCCTGAGCAAGAAAAATAAAATACAAAAGCCAAGAAGGGGTTTCATCCATCCCTTAGACTAGGTTTACAAGTTTGATTCTTTGAGTGTGGAAACCCTACTTACATGCCACTTATAAGTAGGGGTGACAAAATCTGACACGACCCACCAACCCGCTTCTTAGCCGGGTTCGGGTTTGGCTTAAACAGGTTTGTGTCTTAAACGGGTTGACCCGCCTAACCCGTTTATTAAACGGGTCGGGTTTGTGTTAGGGGTATGCCAACCCGCCAACCCGGCTGACCCGTTTAATAAACGGGTTAGGCGGGCGGGTCAACCAGTTTACCCGAACACGACCCGCCAACCCGTCCGCCAAACCCTTTATCCGACCCGACCCGCCAACCCGTTTACTCGAACCCGACCCGTTTATTAAACGGGTTAACTGTGTCGTGTCAGGTTACCCGTTTAATAAATGAGTCGGGTTCGTGTTTGCCACAGCCAACCCATTTAATAAATTGGTCAGGTTCGTGTTGAGGTATGCTGACCCGCCAACCCCCCGACATGACCCGCCAACCCGACCCGATTGCCACCCCTATTTATAAGGCTGCAAATTGGCCATGTAGGACCTTATAGAATACCAATGCAATGCTGAAAATCAAGCAGAAATGCACACGAGAAAAGTATGGCCCCTTTATAAAATTTGGGTTTTGTTGGACCTGTCAAGGCATTGACTGTGCGCGGGTGTCGCACATTGTCATGACCTTTTTTTTCGCATCTTTCTATCTCGTGCAGAGAGGGATCTTGATGAGAATTATGGGTTGTGCGATATGCAACTTGTCTTAGGGGAAGAGCTACGTAAGTCTGGCGAAAGTAGATTCAAAGCAGTGCATATCTCATGCATGCTTAGCACAATGAAATATCTAAAGTGACATAATCAAATGGGCCAATAGAGCGGGGCGATGCCAAAGTCTTTGGCATACGAGTGTTCAAGCCAACGAGGGACATGTGCTTTACCTTCCTGTGGCGAGCGCACGAGCAATCGATGATCATAGAGCTAGCTACGCATCCAAATAAGCATCACAGACATTAGAGTGAGCATCGTATTTCAGAGACGCAACGAACGAAGGACATATTCATTTTTGAGACTTGCAGACCCTGCGGAGTACAGTGCATACCTTTCAGTCTCCAGCCTAATCCAGTTGCTAGTATGATGTAGTGAAGCTCCCTAACTAATAAGAATCATCGTCACTCAACATGCACTCGTCGAGCCCCTCGCAAGGGTGCAAGGTTGGGCAGTAAGGCGGGTGACAAGAACAGGCCCTACGCATGCCTGAGATGCCCATGAGGAATTTGCATACTCGTGAGTAGGTTGTGCACTTTGATGTGCTACTCATAAGATATAGAGATTCCTCACTCTAGACCGCATGATGGTGATCTAATGCAAGTCAAGATAAAGGTCCCCTATATAGGTGTTATGGGAGATGACCCCCACAAAATAGGAGAAACCCTAATATCCCTTGAAATTATATCGCTTTTGTTTCAATGAAATTTCTGAACGTAGACTTCATATTTCGCCAAATCGATCACACCAGGGTCTTTCCCACATATGAATGTGTTGGAAAGATTTCGATCTTGGCTCGATAATTCTCAATGTGCATGGAGATGCATGGCTTCGAAGTTCGGGCAGGCCTGCGCGGGCACCGACATGGCACCTCCAGATAAAGTAGCTCCTTTTAGTGTTTTGACTTTATGGAAGCGTTCCCCACATATGATTGTGCCAGAGAATACTCGATCGTGGCACATGAATTTTGCATGAATATCCTCCATTTGTGAGCTCGAAGTTGAAATGGGTCATGGGTAGCATAGCACCTTTGAAGCATGGCATATGACTACAGGTAGCTGGAGAGACCCCCATGGCATAGAGCATGGATCTTAGCTGATGTAATGCACATTCTAAGGTTTACTTGCTGAGCTATTAATGAGCAATATTGTGTTGCCTTGTATTGCCACCACATGCCATAACCAAGACATGAGCTTTCCACTTTATAATGTGTGCATCTCCATAGGCCCCACCGTAATACACACACATGTGTGCCACTTTTGGTTGGTGACAAATAAAGTTTGGCATATCCTTTTCCACTAGAATAAATTGACATTCTCATCGATACTTCTCTAATTGGGAGGCAACTAGAGTGCCGAACCGCCATGTTTTTCACCTTTTTGCTCTAATGTATACACCTCTTTGGCACTCTAGAGTGCCCCACAAGGCCTCACAGCCTAAGAACCCCGTGTATTCAGACCCTCTCTTCCCCTCTTGATGTACTTTGTTTTCAAGTATCTATAAAGAAGTTTTTTGCATCCCTCTCTCTTTGTGCTTGTGCATACGCGTACTCTTGCTTCTGCTCGTGCGCATGTGTTGTGCGTTGCTTGTGCGCTTAAAATGACTGCTTTCGGTGTGTGTGATTGCCCGAAGCTACGTCACGGGGGGCTTCGCTTCCCAACCCGTGACAAGTTGGTACCAGAGCCTTGTCGACATTGCGAGTGACAATGGCGCCAAAGAAGATTGCCATGACTCCTTCAAGCAGTGTGGTTCCTGCTGAAGAGGACTTCATGGCCGATGATCGGGTGTCAGCCATCTCACGCGATGTGGCGGAGCTGACTGGGTCAGTGACCAAAATGGAGAAGTTGGTTAATGGAACTTTTGTTGCTTTCAGAGATCTCAATGCAGAGATCAAGACAACAGTAGAGGGAGTGGAAGACTCGGTGGAAAGTCTTGCCACTAAACTTAACTACTCGGTGGAGGACTTTTCCACCAGATTTGATGATTTGTTGGGTCGGTTCAACATCATGGCTGCTGAATTGGATGTTGTTCGACGAAAGAATGAACAGTTAGAGCGGCAGTTGAGAACTGCCCCGGCTGGCGGTGTTGCGACATATGTGGATAGACCACGTTACAGGCTACCTGAGCTTGCAAAGTATAAAGGCATGCGGGACTCAAATGATCTCGAGAATTTTATCTACGAGATGGACCAATTTCTAGAAGCTGCGAGGATAGAGGAGGACGCAGATAGGTTGCGCACCGCAACAATGTACTTTGCGGATGAAGCGATCCTTTGGTGGAGACGTCGCTTAGGTGATGTTCGACGGGGATTGGTTGCTATAGTCTCATGGGAAGACCTCCAGAAGGAAATGCGAGACTACTTTCTACCTAAAAATCAAGAGAAAATGGCCCGCAAAAGGTTATTGGCATTGAAACAGACAGGGTCAGTACATGACTATGTCAAGGCATTCTCTTCGATAATGTTGGAAGTGGAGAGAATGGACGATGAGGATCGATTGTTTTACTTTAGCAACGGGTTGCAAGGATGGGCAAACCAAGAACTTATCTGGCATGACCCCGCAACACTAGCTGAGGCACTTGCGATTGCAGAGAAACTTGCCGAGTTGGATAGGAATGACCCTGCATTTCAAGGCAGACAACAGGGAAATGATCGCAACAACCGAAGGGACAATCGAAGAAACGACCAAGGACAAAATGCTGGTCGGGGAAACCAGCAGAATCACGGCTGTCAAGATGGCCAAAATAATAATCAGAATTGGAATAACTTTCAAGGGGGTAATTATGGTCGTCGTGACTGTCGCATCTGCCATGGGGATCATTGGCAGGATATATGTCCCAATAGAAACTGCGGTCAAGGGAATGGAGATAACTGCACACCCTGAGTTATGAATGTTGTTCAGGGTGAGGAAGAGTATCAACTTGCAGAAGCGCCAACAGTTGGCACAATGCAGATGATGAATGCAGTAAAGGTCGCAACGAGTGTGGAACCGATGGTATGCAAAGAATTGATGTATTTGGAACTTTGCTCAACGAAAGACTTACCAAGGCATTGGTAGACACGGATGCCACGCACAATTTCATCTCGCGTGAAGAAGCAGAACGATTGGGATTACAGTGAGAACAAAAAGAGAGCCGCATGAAAGCAGTTAATTCAGAGGCTAAAGCCATCTATGGCGTTGCTCAGGATATACCAGTGCGGATCCACAACTGGTCAGGAAGGATCGCGCTATCAGTCGCACCCATGGATGATTTTAAAGTCATCCTCGGGATGGAATTCTTGAGAAGCAACAAGGCAGTGCCGATGCCCCACCTCAACGTTGTCAGCTTTGAGAGTGAGAGTCAGCCCTGCATGGTTACTGCGATGACAGAAAAGCCTTGTGAGCGTTTGGTGTATGCGCTCTAGTTGAAGAGAGGCATGAAAAGTGGTGACGAGACTTTTCTTGTCACAATCCGTGCTACAGATGAGGTAGAAAAAGTCACGAATGTCCCAGAGGCCTTAGCGCCAGTATTAAAGGAGTTCGTTGATGTTATGCCTGCCGAAATGCCGAAGAAGCTACCTTCGAGGCGCGAGGTAGATCATCAGATTGAATTAATACCGGGTGCACGGCCACCCGCAATGGCTCCTTATCGCATGGCAATTCCTGAGCTGCAGGAATTACGCAGACAATTGGATGATATGCTCGAAGCAGGAATCATCCAATCATCCAAAGCTCCTTTTGAAGCGTCCGTGCTCTTTCAAGCAAAGCACGATGGGTCGAAGCGGTTGTGCGTCGACTATAGGGCACTGAACAAAATGACGGTGAAGAACAAGTACCCGCTTCCTTTGATCGCAAACTTGTTTGATCAACTTGGAAAGACGAAGGTTTTCTCTAAGTTGGATCTGAGATCGGGCTACTGGCAAGTGAGAGTTGCAGAAGGGGATGAGGCAAAGACTACTTGTGTAACGCGATATGGGGCGTTCGAATTTCTTGTCATGCCCTTTGGCTTGACGAACGCGCCCGCTACCTTTTCAACCCTAATGAATAAGATCTTCTATCCGCACCTCGACAAGTTTGTCGTCGTCTATTTGGATGACATAGTGGTGTATAGCGACTCAATGGAGCAGCATGTTCAGCACCTTCAGATTGTGTTTCAGACTTTGAAGGACCACGAATTGTATGTCAAGCGAGAGAAGTGCCTATTCGGCCAGAAGGAAGTCCATTTTCTGGGGCATATTGTGGGAGGCAACACTCTCAAAATGGACCACAAGAAGATTGAAGCTATTCAAGCATGGGAGCCGCCTCTAAGGTTCCCGAGTTGCGCTCTTTCTTGTGGCTTGCAAATTATTACCGACGCTTCATCAAGGGATACTCGTAGATTGCGGCTGCGCTCACAGATCTGTTGAAGAAAGACAGACCATGGCTATGGTCTGATGCATGCCAGAAGGCTTTTGATGGGTTAAAACATGCCTTGACAGAGGAGCCAGTGCTGAAGTTGCCTGACTGTCGGCAACCCTTTGAAGTGCAGACCGATGCGTCTGACTTTGCTATTGGTGGGGTGTTGCTCCAACAAGGACATCCCATCGCATTTGAAAGCAAGAAGTTGAACGACGTTGAACGTCGATACACGATGCACGAGCGCGAGATGTTGGCGGTCGTGCATTGTCTCCGCACATAGAGACACTATCTCTTGGGATCACAATTTGTTGTGCGCACTGACAATGTTGCGACAAGCTACTTCCAAACTCAGAGGAAGCTGAGTCCAAGACAAGCACGTTGGTAGGATTTCTTGGCAGAATTCGATATGGCCCTTGAGTATAAACCAGGCTGGACCAATGTTGTGGCTGACGCCTTGAGTCGAAAGGCGGAACTTGCAGCTTTGCTCACTTGGGATGACAGTGTGAGCCAACCAACGAGCGATCTTCTTGAACAAGTGCGTGAAGCTTCGAAAAGTGACCCAATAGCTCAACAATTGATCACATTGGTGAAGGAAGGAAAGACGCAGAGATTCTGGCTAGAGGATGGTTTGCTCCGCACCGCGGGCGATCGTCTATATATTCTACGACAGGATACCTTGAGGAGGCGCTTGATGCACGAGTGCCATGATACTACTTGGGCGGGTCACCCAGGACAACAGAGGACCTTGGCATTGTTGGAACGTGCATTCTACTGGCCGCAGATGCGCGATGACGTAGATGCCTATGTGCAAACTTGCTCGATTTGCCAACAAGATAAGCTCATCAATCAGAGACCCGGTAGATTACTGGAGCTCCTTCCTGTGCCTAGTCGCCCGTGGGAGTGCATAACCATGGACTTCATTGTAAGCTTGCCGAAAGCACACGGTTGCAGTTCGATTTATGTGGTTGTGGATAGGTTCTCGAAGTATGCTATCTTCGTGCCTGCCCCTGCCACCTGCTCAGCCGCGGATACTGCAAAGTTATTCGTGCGGAACGTAATTAAGCATTGGAAAATTCCAGAGAGCATCGTCAGTGATCGTGATGCACGCTTCACTGGCAAGTTTTGGCGAGAAGTGTTTCGCTTAATGGGGACGAACTTGCATTTCAGCACAAGTTTCCACCCCCAAACCGACGGACAGACAAAGAGAATAAATGGCATGCTGGAAGAATACCTGCGGCACTTTGTCAGTGCCAACCAAAGGGATTGGGTTGATTTACTTGATGCGGCTCAATTCTGCTACAACCTTCAAAAGAGTGAGTCTTCCGGCCATAGTCCATTTGAAGTCGCAACTGGACAACAGCCGCAGACTCCGCACTCCCTTGCTGCGTGAGGACGTGGAAAAGCACCTTATGCATACCAGTTTGTCAGGAACTGGCAAGATCAGACAGAGTTGGCGAAGGCATATCTAAACAAGGCAACCAAGCGCATGAAGAAATGGGCAGATGAGAAGCGTCGCCCAGCAGAATTTCGAGTTGGAGACAAAGTGTTGGCAAAGCTCTTTCCTGACCGCACAACTATCTTTCGAGGCCACCACCGAGGCCTTATTCGCAAGTATGATGGCCCCTTTACCATCATCAAACGTGTGGGAAACTTGGCGTACCAGCTGGACTTGCCAGCAAACTTTCAAGTGCACCCGGTATTCTTTATATGCAACCTGAAGCCATTCCACGAAGATGAAGGAGATCCTCAACGGAGAATGCCTCAACGTGCTCTGATCCCGCAGCGAGCCCCTTCAACAGTTAGTGTACCAGGCAGAGATCCAGATATCATCCTCAACCATTCCAACAACTATCTAGGGGAAGTTAAAAAGTACTTAGTGCAGTGGAAAGGATTGCCAGAATGTGAAGCCACCTGGGAGAAAGCCAGCAGCATGTTTCAGCATCGACAGCTTGTAGAAGGCTACCATGAACAATTGGCGTCGAGGACGACGCCAACTTAGGCGGGGGAGCGTGTTCCGGACCGCCATGTTTTTCACCTTTTTGCTCTAATGTATACACCTCTTTGGCACTCTAGAGTGCCCCACAAGGCCTTACAGCCTAAGAACCCCGTGTATTCGGACCCTCTCTTCCCCTTTTGATGTACTTTGCTTTCAAGTATCTATAAAGAAGTTTTTTGCATCACTCTCTCTCTTTGTGCTTGTGCATACGCGTACACTTGCTTCCGCTCGTGCGCGTGTGTTGTGAGTTGCTTGTGCACTTAAAAGGCCTGCTTTCGGTGTGTGTGATTGCCCGAAGCTACGTCACGGGGGCCTTCGCTTCCCAACCCGTGACACTCCATAGGCCCCACCGTAATACACACACATGTGTGCCACTTTCGGTTGGTGACAAATAAAGTTTGGCATATCCTTTTCCACTAGAATAAATTGACATTCTCATTGATACTTCTCTAATTGGGAGGCAACTAAAGTCGAACCGCAGGAGATAATGTAGACCAAATTCTTCGAGAGTATGTGTATATGACAGTTGAATAGAGTCAGGTTCTGAGATGGAGCTTTGTGTCAGTCCCTTAAAGCGTGGTGTATGGAAGTTACCAATGAAGCGCCAATGTGGGAATCACCACCCACTAAGGTATGTGGTGTAGCAAGCTGCCTAGGGAGTTTTGAAGTTTGAGGTGGTCCATTAGTAGAACGGGTGTTTGGCACCTGCGAGTGTTTGGCACCTGCGAGTGTTTGGAATCCAAGCAGACATGACCTAAGCAATACATCAACATGGCATAGAGGTGACGAATGAAGGTTGTCACATTCCCTCCTAGTAGAACGAATTCAACATCCTCGTTGATACTTTCACAGATTCAGAGGAGACTGAAGCTGCCATGAAGTTCCTAATAGCAAATAAAGCAAGTCCACTCTGTAGTGTAAGAATCATCACCCACAAAGATGTGCGGCGTGAACAAGCCACCATGAAGTTTTGAGGTTGGAGGTGATCTAGTCTTTCTAAGCTGAGGAGGTGTCTTTCAACCCACAGTGGCCCGTTGAGCAAAGCAATGCGGCCACAAGCAAGGGCTAAGCGATGCCGTTTTTAGTAGATGAGCTAGTCCTTCGAGAAGGGGCTGCAGAGTATTGACTTCTCTTAGCGAAGCACAACTAATAGGTTGGGCATGGAGTGCCTTCATAATTTGCTCACATGCACCAAAGAGCAAAAGCTTTGCTGCTGATGGGTGTAGCACGAAATGTCAGAAGTGTTTGCTCTATGAACACAAGAGGAGTGATAGAGTATGAGGATCCTCGCATCATCCTAGTAGTGAATATCCCCAAGACGAGTGTCGAGGTGTGACGCCAAGTTCCTCTACAAGGATGAAGCACCAGGAGCTAGCAATCCTGATTATGTCATTTGTGACCCAACATAAGGTAGGTGAAGAAACCGACCGAGTGAAGACGAACCAGGTAGATGATGTTGACGATGGAAAGCTTGTAGAACTCAATGGTCAATGAGTATGAGTAGCACTAAGGCAATGTGCCGAGTAAATGGACCAAGTAGAGTGGGAGAAGAGAGACATTTTGATGACTCTCTTCCACTTTAAAGGTGCATAGAATTAGTCGATTGTGCTACACAGTTTTTATACTACATCATCGTGCAAGTATTGAACGCGAGCAAGCTCCACCTATGAGACTTTCTTTTGAACATCGAACTGAAGCAAAACACATCCTTTAATGTGCTTGAAGAGGGAAGGGTCACCATAGCAAGGTGTTTAACCGATGGGTGAATATCTCATACAAAAGTAAGCAACTGTATGAATGAACATCACCATGAAGCCTTACAAAGCATCCCATAATCGCTTTGCTAAACTGGGTAACAACATCTGTCAGTAGAAGAAAGAGCATGGAGCAAGCACAGGTCACTCCCATGTGACTCTAAGTAATAGGGAGTAGAAAAGGTGTAGGAGTCACTTCTGGATATGAGAACTTGATCATGCAATAATTTGCCTCCAACGGTATTGCAAGAAACCTCGATGTAGATAATAGACTTTTCGAGTGTAAACCTCCAACATGTGGTGTGTTGTGTCCCAATCAATCTGCTATAAATTGACTGGTGAGGGACAATGTAGAGAACTTGAAGCATCCACACAAATGATACCAACAGAGACCAAAGCAATAAAGAAACCATGAACTAATTTGGTTGGTGTCATGAAAGCAGTTTTGGTGGTTTTGATGACATCCAAAACTAACAAGCAGACTCCGATAACAGTTTGAGGCGGTTCTAATACTAGTTTGAAAAACTCATATACCAGTATGGTATGCTCTAAGGGAGCTCTAATACCATTTGTCACTGCAAAAGATGGAGATCGATATGACACACTACATAAGGACTTGCTTAAAGTGTTAGCAGAACAAGGTGGAGCAGAGAAATCCTGGCGGCTTGTTGGATCCACTCCCTGTGCTTGAACATCCATGACAAAGTGTCTCCATAGACTTTATCATAAGTTTGCCAAAGGTAAATGGCATTGCTTGTATTTTGGTGGTGGTTGACCGGTTTTCTAAGTATGAAACCTTCATCCCCACGCTCTATAGTTGCCCAGCTGAAGAAGCAATGTGTCTCTTCTTCGTGCTTGTTGTTAAGTATTGGGGAGTGCCGCTTGACATAGTGAATGACCATGGCGTGGTTCACTGGTCGGTTTTGGACATGCTTATTAGAGTTGATGGGAACAAAGTTGAACTTCTCTACAAGCAATCACCCATAGAGTGACGAGCAAACAAAGAGGGTGAATGCCATTCTTGAGGAATATTTGCGGTACTATGCAACTGCAAATCAAAAGAATTAGGTGGCATTGATGGATATTGTGCAATTTTGCTATAATTTGCACAAGAGCAGTGCAACATAAGCAAACCTCTTTGAGTTGGCTATGGGCCAACAACCCCTCACCTCATCGGAAGTGGCCCTTTATGTGCATGGGAAGTGCCTGACAATAGTCAAGACGACACGCAATAGGCAACAATCATTGGATAGTGCCTACGATTACTTGTCCAAAGTTGCAAAGCGGATGAAGAAGTTTGTTGATTGGCATTGTCGTCCCTTGGAGTTTGAAGTTGGAGACAAAGTGATGCTTAAGCTCATGCCTCAGATTTGGAAGAAGATCAGCAATAAGACGGTGTATCGTGGATTGATGGCAAGATATGATGGACTGTTCACAGTGTTGAAAAAGATTAGAAACATAGCTTACTACTTAGACTTGCCCACTTGGATCAAGTCTCATCTTGTTTTTCATGTGAGTTTTCTCAAACCCCACTATGAAGACATGGATGACCCAGGATGGTCTAAGTCGAAACATGCCCCACCAAGTGCAAGAGCCCAATTTGAGCGTGAGGTCGAGTGCATACTAGCACACCAGATGAAGGGATACAACAAGAGCAGCTATTATCCAGAGTTTTTGGTCAAGTGGAAGGGCTTGACAGACTAAAAAAATAGTTGCGAGCGTGATAGCTCACTGAGGCAGTTCTAGAAGCAAGTGGGGGAATATCTTACGGGTTCAACGAGGGCGGTGAACAATGCAAGTGGGGAAGGCCGGTAAGACCCCAACTTGTAAGTGCACAGTAAGAGCCGTGCAACGTGGGGTGGTGCTGCAGGCTGCACACTTAGTTGTTGGGCAAACTGGTGCCTGCGGAAGAGACCCTTCAAACTTGGTAAGAATCAGGCGCGGATGATGGACCTTTGTGCATAAAGGGGCATGACCCTTTAAGGAGCAGACTCTTAAAGGGGTGCTTCCTTGTGCCTGTGCATGAAGAGAGGCGACCCTTGAAGGAGTGTGACCCTCTGCCTGTGTGAATTGGTGCATTGTGGGTTAAAACGATTGTAGAATCTCTCTCTCTCTCTCTCTCTCTCTCTCTCTCTCTATATATATATATATATATATATATATATATATATATATATATATATATATATAGAGAGAGAGAGAGAGAGAGAGAGAGAGTCCTTGCATGGACAGGGTGTAAGCATCTTGTATCTGTCGTGTGGAAAGCTTAAGAAAAACAGAGAAGGCATCAAGCATTTTGGCTAAGTGCATGCAAGCGAGTGTGTATGTGACTTAGGCAAATCGAAGCAAGTGTAAGCCAGCAAGGCATAGTCTTGTAGGCAAGTCCTTTAGACATGAGCAAAGGCTGCTAGCTTCCCTTAAGTTTGGGGAGTCTAGGCCGCCCATGGTGCAGACTTGAAGTTAAAAAGTTGCACACATGACACCTACCATGCTTACTTTTTCATTTTGATGAGAGGGTACATCTCAGCTTCATAGCAAAAAAGCATAGCTTCCAAACAATAGTATGAAAGGTTAAGTTACAACATACTTGCATCAAATCATTCTCAAATGAAACGGAGAACCACAATATTATTTCTTGCACTAGAGAAGCGAAAGGAGACCAAGTATGCTTGAAATTGTACTTCCGTACTAATGCATTGACAAGGCATTCCAAAAGGAGATGATACGAAGATTCCAGTCCTTTTATTTCAAAAATGCAAGAATTTGGTCCTTTATTGCAGTAGCATAGACTTGCTAGAGCGAAACCAAAGCGCTTCATGCGGCATTGTGATAGCAACTTTCCTTCACATGCTCGATCCGGCCCTAGGGTTGCAATTATGCTGCCACACCAGATTCTTCCATTGCATCTAGTTTAAAGTGAATATCATCCCAGATCAAATGCTTAGAGATGGAAGAAGCAGCAGATCCAAACCAAAGTAACTAAACCGGTCTTATAGAGAGTGTGAAAGAAGATAAATACCCATTTAGAGGATTGAAATGAGAGCCATGTGAAATGTAAGAGAGAGAGAGAGAGAGTAGGAAGCACATCCGCAACAGGCAAACCCAACTGATTCTAGAATAGTGCATAATCTTTACCAGAGACTTGGTCAGTGAGTATAGGACCACACCATGTTTCTGCCCAGAATTGGGGTCCGTTTGCCATTACCAATTTGTTAAGAGACAGCATGTTGGATGACCTTCCAGCCCCACATAATGCCCTTTTAGGCTCACGGTCCTTTTCCTCCTTGTCCTAATATCCACAAACTGTTGCGTGTGTGATTTTAAGCTTTAAAAAATCTGGAACAAGAGAGTCATGAGTAAGAACAATGCAACCAAGAAAGGCTAAATTTCCCCTATTAGCTTCAAGCAAAGAACGAATCCCTGCGCCCCTTCTAAGTAAAGCTTGCAAAGAGTGGCCCATTTAAATAGAATGGGATGATGATATGAAGAGGAATTATTATTCCAAAGAAAATTAGCAAAGCTCTTCTCCACAACTCAACTCCAATAACTGCAAGTGGGGCCAGCTGAGAGGAATGTTAGTTAGCATCGTTGGATATTTCAGATCAGGTCCAACCCTGAGTGACCCAGTTTGACACAAGGCACTAATGGAAGAGTTAGTGGGGAGGGGGTTACGTGAATGTCAAAAGTTTACATCCATGAATGCCATGTATGTAACCCCCACTCTCCTCCCGGTATAAATTGATGCATGGTTGCTTGATGAAAGCAACCAAAGTGTTATCTTTCTCTCATTTGGGTTCAGGTCCTACTCACCATCGACTTGATGACCTGAACTCATCGTGGGCGTCGATAGGCTGAGAAGAACATCATGCACCTATGCCAATGCTCGTTTCATCCATGGTGTCTACCGTTATGTATTCTTACTTTTACATTCTCCTTATATTTTGAGAACGCCAACAAGCACATGACTAGACACCTTAATAATAGTGTCTTGAAAATGTCAAGTACACAAACTGTTCCTGACCGCCATGTCTTTCACCTTTTTGCTCTGATGTATATACCTCTTTGGCACTCTAGAGTGCCCCACAAGGCCTTACGGCCTAAGAACCCCGTGTATTCGGACCCTCTCGTCCCCTCTTGATGTACTTTGCTTTCAAATATCTATAAAGAAGCTTTTTGCATCTCTCTCTCTTTGTGCTTGTGTATACGCATACTCTTGCTTCCGCTCGTGCGCGTGTGTTGTGCGTTGCTTGTGCGCTTAAAAGGCCTGCTTTCGGTGTGTGTGATTGCCCGAAGCTACGTCACGGGGGCCTTCGCTTCCCAGCCCGTGACAAGTTGGTACCAGAGCCTTGTCGACATTGGGAGTGACAATGGTGTCGAAGAAGAATGCCATGACTCCTTCAAGCAGTGTGGTTCCTGCTGAAGAGGACTTCATGGCCGATGATCGGGTGTCAGCCATCTCGCGCGATGTGGCGGGGCTGACTGGGTCAGTGACCAACATGGAGAAGTTGGTTAATGGAACTTGTGTCGCTTTTAGAGATCTCAATGCAGAGATCAAGACAGCAGTAGAGGGAGTGGAAGACTCGGTGGAAAGTCTTGCCACTAAACTTAACTACTCGGTGGAGGACTTTTCCACCAGATTTGATGATTTGTTGGGTCGGTTCAACATCATGGTTGCTGAATTGGATGTTGTTCGACGAAAGAATGAACAGTTAGAGCGGCAGTTGAGAACTGCCCCGGCTGGCGGTGTTGCGACATATGTGGATAGACCACGTTACAGGCTACCTGAGCCCGCAAAGTATAAAGGCATGCGGGACTCAAATGATCTCGAGAATTTTATCTACGAGATGGACCAGTTTCTAGAAGCTGCGAGGATAGAGGAGGACGCAGATAGGTTGCGCACCGCAACAATGTACTTTGCGGATGAAGCGACCCTTTGGTGGAGACGTCGCTTAGGTGATGTTCGACGGGGATTGGTTGCTATAGTCTCATGGGAAGACCTCCAGAAGGAAATGCGAGACTACTTTCTACCTAAAAATCAAGAGAAAATGGCCCGCAAAAGGTTATTGGCATTGAAACAGACATGGTCAGTACATGACTATGTCAAGGCATTCTCTTCGATAATGTTGGAAGTAGAGAAAATAGATGATGAGGATCAGTTGTTTTACTTTCGCAACGGGTTACAAGGATGGGCAAACCAAGAACTCATTTGGCATGACCCCGCAACACTGGCTGAGGCGCTTGCGGTTGCAGAGAAACTTGCCGAGCTGGATAGGAATGACCTTGCATTTCAAGGCAGACAGCAGGGAAATGATCGCAACAATCGAAGAGACAATCGAAGGAACGACCAAGGACAAAATGTTGGTCGGAGAAACCAACAGAATCATGGTCGGCAAGATGGCCAAAATAATAATCAGAATTGGAATAACTTTCAAGGTGGTAATTATCGTCGTCGTGACTGTCGCATCTGCCATGGGGATCATTGGCAGGATACATGTCCCAATAGAAACCGCGGTCAAGGGAATGGAGATAACCGTGCACCCGAGTTGTGAATGTCGTTCAGGGTGAGGAAGAGGATCAACCTGCAGTAGCGCCAAGAGTTGGCGCAATGCAGATGATGAATGCAGTAAAGGTCACAACCAGTGTGGAACCGATAGTATGCAAAGAATTGATGTATTTTGAACTTTTGCTCAACGAAAGACTCACCAAAGCATTGGTAGACACAGGTGTCATGCACAACTTCATCTCGCATAAAGAAGCAGAACGGTTGAGATTACAGTGGGAGAAAAAAGAGAGCCACATGAAAGCGGTTAATTCAAAGGTCAAAGCCATCTACGATGTCGCTCGGGATGTACCAGTGCGGATCCACAACTGGTCAGGAAGGATCGCATTATCAGTCGCACCCATGGATGATTTTAAAGTCATCCTCGGGATGGAATTCTTGAGAAGCAACAAGGCAGTGCCGATGCCCCACCTCAACGTTGTCAGCTTTGAGAGTGAGAGTCAGCTCTGCATGGTTACTGCGATGACAGAGAAGCCTTGTGAGTGTTTGGTGTCTGCGGTCCAGTTGAAGAGAGGCATGAAAAGTGGTGACAAGACTTTTCTTGTCACAATCTGTGCTACAGATGAGGTAGAAAAAGTCGTGGATGTCCCAGAGGCCTTAGCGCCAGTATTGAAGGAGTTTGGTGATGTTATGCCCGTCGAGATGCCGAAGAAGCTACCTCCGAGGCGTGAGGTAGATCATCAGATTGAATTAATACCGGGTGCACGGCCACCCGCAATGGCTCCTTATCGCATGGCAATTCCTGAGCTGCATGAATTACTCAGACAATTAGATGGTATGCTCGAAGCAGGAATCACTACAAGAAAATACATTGTTAGCGACGGAATCTTTCCATCGCTAGTTAGTGACGGATTAGCGAGCGACAAACATCTGTCGCTATAATTAATGAATCTTACAAAAATAGCGACAGAATATAGTCCATCGCCTAGTCCGTCGCTAAGTAGCGACGGATGTTGCGACGTACTGTTTTGTCGTTACGGTCGCACCATTTACCGACGACGTTCGCGACAGAATCTAGTCCGTCGCTAAGTAGCGACGGATGTGGCGACAGAATATCATCCGTCGCTATTTTCGTAAATTTGATTTTACATTAGCTAAGTCGTCGCTAACTTTCGAATAACCCTAATCCCAGGCAGCTTTTCCTTTTCTTCTTTCGCTGCTCCCGTCGTTCGCCGCTCCCGTCGTTCGCCGCTCCTGCCGTCCGCCGGTCCCATAGTCCGCCGCCCAGAGAAAGGTAAAGGACGCCCCCATGCCGTTTCCGACAGGGGGTTAACCCCCTCCCGGTTCACGCAGGGGGTTAACCCCCTGTCGTTTCCGGCAGGGGGTTAACCCCCGTTTTCACGCAGGGGGTTAACCCCCTCCCGGTTCACGCAGGGGGTTAACCCCCTGCCGGAAAACGCAGGGGATTAACCCCCTGCGTCCCCTGCCATTTCCGACAGAGGGTTAACCCCCGCGTTTTCCGGCAGAGGGTTAACCCCTTGCGTTTCTGGCAGAGGGCTAACCCCCTGCCTTTCCGGCAGGGGGTCGACCCGGGCAGGGGGTTAACCACCTGCCGTAACAGGCTGGGGGTTGACCCGCTGCTCGAACAGGGGGTCAGTTAACTCCCTACGTTTCGTAAGGGGGTTAACCCCCTATGTTCTGTAAGGGAGTCGACCCCTTGCCAGAACAGTTTTTTTTTCGTGGTGACTTCATTTTAAAACAGTGTTTTTTTGTGCAGATTTTTCAACGGAACCAGCTCGTGCTCAGCCACCTGTGGTAAGTAAGTGTCAAAAACATTGCAAATCGGGTAAATACCCGTGGTGAGTAAGTGATGCAAGCATATCACATGTTATTTAATTTATTAGATGTAACACTTTATTGTTCATACACTCACTTAGTTATTGATATTTAGGGTTGCTTCGTTGGAGTTCGTAGATCATGCTGAGCATGATTTTAATGTATGAATATTGAAGTGTTCTTATTTTTGGAGTACAGAGTCCATGCTAGGCATGGTAGTAGTTAGTGAGATATTGAAGTGTGTTTGTTGCAGGTACATGTTTGCCATTTGTTTGATCTGAATGATTACGATGTATTGCAGTGTTTGATGTAATTGTATCCATGCTTGCATGTAACTTTCAATTTGATTATGACTTCCATGTGAAATTATTTTCAATTATTTGAATGTATTGTAATACTTGATGCGAATTCATGAGTTGTATTGCAACACTTGATGTGAATGATTAAAAATTTTATTTGAATGTATTGTGATACTTGATACGAATTATTTGAATGCATTGCAATACTTGATGTGAATGATTTGAATTATTTGAATGTATTGTAATGCTTGATACGAATGATTCTTATGCATTGCAATACTTGATGTGATCGAATGATTTCAATTATTTGAATGTATTATAATTTATGCAACGAATGATTTGAATTATTGCAATACTTGATGTGAATTATTTGAATTCATTGTAATAATTAATGCGAATGATTTGAATGCATTGCAATGCTTGATGTGAATGACTTGAATGCATTGCAGTACCTGATATGAATGATTTGAATTATTGTAATATTTGATGCGAATAACTTGAATGTATTGTAATACTTGATGTTAATTATTTGAATGTATTGTATGACATATGTTATTTGTTAGAATATGGTTCGTGGAGGTTATAGTGGTCGCTCATCTAGTAGTAGTCAGGCTCAGCCTTCATCTTCACGGGCTCCTATGATAGGTATATCATATAACTAATTGGATGCTTGATTAGTTCAAATATGCATTCTGAGAATTTCTAACGTATTTTTTTACAGATGATGTTGCGTCTGTACACGACCCACCTACACCAATTGATCACACAAGTCAAGAGCCAACACAGGAAACAGGGTCTTCTCAAGCTGGCACAAGAAGACTCATTCGAATAGTGTATATCGATAATCGATCGTAAGTATTTTGTTTTCAATTATTGCATATCTTATAAATATTTTATATTGATATTTACTGTGTAACAATTCATGTGCAGCACAAGGTTTGAACCACAAGAAGTAGTACGGGAGATTAGGAATTCACTTCTTCAACATCTACCAGGACCGGTTGCTCAATGAAAAGAGTACCCAAAGAAGGTGTTAGACAGATTGTGGTCCTCATTCATGGTATACGGTTGTTTCTCATAGTTAATGTGTTTCATATTTAATTTATTTAAGTAATGTCTACTAACTTTCTGAAAATGTTTGTAGGCTTCGAATCGCTTCGCAACTACGGTGGAAGAAAATGATGCAAGGAAGGTGTGGCAGAAGGTAGCCAATCGATTTGCAGACATGCTGCACACTATGAAGACTGCAGCAAAAAAAGCATCTGACGTAGTAGATGATCCATTACTGTGGAAGGCCATGGCCCTATTACTATCAGGAGAGATTACTGGGATGAAATGTGCGATAAGTGGGCGGGAGATGCATTTAGAAATCGTTCTGCGAAGGCTGCACAAAATCGATCGAAGATGCCCGAAGCCCATCTACACACAGGTGGATCTAAGACATTTGGGAGCCACCTGAAGAAAATGGTAACTCATCAATATATAATATTAATTTTATAAGTATTGTTGCAAACTTGTGTACTAAATCTTTTGTCATTTAACTTCGCAGGAAGCTGAAAAAGGAGGCGGTGTACCATATAAGGATGTGTTTGTTGAAACACATAAACGGAAGACCACGGGAGTCTTCGTATCAGAGAAGGCGAGAACGACAACGGTATGTATTTATTCAATTAATAATCATTGCAATATATATGCAAGTTATCATAATGTTATCATTAATTATTAATGAATACTTTAAACATTATTTTGTAGGAGGCATACGAGCAACAGATGGTAGAGCGATATGACGATGACGCTACTCAGCATCCATCATTTGATCCTACAGCATGGGTGACTGTAGCAGGTGAACCCAAAAAAGGTCGCGTGTTCGGGTTTGGGAGTAATATGAACACTTCACCAGTTATTGCTTCTTCCAGTTACGGCTCACCGACTTCTTGCACCGACATAAGCTCCAAGCAGGAGACTATTCGCCAGATCGTTACGGAATCACTGAATAACTACTTTCAATACATCGTTGCCCCCTTTCTCCAAAATGAGATCAACAATCTTGTTCTGAACAGGGGATCTTCGATTCCAGGTCCCTCTCAGGTATAATCACATATTCAGTTTTTTGTCTGCCTTAGAACACATATGAGCATAATCGAATCACATATATAACTTTTTGCCTGCCTTAGAGCACATATGAGCATGATAGAATCACATATAGAGTTTTTTGCCTGCCTTAGAGCACATATGAGCATGCTATAATAACATATAGAGTTTTTTAATTGCCTTAGAGCACATATGATCATGCTATAATCACATATAAAATTTTTTGTCTGCCTTAGAGCACATATGAGCATGTTATAATCACATATTCAGTTTTTTGACTGCCTAAGAACACATATGAGCATCATAGAATCACATATAAAGTTTTTTTGACTGCCTTAGAACACATATGAGCATGCTATAATCACATATTCAGTTTTTTGACTGCCTAAGAACACATATGAGCATGCTATAATCACATATTCAGTTTTTTGACTGCCTAAGAACACATATGAGCATGTTATAATCACATATTCAGTTTTTTGACTGCCTTAGTACACATACGAGCATGATAGAATCACATATAGATTTTTTTATTGCCTTAGAGCACATATGAGCATGCTATAATTACATATAAAATTTTTTGCCTGCCTTAGAGCACATATGAGCATGCTATAATCACATATTCAGTTTTTTGACTGCCTAAGAACACATATGAGCATGATAGAATCACATATAAAGTTTTTTTTACTGCCTTAGAACACATATGAGTATGCTATAATCACATATTCAGTTTTTTGACTGCCTAAGAACACATATAAGCATGCTATAATCATATATTCAGTTTTTTGACTGTGTAAGAACACATATGATTATGTTATAATCACATATTCAGTTTTTTGACTGCCTTAGCACACATACGAGCATGATAGAATCACATATAGAGTTTTTTTATTGCCTTAGAGCACATATGAGCATGCTATAATCACATATAAAGTTTTTTTGCCTGCCTTAGAGCACATATGAGCATGCTATAATCACATATTCAGTTTTTTGACTGCCTAAGAACACATATGAGCATGTTATAATCACATATTCTGTTTTTTGACTACCTTAAAATACATATGAGCATGCACAAATCACATATAGAGTTTTTTTACTGCCTTAGAACATATATCGTTTATGATAGAATCACATATAAATTTTTTTTCTTTGCCCGCCTTAGAGCACATATGAGCATGCTATAATCACATATTCAATTTTTTTACTGCCTTAGCACACATACGAGCATGATCGAATCACATATATAGTTTTTTGCTTGCCTTAAAGCACATCTGAGCATGGTAGAATCACATATAGAGTTTTTCTGTCTGCCTTAGAACACATATGAACATGCTATAATCACATATTCAATTTTTTGACTGCCTTAGCACACATATGAGCATGATAGAATCACATATATAACTTTTTGCCTGCCTTAGAGCACATATGAGCATGATAGAATCACATATAGAGTTTTTTTATTGCCTTAGATCACACATGAGCACATGATAGAATCACATATAGTGTGTAATTTATTTAATTATATTTTGTTTGTCAATACTGACTGTTCTTTTCTTGTGTAGGCTGCTAGCGATAATCAGCGTAGCGGAGCTGAAGGGACAGATAAAGACAATGAACAAGAAGACGCACAAAATCTTGGCGATGATTAGAGAACTGTGTTGAAGAAGTTCTAGTTTTTTATGTTTCCTAATTGTAATTGTAAATAATTAAACTTGTTAATTTTAAGAAGGAACGATTAATTGTTGTAGAATCTTGTTATATGGAATTTTTTATGTGGTTTGTTTTTTATTTACAGGAAATATAAATTGTACAGGAAATATAAATTGTACCGTTCTCGGTATTTAATTTTCAAATAATTTTTTTTTCGTTTTTGCGACGGATTAGCGACGGAACCATCCGTCGCTAGTCATATAAATCTAGCGACGACATAGCGACGAACGCACATCCGTCGCCAAGCCGTGGTCGCCGTTTAGTACCGGCGGATTGGCGACGGAATACAGCGCTCGTTAGTCCGTTGCAATTAGCGACAGACCTGGCGATGGAATACATCTGTTGCCAGTTAGCGTCGAAAAATTCGCGACGTAAGCATACCGTCGCTTCGTCGTCGCTAATCCATCGCTAACAGGCGTAGCGACGGATTAGCGACGGAATGTGGTCGTCGCTAATACCCTGCTTTGTTGTGGTGAATCATCCAGCCATCCAAAGCTCCCTTTGGAGCGCTCGTGCTCTTTTAAGCAAAGCACGATGGGTCGAAGCGGTTGTGTGTCGACTATAGGGCACTGAACAAAATGACGGTGAAGAACAAGTACCCGCTTCCTTTGATCGCAGACTTGTTCGATCAACTTAGAAAGGCAAAGGTCTTCTCTAAGTTGGATTTGAGATCGGGCAACTGGCAAGATCAGACAGAGTTGGCGAAGGCATATCTAAACAAGGCAACCAAGTGCATGAAGAAATGGGCAGATGAGAAGCGTCACCCAGCAGAATTTCGAGTTGGAGACAAAGTGTTGGCCAAGCTCTTTCCTGACCGCACAACTATCTTTCGGGGCCACCACCGAGGCCTTATTCGCAAGTATGATGGCCCCTTCACCATTATCAAACGTGTGGGAAACTTGGCATACCGGATGGACTTTCCAGCAAACTTTCAAGTGCACCCGGTATTCCATATATGTAACTTGAAGCCATTCCACGAATATGAAGGAGATCCTCAACGGAGCATGCCTCAACGTGCTCCGATCCCGCAGCGAACTCCTTCAGCAGTTAGTGTACCAGGCAGAGATCCATATATCATCCTCAACCATTCCAACAACTATCTAGGGGAAGTCAAAAAGTACTTAGTGCAGTGGAAAGGATTGCCAGAATGTGAAGCCACCTGGGAGAAAGCCAGCGACATGTTTCAGCATCGGCAGCTTGTAGAAGGCTACCATGAACAATTGGCGTCGAGGACGGCGCCAACTTAGGCGGGGGAGCGTGTTCCGGACCGCCATGTCTTTCACCTTTTTGCTCTGATGTATATACCTCTTTGGCACTCTAGAGTGCCCCACAAGGCCTTACGGCCTAAGAACCCCGTGTATTCGGACCCTCTCTTCCCCTCTTGATGTACTTTGCTTTCAAGTATCTATAAAGAAGCTTTTTGCATCTCTCTCTCTTTGTGCTTGTGCATACGCGTACTCTTGCTTCCGCTCGTGCGCGTGTGTTGTGTGTTGCTTGTGCGCTTAAAAGGCCTGCCTTCGGTGTGTGTGATTGCCCGAAGCTACGTCACGGGGGCCTTCGCTTCCCAGCCCGTGACACAAACAATGGAAGGTCTAAATATTTAATAGACCAATCACCCTGTCGCCATTCAAAAATCAAAGGAAGGGCTTCACTAGTAGTAGAGTTAATGAAAAAAGGGATAAACATGGACTTGGAGGGGTTGACACCCATCCCAAAGTTCTGCTCAAACTCTATTAGAACACTCTTAATAGCTAGCAAGGATCATTTAATTGCCTTAAAAAAAGCAAGACATCGTCGCAAAGAGGAAACCCAGACTAGGGGTAGTATGTTTGTGAAATTTAGGAAGGATGATACTCCCATTGTCCACCCCCATAAAGTAATCTATGAGTCAAGCATTCCATAATCACAAGAAATAAGCAAGGGGAGATAGGGTCTCCTTGCTTGAGGCCTCAAAAACTTGAAAAAGAGTTCATAGAAGAGCTATTAAGAAGAATAATAAAGGAAGCCATGATAAAGGAAGCTATTAACAGAGCATAATGTGTTGATGATACGAGGATGAAAACCCAAAAACAACAAACCATGATAAAGGAAGTCCCAATCCACTCTTGTAAAATCGCAGTGCACACAAGAAAACTCCGAAAAGCAAACCACACAAGGAAAAATGATTTTTAGAGTGGTTTGATCCAAACGTGACCAACATCCACTATTGGGTCTCTCTCTCTCTCTCTTACACACACGCCACAGAGAGGAGGTCTCCTCTCTTTTTATAGATGATTTCAGCAATTACATGATTTAAAGAGATTCGAGGAGTCCATATTATGTTTAGACTCCTTTTGATTAAAAACATATTTAAGAACATACCCATTAAGAGTTTTTCTTTGCTTCTTCAATTCGCTTGCCAATTTTCTTTTTCTTCTTTCTTATCAATTGCCTTGTGAGGAAGGTTTTCATGTTTTGTACAATCACCAGAATAGGAAACCACATTAGATCTTTCCTACGTAATGTTGAATCTTTCTTTCATGGTATGGGTTCATTCCAACGTGTGGACATGTTTGATGAAGATCCAATTAACACATCTACTGGATTCGGATCTATCTTCACAACTTTGTCATAGGCCTTAGACAAATCTAGCTTCAGGCACACCGAGGGTGTATGATAACGATACAAAGAATCTATAACTTCATCTCCTAAGAGGATGCTCTCATGGATTAGGTGCCCTTGCAAAAACGCACCCTGGTTGTAGGACACCACTCTGGTAAGGATTAATCTCATTCTATTAACCATAACTTTTGTGATTATCTTGCAGAGGACAATGGGTCTTAAGTCTGCCAAATCTATTGCTCCCATTAATTTAGAAATGAGTACTAGGTGTGTGGAATTAAGCCTCCTAACCATCTTACCGCTAACAAAGAAGTCCTTAACAGCCTTTGTGACATCTAGTCCAACAATATCCCAATATCTTTGATAGAAGAATCTAGGAAAACCGTCAAAGATCAATGCCTTATCACCATTTGCCTCAAAAAGTGCTAATCTAACATCATCATCCGAGTCTGGACTCAAAAGAAATTCGTTCTCCAAATCAGAAACTAAAGGCCCTTCACTCATTTCAGCAAACATGACTATTTAAGCTTTCTTTAGAGAGGAGCTTTAAAGAAATGCAAACAAGACAGTTGAATGTCCTTAAAACAGTTTACAATTGCCCCTTGAATACAAATATGCTTGATTGGCATATGCATGCATCAAAATCAAATGATCAAAGTGTCAATTTCTAGTAAATCAATCATGCTTAACACATATATAAGGTCAGAATTTCAAAAAACACCTAAAATTGACGGTATCAGGCAATCTGGTACCATCTGGTAGGATGCAGTCAGGTAGCTTCCCACTGCTTGCTCTCTCTCTCTCTCTCTCTCTCTCTCTCTCTATATATATATATATATATATATATATATAATCTTTGAAACTCATAGAGGAGGTTGTTTTGACCAAATCCGACCTCATGATGTCTTCAGCATGGCCAAAATAGTAGGAATCAACCCTTGGATCCCTCGTAAAATCTGACATATACATCAGAAAAACATTGATCCGAAAAGGTCAGTTTCAACTAAACATAATATGTAGATCACATCTGGAGGGTAAGATGTGAAAAAAAACTGAAAAAATAAAAATATTATATTTTTCACCGGGGAATTCCTTACTAACCAGGGTAGCAAACATTAGATAATGTATTATTGAGTAGAAATCACTGTTTTTCATATTTTTTTTTTAAAATCCAACTCTTGTAGATGCGTTATCTACATGATTTTCTTACAATTAGAGTGTACGTTTTGGATCATGTGTGTTTGTAACGTATAAGCAGGTTTTTAGAGGGCTTCAGAAATCAACTGTATTCCACGTTTTGTAAAGAAAATTCATGATTCAAAAAATCGTCAGAAAAATTGTTCCGAGGTGTGATCCCTAGCTAACAACCTGTATTGATCATATCTATGTGGTCAGAAGAGGCAAATTGCACCTATAATTTCCAACTTAGTATTATGACACCTTTAATAGTAGCAAATATTTAACCATATATAAAAGATAGGAAAATGATAAATCCCTTAGGCTCAAATCTCAGATAATTGGATCTAGCCATTAATCTTGCAAGACATGCATACATCATTTTTCATGAGATGATCATGATGGAAACGCTTTTCCCAAATGATAGTTGGAGGTATGAAATTCTAACGAGCAAAGAAGCTCACTGCAAGTCGATCTTTTTCAATGAAGATTTTAAATTTAGTGCAATCCCAATGAAGACTTCAACTTGGATACTTCGACTTCCGGTAATTTCTTACACCCGCAAAATCATCGGTATTCACTTAGAATCTTAGAAGAATATAAAGCGAGGATGGTGCAACAAGCTTTCAGAATCGTTACGAGAACTTGAAACAGGAAAATCACGTGAAGATATTTCCTAGGATGTATCGGAATATAATGTTCAAGTTCTATACGAGGGAGGATCAGGTGCAATGTGATTGCACACTTTCAGTGTGCTGCTGCACCTGAACACCCACCATCTTTGCGATACAGCTTGGACGCCAACAGCGGATGGTGGGTGATCAGGTGCAGCTAGGGATGTCAATTGGTCGGATGTATATCTGACCCGAATCCAAATCTGATTAGTCTGGATTTGATTATAATCATATTCGGTCTTCAGTATTGGGTTTTGCTTCAAACCCGAATTTGCATCTGAAAAAAATCTAAACCCGATTAAGTGTAAATATCAGGTTTTAAGCTAGTGGGATCTGGATTCAGTTTTATCTGATTTCATCCAACTCTCAATCTGAATCTATTAGGCTAGATCCGATTAAGTGGGATACCACAATGGCTAGATCCAACCCGAATCTGACCTGATGACATCACTAGGTGCAGCAGCATTGCACGTGATCTCAAATCATTCTATACATTGATTGGCAAAGACATTAGTTATTTTATAACTTAAACGTACAAACATTAATTGGGAAACCGTCCTAAAATCTTTTACTCTTGAACTAGAGTGCTAAATAAGTCAAAAAGTTTCCCTCAAATCATTCTGTCTATCCAGTGGTTAGTAATGCTTCCAAATATATTTATATATAGAGAGAGAGACTGAATATGACAACTAATGATTCATTCTTTTTCTCTTGAATCTAACCTTATGTGATCTACATGCTTGGTTTTATAATAACCCGCTCTTGAATCATTCGATTTTTAATGCATAAACTGAAATTTTTTTAAGACTTTAAAATCAATGACTTAATTTTCATAAATATTTAAGCATTCAAAAATTACATTTTTCACAGAAAATACACAATCCAATGATTGAATCCTGGCAAATTGACCATGCCAAGCACTTCTACATGCATGGATTTGCAAAAAATTATGTTGGAAATGCCTATAATTCTATATTCTAGTTCTCATGTGAAATGGCATCTCTTCCTCGACACTCGCAGTCTTTATTCTGCTGCTGTACAGGAACACGAATACGTGAAATATGGGGTTCTGTCGAGGAGGAAGGCAAGGATTCCCTGCATGTTCCCAGCGCCCTTTTGTAAGAATGAAACTCCAGAAACTGAGTTCGGTGCAGATATCGGAGATCTCTCTCTCTCATCGATCCACACAAAGAATCTAGAATCACTCCCAAATGACTGGCAACAGCGCCGCTGACAAGAATTTCTCAATCATCAAGACACCCCAAATATTTAAAAAAAAAACTCGTTATCAATTATCATAAGTTGTTCAGTTACATTCTTACACAGACTGATTAAAGAGAGAGAGAGAGAAAGCACACATCATATTATAATATTATATTATACTAGTCATACTGATCCTACATTCTTCATCTACAAGCACAAAAAAACCCACAAAAAAGGAAGAAAATTGAGAGATAGAAGGGGATTTTCTTTTTCTAACAGAAGGTTTGTTCAAGGGAAAGATGCACCGGCGGAGTGAAGATCAGGCCACGATAGAGCAGAACCCCAGAATCCCAATTCTCCAACGGCCAAGGGCGACGCCTCCACGCCAGAATTCCCACTCACCACCGATTGAAAGTTCTGCAGCTCCTCGTTTCCGTAGCCACTGCTCATGGCCCGAAGTCTCTGATACAACTCTTGAATCCCACCACCACCACCAAAACCAACGCCACTCTGATCCCCCACCAACCCCAATTGGTTCTGGTGATGGTGGAAATGTGGCTGCTGATGCTGATGGTGATGATGGTTCCCGTTCCTCCACAACCCACCGGCATTGATCACACCCATGGCGTCCAGATTCTGAGCCTCGGAGATCGATCTCTGGAGCACCATCGAGGAATTCTGATGATTGCCGTTCCTCGGAAACCCCAGATAGTTCTGGGGCTCGAACATGTGGGAGTTCTGCAGCAGGAAGGAGGATATACTCGTGGGGTTCTGCTGCGTTAGAAGGATAGGTGCAGTAGTTGCGGTAACAGTGGAGGAAGAGGTGGTTCGATCCTTATGATCGGATAAGGCCGAGTTGGTGGTCGTGGTGGCGGGGCTGGGGGTCTTGGAATTGTGAGTTGTGTTGGTGCTTTCAGCCTTGGTCTTGCCGGAGCGGGCAGCGGAAGTCTTGTTTTTCCGGCAGCCACCGCCGATGGGGACGTTGCGGAGGGCACCCCCCTTGGTCCAGTAGCGGCGGCAGGACTTGCAGAAGTGGCGGGGCTGGGTGAGGTTGTAGTTGTTGTAGTAGCAGAACTTTGTGTTAGACGAGTCGCAGCGTGGGCACTTGATTCCCGCTTGCTGCGGGTCGCCGGCGGCGTCGCCGTCCGGTGCCTTCCTCTCCTCCCCCATCATCATACACTTCTCTATCAGCCTTGCTCCTCCTCCTACGCCTACTCCACCAACCAGAAATTCTTGGATCATCTTCTCTTGGAAGGCCTTAATTTCCTTTCCTTATCGAGAGAGATCGAGAGAGAGAGAGAGAGAGATGTGAAGTGAACAAAGAATGGTAGAGTGGTACTTAAGAAGAGGGATCAAATATGAGAGAGATTGGGGTGAATGGGAGGATGGTGACGAGTAGGGGATGTAAATATAAATATAGATAGCAGGGGTTTGGATAAAACCACTGTGCCAAGCGGTTTTTGTCTGAACGCGAAACAGTGGTTTTCTGGCTTTGTCATATTTATGGAATACCAGAAATGTCCTTCCATTCAAACCGCTAGCTAGATATTGGCCACAGTTGGCGACCCGGCTCTGCTTGGCGTTGTAACGTCGGAGATTCGAGGACTCGGATAGCCGGAGTTCGAACTCCAAAGTAATGTTTGGGAGGTGGGTGTCGGAGATCACTCTAAGAAAATTTGAAGGATGTTTGGGAAAATGAAAATGAAAATGAAAGGAGGAATGAAGTTCGGCTACGAATCTGCTAAATCCAAATCCCGTAAAACCTCAATTTCTGCTCCCTCTACAGGGAGGAGGCTCTGTAACAAATATAGCGAGATTTATAAAAATCTCACGATAATATCGTGAGAAATTGCCTGAAAGTTTAGAACGGCAATTTCTTGCAAGATTTTCAATCCGTGACAAATATCGGGATGTTTACCATTTTAACAGATATTTATCGTGAGATTTTCATTTTTAAATATGTTTTATTTATATTTTCTTATAAAAATTATTTTTTTATATTTTTTGATTCATTTTTTATTGCTGAGATTTTACCGAAAAAAACTCGAGATTTATGAAAATTTTCAAAATCTCCTGAGTTTTTACTCCCGAGATTTTTGCTGATTTTAACTTTTGCCATTATGGGAGGAGGTATTTACGGCTCCCTGAATAAGGTGGAGTCCGGTGGGTGCATTCCCGTGGGTGCCTGATTTGTTGGTTTGTATAAAACTGCTTTGTCAAGTTTTGCACTTTGCATTTTTAAAAGTTCATATTATTAGCCCTATTTAACTAAATGTGATTGTGCAAGTGGATTACACGTGAAACGTAACACTATTATCATCATTTTGAACTACCAAAAATATTGTGTATTATCATTATATTTTGACTTTTTTTTTTCAAACACCTTAATTAGTTTTCTCTCTTGTTTAAACAGGTGGTCACACGCACCATTGGTAGTCTTTCATTAACTTTTATTATATTCTTAATTTTTGGTTGGTTATTTTAGGATGCTTAATTTTGATATTTCAATGGATTTAATTAAATTTTCAATTCGACTTTTAATTGCACTAATTCATTTAGTACTATTTTTTGGCATTTTATTTTTTATTGAAGGTGATTAAATGCTTCAATAAAACCTCATAGATTTTTCTATGCATAAATTCCAATAGAACTCTAATCAAATCCCATTCTACATTAAGTGGCTCTCCAAACATGGAAAGGAATTAGGAGTTAAAAGCCTGAACCCTTCAAGGATTTACTAGTGTTTTCAAACAATAGAAGTATAGTTTAAAACTCCCTTGAAAACCAGTATTTGTACTTTTTCCAACTCCTTGCAAATCTCTCCATGTGCCTTCCCCCAAACAGAGCCGTAGTGGACTAAAAGACTGTTGAGTCAAATGCCTTGGGTTATCAAGGACCATGCTTAACGAGAGCCAATGTGGGGCTGTTAAGACATGAGACAACGTTCATTTTTTGTTGGGCCAATTAAATAAAGAACTTTTATCATTCATCGCACATTGGTTGGCAAAATATTTGAGGTCTACAATGTAAATGGCATTTTATGTGTCCCAAACTCGCAATATCCTATCAACCGGGTGACATTCACAATTGGCTCCTATGTGCAGAAATCTTACCAACTCAAGGGTTAGTTTGATTGTGCGAACACAATTTCGTGAAACGGTCTTATCTAGACACTGCTGGTGGGGTGCAAAGGTGTCTCGGACAAGAGTTTCTGTCTGAAGTAAACTTTTGTTTTCTAAAAGTGTTCTGAACGCCATTGTTTCAAACAGAGAGGCAGCAAAGAGCAAGGGCACTTAAAAGGCGTCCTGCAAAATGTGCAGCACTTTGTGTTCTGCGCGTCTTCCCTTTGCATTAAGCGGATCAGGCGAGAACGGCAGTGACTAACGGATGCTGCTGTCTCTACAATCATACACTCTCTTAGGGTATGTTTGACGGCATGTCCCACGCGTTGCGTGCGACGAAAAACCCAAAAAGCACACGTATTTTAGCAAACGTGGGATGCGGCAGATAAGCGGAACACCGTCCGCCATGTCCATTATATATTGTTATTTAAGTTCCACACACCCTCTGGTATGAAAATAACAAGGACAATTTAAAAAAAAAAAAAGCATCAACGGGCGTGGCGCACCCGTCGATGCGTCTCTCTCTTGATGATGATGGGGACGAGATCGACGATGATGCTAGCGTGCAGGACTTGAGGGTAGCTCTTGATAAATTCGCCGAGCTTCGAGTGGTGGACGTCGATATTCTCCAGGTAGGCCAGGATGGGGATAATGTTCTTCTTGATGCTGCACTCGAGAATGAGGGGGTAGACGTTCATGTCGTCGGTGGTGAGGCCCAGCTGCTTCATAAGGAGCTCGACTCTCTCCTTCATGACCCCAACGGTGGAGGGGAGCTCGACATGCTCGAGCTTATCTGGGACAATGCCGTCCTTGCGACCCTGGATGACGATGCCCCAGGTGACCAACAACTACATCTCATACTTTGGGAAACTTGTTGGAGCTCGAAAAAAAGAACGTTTTGAGGGTGGAGGGTACCCAATTAGGAAAGCCCTAGATTGTGGGGTACTCTTCATGATAGATGCTTGGCGGTAGTAGATCACTGAAGATTGAGAAGAGTGTGCGAAGGGAAAGATTGGGGAATCTCTTGTAGGAGACGTTTGAGAGCATTCGGGCATCGCTTTGTGGTGGAGTTGGGTATTTTCTGCTGAATAGTGAATTCATTCTCATGCATATTGGAGGAGAATGAAAGGAAACATCAATTGGGCTTCTCTGAACAAAGAAAGATCGATCAATATACACTCGTTAACTCTCTCTCTCTCTCTCTCTCTCTCTCTCTCTCTCTCTCTCTCTCTCTCTCTCTCTCTCTCTCTCTCTCTCTCTCTTTGGTTCTTGCTTTCCTCGTTCTGCAATACTAATGAGGACAAAATGCAGCAATTATAGAACCCTTGAAAACCTTTTTCAAATTATCGTTGATCTCGTCCTTGTTGTCAAATTCCTTTGAGGAATTGATATCGAGAGGCAAGACATTGCCTATGTGTTGCAGAAGTACCCGAAGCTATTGAGATTCAAGCTCGTCCCTGTGTTAGGCTATGTCTTGCCTCTTGACATCGGGCAAGTCTCGTTGTTAATTAGTTTGGAGATTTGAATTGACTACTGGTATCGGTTGAATCATGATTGTTTAAATTATCTTCACATTATCATCAAACAACCAACATTTGAAACATACTATTTGAGTCGAACAAACATTAAACTTGGTACAGTTGTTATGGAATCTGTTTTGTCTTTTTTATTTATTTCGTCCAACCTTAGACAAGCCATCAAACATACCAAAAGACATTTCAGAAAGAGCCTAAAGACAGTTGTGGAGAGTTCAAGGACAATGATTACTAGTATGAATTGAGGGGAGCTAATCATGTGTAGGGCAAATACGTGTAAAGTAGGAACCGAAACTTGTGGCTCGAATCTAGCGGCTCCAAACACGAGCAGATAATCGTTCGTGCGTGTTAAATCTTACCTGAGTTACAACTCTAGAGATCGGCACGTGTGATTGTAGGCTGGGGATTGTTAACGGGTAACCCTAGGATTAATGGAGGGGTGAAAGCGACCAAGGCTCACAGGGTATCATCATTCACCAAAGCAGATTATATGTTCCCCCCCTCGAACAGGGCAGTTAGCTACATCTCATGATCGGGGTCCCAAAGAGCACCACGTATGTAAGCATGTGTGTCTCGTATCCCCATGTTTGTCAGCATTAATTAGCGTTGGAGTTTGATAAGATTGCAAAGACTTAAGTACCCTCTCCTCCATTGGTGCAAAAAAAAATGACGGTTCTTGAAAAGGAGTGGTTGTAAACACTTAAGTGCCCCGAAGATGATTATTTAAGACCCAGTCTCTGCACTGCAGGATTATCCGAGAAAGAAATCTCCCCTGGAGGAGGCCATGAACATCAACCCTCTCACTCACTCTCTCCCTTCTATTTCTGCTTCTGTGCACATCCATTAGAAGATCATACATTGCTCCATCAAGCACCGACTGACCTATATATTGACTCTTGTGAAGCCTGATTCAGAGTTTTTACCCTT
Source organism: Nuphar pumila (assembly GCF_984573655.1). Lineage (NCBI taxonomy): Eukaryota > Viridiplantae > Streptophyta > Magnoliopsida > Nymphaeales > Nymphaeaceae > Nuphar > Nuphar pumila. The sequence goes on from NC_143254.1 coordinate 89,423,124, forward strand.
ACAGGAGGAGGGTTTGGGGGCTCCTCCCAACGTGGGTATCATCATTCAACTAAATGAGTTGTAGATCCTGATTCAGAGCTTTTACCCTTATAGGAGAGGGGTCTGGGGGCTCCTCCCAACATGGGTAGCATCATTCAACTTGAAGAGTTGTGGAGTCTGATTCAAAGTTTTTACCCATTCATATTTTAAGGCATTAGATCTCATGTTTGAACATCCACGCATGTGCAGTTTGCTTTCATCATGTTCAGTTGCTTTCTAGATTATACTTTGAATTCTTGTGCATTTTAGATCTATCGATTTGTATATAACCAGAGCTCATTTTAATCTGAAATTTTTACTGCAACTTCATGCATATGTCTTCATGCTCTCCACAAAAAATCAGATCATTCTGAGTTTGTTTGATCAACTTTAAAAATCGAGATTCAAAACCTGTTATTTTGCACCGTCAGGATTTTAGCAGAATCAGGACCAACTTGCGGAAGTGATTTCTCCCTAACCAGAGATGATCTTTCCGATCCGTAAAAAAGGTTGTTTTTTAAATTGAATCTAGTTTGTTCATACCAAATTTCAGCGATTTCTATGGTGTTTTCGTACCAGTTTCAGGTCAAAAACCATAACCCTGTCACCCTGTGTCATTTTAACGGCTCAGATTTGGATCCATTTTGTTTGAATTTTATTTTCCTAATGGAAGATCATTTTTCAATTCTGTAAAACGGGTTCTCTTCGTTTATGTGTTTAGTTTATCCCTGTAAATTTTTAGAATTTTTCATGGTCAATTACTATTTTATTTTGATTAAATACCAGAACCTTGTATCCAGATTTTATAAATGTTCTGATTTTGGCCCCCATATCATGACTGTTGTAGCACTTCTTCAACAAATCGTTATTTGATTGGCAATATTCTTCAGCAAATTATTGTTATGATTTTTTTGAGTCTCTAATGAGTCTCTACTATGATTTGTAGTATTTTTGGATCTCCAACGAGCCTCACAATGATTTATAGTGTTGTTCGATCTTTTAACTATGATTTATAGTGCTTTGGGGTCTCCAACGAGCCCCACAACGATTTGTAGTGTTTTTTGGTCTTTTAACTATGATTTATAGTGTTTTCGGGTCTCTAACGAGACCCACAGTGATTTATAGTGTTGTTGGACCTCGCTATAGCGATTTGTAGTGTTTCTCGCTAAACACTACAGCGATTTGTGATACAAATCGCTATCCGAATCAGGACCAACTTGTCAGAGTCATATCTCCCTAACCAGAGATCGGATTTCAAATTCGTAAAAAGTGGTGTCTTTGTTATAAAGTCTAGTTTATTCCTGTAAATTTTGAGCGATTTCTATAGTCATTTGATACCCCATTTGGATCTAAAACCAGACCCCTAACAGTCTGCCTTATTTGAGTGGCATAGGTTTTTATTTCATTTTGTAAGAGTCATATCTCCCCAACGGAAGATCATTTTTCAAATCCGTAAAAAGGGTTTTCTTCCTCTATGTGTCTAGCTTATATGTGTAAAGTTTTATAACTTTTTATGCTCATTTGATATTTCGAACCTGTTAAAAACCGAGACATGTTATAAAATGTTATAAAACTTAAAAAGTTTGAAACTTCCTCTATGTGTCTCGATTTTTAACAGGTTCGAAATATCAAATGAGCATAAAAAGTTATAAAACTTTCCAGATATAAACTAGACACATAGAGGAAGAAAACCTTTTTTACAGATTTGGAAAATGATCTTCCGTTAGGGAGATATGACTCTTACAAAATGAAATAAAAACCTATGTCACTCAAATAAGACAGACTGATAGGGGTCTGGTTTTAGATCCAAATGGGGTATCAAATGACTATAGAAATCGCTAAAAATTTACAGGAATAAACTAGACTTCATAACAAAAACATCATTTTTTACGAATTTGAAATCTGATCTCTGGTTAGGGAGATATGACTCTGACAAGTTGGTCCTGATTCGGATAGCGATTTGTAATACAAATCGCTGTAGTGTTTAGCGAGAAACACTACAAATCGCTAAACACTACAGCGATTTGTGATACAAATCGCTATCCGAATCAGGACCAACTTGTCAGGGCCATATCTCCCTAACCAGAGATCGGATTTCAAATCCGTAAAAAGTGGTATCTTTGTTATGAAGTCTAGTTTATTCCTGTAAATTTTCAGCGATTTCTATAGTCATTTGATACCCCATTTGGATCTAAAACCAGACCCCTATCAGTCTATCTTATTTGAGTGACATAGGTTTTTATTTCATTTTGTAAGAGTCATATCTCCCCAACGGAAGATCATTTTCCAAATCTGTAAAAAGGGTTTTCTTCCTCTATGTGTCTAGTTTATATCTGGAAAGTTTTATAACTTTATATGCTCATTTGTTATTTTGAACCTGTTAAAAATCGAGACACATAGAGGAAGTTTCAAACTTTTTAAGTTTTATAACATTTTATAACATGTCTCGGTTTTTAATAGGTTCGAAATATCAAATGAGCATAAAAAGTTATAAAACTTTCCAGATATAAACTAGACACATAGAGGAAAAAAACCCTTTTTACGGATTTGAAAAATGATCTTCCGTTAGGGAGATATGACTCTTACAAAATGAAATAAAAACCTATGTCACTCAAATAAGGCAGACTGATAGGGGTCTGATTTTAGATCCAAATGGGAAATCAAATTACTATATAAATTGCTGAAAATTTACAGGAATAAACTAGACTTCATAACAAAGACACCACTTTTTACGGATTTAAAATCCGATCTCTGGTTAGGGAGATATGACCCTGACCAGTTGGTCCTGATTCGGATAGCGATTTGTATCACAAATCGCTGTAGTGTTTAGCGAGAAACACTACAAATCGCTATAGCGAGGTCCAACAACACTATAAATCGCTGTGGGTCTCGTTAGAGACCCGAAAATACTATAAATCATAGTTAAAAGACCGAAAAACACTACAAATCGTTGTGGGGCTCGTTGGAGACCCCAAAGCACTATAAATCATAGTTAAAAGATCGAACAACACTATAAATCATTGTGAGGCTCGTTGGAGACCCAAAAATACTACAAATCATAGTAGAGACTCATTAGAGACTCAAAAAAATCATAACAATAATTTGCTGAAGAATATTGCCAATCAAATAACGATTTGTTGAAGAAGTGCTACAACAGTCATGATATGAGGGCCAAAATCAGAACATTTATAAAATCTGGATACAAGGTTCTGGTATTTAATCAAAATAAAATAATAATTGACCATGAAAATTTTTGAAAATTTACAGGGATGAACTAGACACATAAACAAAGAGAACCCGTTTTACAGAATTGAAAAATGATCTTCCATTAGGAAAATAAAATTCAAACAAAATGGATCAAAATCTTAGCCATTAAAATGACACAGGGTGACAGGGTTATGGTTTTTTACCCGAAACTGGTACGAAACCACCATAGAAATCGCTGAAATTTGGTATGAACAAACTAGATTCAATTTAGAAAACAACCCTTTTTACGGATCGGAAATATCATCTCTGGTTAGGGAGAAATATCTTCCGCAAGTTGGTCCTGATTCTGCTAAAATCCTGACGGTGCAAAATAACAGGTTTTGAATCTCGATTTTTCAAGTGGGTCAAAAAAACTCAGAATGATCTGATTTTTGGTGGAGAGCATGAAGACATATGCATGAAGTTGCAGTAAAAATTTCAGATTAAAATGAGCTCTGGTTACATACAAATCGATAGATCTAAAATGCACAAGAATTCAAAGTATAATCTAGAAAGCAACTGAACATGATGAAAGCAAACTGCACATGCGTGGATGTTCAAACATGAGATCTAATGCCTTAAAATATGAATGGGTAAAAACTTTGAATCAGACTCCACAACTCTTCAAGTTGAATGATGCCACCCACGTTGGGAGGAGCCCCCAGACCCCTCTCCTATAAGGGTAAAAACTCTGAATCAGGATCTACAACTCATTTAGTTGAATGATGCTACCCACGCTGGGATGAACCCCCGGACCCCCCTCCTGTAAGGGCAAAAACTCTAAATCAGGCACATAAGTAGAGAGAGAAGGGAGAGGGAGTGAGAGGGTTGATGTTCATGGCCTTCTCCAGGAGGAACCCTTTACCTCCCTTGATTTCTTCTCTAGAGAGAGAGAGGGTTTTACAGTGTTTTACGAAGAAGGAAGAAGAAGAAGATGTCGATGGAGCAATGTAGGACCGTCTGTTGGATGTGCACAGAAGTAGAGAGAGAAGAGAGAGAGAGTGAGAGGGTTGATGTTCATGGCCTTCTCCAGGAAGAACTCTTTGTTTCCCTTGATTTCTTCTCTAGAGAGAGAGAGGGTTTTACAGTGTTTTACGGAGAAAGAAGAAGAAGACATGTTTGTCCTTTTTTTGAACAGAAAAAGAAGAAGACTTTGAAGAGTCAACATCATCCTCGACTTTCTAGATGGAGGACATGTTTGTCCTTTTTTTGAACTGTTTGTTTTTTCTTTTTTGAATGAAGGGCATTTTTGTCATTTTCTCAAACCATCACTTTATGAGAAGAATAGCAAGAAAGGGTACTTAAGTCTTTGCAACAACACCAGAGTCCGATGCAAAGTTATGTCAACATACACGGGAATATGAGCCCCATGTGCTTGTATACGTGGTGCTCATTCAAAGCCCCGAACACAGACATGGGATTCAGTGAATCATCGGGGGCGAACATACACCACCCTCTCATCATTCACGCCTTTTTACGTTGATAAGGACACCTCTCATGCACACCACATGCCTGCTTGCACGCATGCACCCTCAATGCACACCTTTTTCCATTTTTTTCTTCCACTAAACACTTGCAAGATTCAAAGGGACCCAAGGATTTATTTAACACAAAAAAAAAAATCAAACACCAAATCTCCAATCAACCCACAACCCAATGCAATGGATTTGGTTATCGAACCCGGACCGATCATTTTTATATTGAATAGTTTTGGGACGACGACAGTGATACGCACGCAAGCCACATAGGTGGTGCGCATTCTCGCTTGTATGGCTTAACCAAATATAAGTCTAATATGATTTATTTACTATGTTAAAGATGGTGAAAAATCAGCAACTCATAATTCAGGAAGTTAAAATGTTTTAAAACGTCATGTTGGAGCCAATTTTTGATACGTGAACAAGAAAAAAATCATGCCAAACATATATAAATAGAGAACTAAACATATTAGGCCCTTTTTTTCTGGTTCTGCCTCGTTAGCCCTCATAGTTTGAAGTGTTTTATGATAGATTTCAACCGTTAGGTGTGTTTATCATACTCCAATTAATGATAACCGACTCTTGAATCATGTTTTTTTTTATATAAAAATTTGTATTTTTATGAGCCGAAAAAAATTGATGCTTTTTATAGCCATTGATTTTAGATAACCCGAAAAACATGTATACAGGTCAGATTCTTGTGATCCAAAAGCCGGTTCCCACTCAACAAAACCTATAGATCACATCTATGGTGTTAGATGCGAGAAAAATACCAAAAACTATGATTTAAAGAGGCAAAACCAGTGCATTACTCATATATATATATATATAATTTGACTTTGTAGATGTGTTTAATATGGTTTGTTTGATAGAGGATTACACTTTTAGATGGTGCTTTTAGATGTGTTTAATTAAGAAGCCGTTGTTGTTTTAAACCTTAGAAAACCTTCGTACACGTCTTGGTCACATAATCAAAAACTTGTTTGGCATCTTACTAAGATCACAATCCTTTAGGCCATCCGGTCATTTGAATGGAAAGTCCAATGCATGCACTGAATTGCAACGCTAGTGTATCCAAACATAGCATCGGTGAACCGAGCCGGTACGACCTGCTTCCTTTCCCGCAATACGATGGCCATATGCGTACAAAGAAAGGTACAAGGCGAACGGTTGGGATTGCGTGGCCTCCCGGGTCATTGGGCCTCACGGAGGTCAGAGAGAGAGCAGGAACAGCTTTTGGGGGCAGGCGTGTCGTGGGGCGAGAGGAAGAGTAGTAGTGAGCGAAGGACGGGGAGGGGCTTGCGCGTGCCCGTACCAACGGTTTTTATTGTTCTCGCTTGTGCGGGACGAGTGTTGTCCGATACGAGACAGTGGAATCGAATCGAGACCGGCATAGGGGGGCAGTGTGAGGAAAGCGACTTGAGGAGGGGAATACGTACGGATGAAGGCTCGAGGGGGGAGAGACAGTCGGGGGTCGCCGTTGAAGCCCGACGTCCTCGAAAGGCGGGGCACTACTGTCGGTCGGTCACAGTCAGGACGCTTTCTCTTTTCTTTTCTTTTCTTTTATGTTTTTTAACGCGCAGAGATTCCCTTCCCGCTCGGTCCGCTCAAACGCGGAACGGCGAACAGCCCAGGACTAGGAGGGGAAAGAGCGCGCATGCTTGCTGCCCTCTCCCTTGACTCGTATTCCAATTGAACTGACCTGCCTTGCTTTCTCTTTCTCTCTCTCTATATATATATATATATATAAATATTTCGTTGAGATGTATGTGCAAGTTATTCGATTCCATTGCCATGGGCATGCTATTCTATTCCCCAGGCTGCCCACGCATTCCCTGTGGGCCCACTCATGTCCCCCTCTTATGCAGCAGAACACCTTTTGTTGGGCTCCCAACCTTGCTGATGTGAAAATTGACAGGTCATTTTCACAATCCACATCTCTCTCTCTCTATATATATATATTATATATATATATTATGATGTTACTTTACATCATAAGTTATGGTACGGTTAATTCTTACAGATCTCAGCTTTAAATGCAAAAATCTAACCTTTGAATCATGTTAAAGTTAACTGGAATATGTTTTTTGCACCATTTCTTAACCACCTTTAATTGTGAGCCATTGTTTTTGCAGTCTCGAAAATCAAATCTTGCGGTGCAACAAGCATGATAAAACCTTTTATCATAGTTAATAATCCATGCTAAATACATTTGTATGGTTTGATCTATTATTTGGTGGCAAGATCCACACAGACAAAAGTGTGTACCTTTTTTATAGTATATATATATATATATATATATATATATATATATATATATATATATATATATATATATATATATATATATATATATATATATATATATATATATATATATATATATATATATATATATATATATATATATATATATATATATATATATATATATATATATATACAGAGAGACAAATGCTATGGTTCTTTGAGAACACTTATACCCACCTATTAGAAATCATGTGTAGATTGCATCTTTTCAGTTAGACCTCAAAAATTAATTCAAAATTAGTTTGTTGGATATTAATCATGCCTTGGATAATGTTTTTTTGGATATCAAATATGATCAATTTACTATCCTCATGGGCAAGTAACCCTCTAGTAAAACTATAATAATTTTAGTTTTTTTAATGTTTTTTACACATTTGACCGTATAGATGTGATCACATTTTGGGTCAGTAGAAATTGGCACTTGGATCATGTTATTCCAACAAATATGTAAAATTTTGCACGAGTTGAAAATTCAGCAGTTTACAACATACCAAAATTTCAACCCTCATACAATTATAATTTTACAAAAAAAAATATGATTCAATGGCCAAATGTCACTATTTAAACCACGTTGAACACATCCATAGGGTTGGATTTGGTCAAAACAACACACTATGAGTTCCAACTACGGTGTTCCTTATCCATGAGGTAGCATATATATATATATATATATATATAATTTTACATTAAAAAGGTTGTCTTAAGAATAATAGCAGGCTTTTGCTTGACCTAATCTTATAAATATATTTTATATAGCTTACTTATTAGAAAGCAAAAACAAAATTAGCTACCTTTTATATTGCCTCAAAACTTGATGATAAAAAAAAACCAAGTTTCTTAGTTAAATGAATTTAATCTAAATGCAAACCCAAAACCGAATTTGCAAGAAAAAACCAGCTGAACTAGGAATTGACTAGGAAAAGCAGAAATTTAATGAAAATTACAGAAAATAATTGGAAAATAAATAAATGACAGGAATTAAATGAACTGGAAATCATGGTAACAATATAGGCTATATATAGCGATATATTGTCATTTGCTTCAAAACCTATAAATTTCCCCCAAAAAACAGCTAAAAATACGTATAGTGATATATCACGATAAGTTTTGAATAAAAAACCATGATATTTTCTTCTTTTTTCTAAATTTTGTCTTCCAAAATAATATGGGCTTAGGAAGAAGCTGATTTTTAAGGTATTCATTTGGGAGAGTTCATGATTGCTCAATTTATTGATATTTTGTCATCCGTTGCTATAGAAGGCAACTATTTTTTATTTATCCGCTATTATCTTTCTTTATTTTTCCTTTAACTTTATGGGGTTGTCATGGTCGGACGTCTTGCCTTCTTAATTTTGTGCAAATCTATTTAGGTTGTACTCTTTATTTTTTATTTTCTCATGTCATTCCTTTCTGTTTAAGCCCAAATTTCTTTAATTCATGGTATAATCTAAATTCTTCTTCATGTTCCCAATATTTTAGTAGTTTTTATTTTTCATTTTTGTTTCAATTGAAAATTTGCGGAAGTGAAAGTTGTTTTTTTTTAAACTACTTTTGCAGTTTTTTTCTTCAACTAATCTCTCACATGAGTTTGTATATAAACATTCTTTATTTACATAAGATTAATTGATAGTTGCAGCTAATGAAATTAAATTAGTGCCTCAAATTTATTGACTTTCTTATATATTTTAACGGTAACTAAGTTGTCGATAAATTAAATATATATAGCCGATATAAGATATGAGTGGCAAACGAAAAGTTGCAGATATATTAACTTGTGACCATGCTGGAAATAAAATCCAAGCTACCCATCTATTTATAGATGAGAAGAACCTAATCATGATAAGCTTGAACTACCCGTTTTGAAAAGCATGAACTAAGGAAGTTTAATCTAATAAAATTGCCAAATTTTGATTTGGATCTATTTCATAGATCCAATACCCATTACAAAGACCCAAAATAAAATATATCGATCCAAAGTGATCCAATAAGCTGAGCTATGATCCGCTTTGCTCCTACATCATAATCCAAAACAGGTCGTTTAATAAATAAACTGTGATACAATATCTCTTAGTTCAAATTAAACAAAAATTACCTTCCATACTGCTGTTTTTACTACTTACGATCATTAGGAGAGAAAGCTGGTTAAGGCATACTAATTACTTCATACAGGGTAATATTGGCTACACTTGATTGCACCATATTTTTTACCAAAACAGCCTGATTTCAGCATTTTTCTTGATTTCATGTGGATCAAGCCCTGTAGATGTGGCCGACATGATTTAATTAGTTAAAACTAATGTGTGTTTGTGTATGTACTTTTAATACATAAAAAATTGCATTGTTTTGCAAATTTTGCAAATCATGTAGAATTGCAGGTGTGGGCATTGAATCGGGTACCCAACCCAAGATGGGTCAGTCTTGGGCTGCCCATTGCAGCCCTGCCCGAGCCTAATACGAGTCATTCTAAGCTTGGTCCATCAAGTCGAGGCAAGGACAAAATAAGGCTCAATGGAGCCCAGCACATTTACTATTTAGGCTTAAAGTCTAAGCCCGCTACAACGCGGGCCTGACCCATACCCGACAAGAGTCAAGTCAAGCTTCAATGGGCCGCGGTCTGGCTCAGGTCTGTCGAGCCTTAACGGGTGTTGGGTCAGGCTGGGGGTGCCCACAGTCCTTCTTTATATTTGGGTGTAACCATGAACTCACTTTTTCAAGATACAAAATACCCGCGCTCTCTTTTGAACTTAAAAGGGCACTAGTTGCTGTGTAAGTGCCTGGCCGGACTCTTTCACTGCAAAAGATTGCCAAACTTGGAGGAGAATGTAAGAACCCTTCTCTGTGGATTTTCTTGGTCTAACCAAAGTCTTTTGGACATGGGACAAAGATATATTGGATGCTATCTTATTATTTCTTGGTGATTCTCCCCACACTCTTTAGGGTTTGCCCCCCCCCCCCCCCCCCCTCCCCTTTAAAGCCAAAAAGTGAGAATTGAGGAAGGTTTGGTTCCTTCCTTTTGGCCCCACATTTAGCTAGATGAATTGGGTACACCAATCCTCTATGATGGGGAACTCCAATGAAGGTGGGGCATCTCTGGCAAAAGCCTGAGGGTTTTAGATCCTTTACTGACCAATGCAGGTCATGACCTTGACCGTGTGCAGTGATACAGAGACCTGCATTTATTTATTGCTAGGTTAGTGCTATGTATAGTTTGTTAGATAATTATGATGAAGATATCCCCATGTGCTAAAAAATCAATATGTATGTTACAAGTAACATAATATTTACGATCATCATCACAAGTTTGGCCTTAAGACTAGCAATCAAAGTGTAAATATGTTCTCGAAACATGTATCCTGATTGCCTACCCAAAGAATGCCTTTTTCTTTTTCTTTTTTTTGTTACTTGAACTCCCCGTTAATGTTTTTTCTTGTATTGGGAAACAATGAAGAAACTTTTGAACTTCAGAATCTTAAAATTAAGAAACCAAACCCATCTTCTGTTTTTTCATGCATAACGGGAAAACCTCTATCAGAATCAGAGACCTAGTCATGCTGGCTAAGCCGGCCGTACCCACAGTTGTTGTCCCCATGGCGTGCAGGACTTACTAATACATGGTCTTGCCCTTACTAATGTTGATGCTTATAAGAATGGAACCCTGACCACTCGTCAAATGGCCAAGGCCCGGCCCCTCCACTGCGCCAAACCCCTTAGAGCTAGGCAAACAACTGTTTACCTTGCTTCCTCTTGTCTCGAAAACCATCATTAATTTACTATCAACTTACAGCTTCTTAAACTCAAACAACATATGTGTGCTCTTTTTTTTTTCGTTTAAGAAAAGAAACCACCGGTGGTGATATGATTTTATGTCTCGTTACGGATCCAAAGGTGCCACGTTCACCATGTTGATCTTGTTTCAGTGTCTGCAATGTAAAACTGTAAAAGTACTCTTTCTAAGTGGTATCTCATGTGTTTAGCGGGGTCCTGTGTCAAGCTGAAGGCCCAGGATCGAATCCCTCCCCCACTTGGGGTGGCCCAGCTTGCTTATCAAAAAAGAAAGACACTTCTTGGGTATCAAACTTGTGATGTTCTTCAACTTGAATGCCTTAAGCAGACCCACCTAACCAAGTGTATAGAGACCTTCTCAGCACCATATGCATGTTTTGTGGTATTAAAAAGAATACAAATAAGAAATCATCCTCTTTTGTGACCTTGACACAAACCACGAGATAAGTTGCAGTTATGAGTCATTTGTCAAATGAAAGTAATCCGCATATGACAATCCTGACCGTTCACGAGATCCTTACGATTGCAACACGTGGCAACCACTTTCCCGCAGTAGAGCTTAATGGCGTAACACCGTTGGGTATCAAAGCATACAAATTTTAAAAAAATCAAAAGCATTTGTTGGAAAAGCGAACATATTCTTGGTTTCCTTTTGCAGACTCTCTCTCTCTCTCTCTCTCTCTCTCTCTCATGCTACTCTGGTGTCTCTGGCACGCTTTCCAGCAACGAGAAGAGCAGGGCAAGGGAGCAAGGCCAGATAGCACTATTTCTCCCTCTCTCACCAGCCCCAAATCTTTGCAACTCAGGAGGCAGAGCAAGGCAGGAGAGCAGGTTTGGATCAACACATAGGGGGGGGGGGGGGGAGCCCTGATAAGGAGAGAAAAAATGTCACTGGTAAAAGCAACGTTACTGGGGCTATGACTTATGCAAAATAAGAAAAGTGAAAATAATAAAAGATTATAGTGAAAACATTAAAGAATATACACATTAAGAATATAAACATGAATAACAATAAAATCTATAACAATACTGTCCACAAATAGACATATATATTCAGAGGATGACCTAGTTTATCCAGTTGCAGGAACTCTTAGAATCACAAAAAGAAATACCCTTGTGGTGGCACTACAGTTGCAGAAATACCTAGTTATTCAGTTGTTCTGTCAATGCAGAAAGACATTGATGAGAAGAACAAGAAGAATGAGTATGAAAGAGATCTTAAAGACCAAGTTGTGTTAAATGTTGAAGCTAATGGAAACATAAATTATCTATAAAGAAAAAACAAATTATCAAACTGGATATGCAAGTCACTTAACAATCATTCTGTGCAGAATTTGTTTCAATCAAACAACAATAATTTTGAAGTATTATAAGAATTTGGTGCAATCAAGCAACGATAATTCTGATTACAAAAGGATCTATACTTGTGATGGCACAATCATATGAGGCGTCAATGGTTGTGATTTCTCTGATGTTAATTAAGTATTCCCTATGAAATCTAGATAGTTTGCTGCAAATCTAGATACAATACCCACTATGCTTGTCTATTTTAGAGTACATTTTCTGTGTGCCTATGTGTGTGTAATGATCTTGTAAGGGTTTATCTCTTTATGCTTTGCAATCATGCTAGAATAGTTTATAATTTTGCAGAAGCCATCACGTTGCAGAAATCTCTGACAATCTTTTCAGCTTTTATTCTTCTGCAAGATGGTCCTCAGGTTGAAAAAAGTTTAATTATACAGAAACGATCCTCTATGAAAATCTAAAGGAAAGAAAAAGAAAATGAGAAAAACAAGAATTCCCAACAACTATGAAACATTAATAACAAATAAAATTCAGCAACTATGAAACATAAATCAATAACCAAGAGTTTTCTCTCCTCATCTATGTCACATGGGTGAGGCACTTTTGTATTTTGATTTATTTTGTCATAAATAAAATTTATGCATTATTATGAACTTTAAATTATCGTGCCAGTGTTATATATTGACATTAGATAATGTTTAAGAACTTTCCGTTGAGGTTGAGAAAGATTGTAGCAGATAGTTTGATTTATCCATATGAAATAGATTTTTATTAATAATTGTAACCATTTTTTATTTTATCTCAAAATTTTTTTTTCCAACCCCCGACTATCACACCAAATATTTTTTTTTGCTACACACCTGTTTGACCCCCCCCCCCCCCTCAAATATTTCATCTTTTATTCTTCTGAGGTTGAAAAAAGTTTAATTATACAGAAATGATCCTCTATGAAAAACTGAGGGAAAGAAAAAGAAAATGAAAAAAGCAAGAATTCCAAGCAACTATGAAACATTAATAACAAATAAAATTCAGCAAGTATGAAACATAAATCAATAACCAAGAGTTTTTTCTCCTCATCATCTGTCACATGGGTGCAGCACTTTTGTATTTTGATTTATTTTGTCATAAATAAAATTTATGCATTGTTATAAACTTTAAATTATCCCGTCAGTGTTATATATTGCTATTAGATAATGTTTAAGAACTTCGTTGAGGTTGAGAAAGACTGCGGCAGATAGTTTGATTTGTCGATATGAAATAGATTTTTATTAATAATTATAGCCATTTTTTATTTTATCTCAAATTTTTTTTTCCAACCCCCAACTATCACACCAAATATTTTTTTTTGCTACACCCCTGTTTGCCCCCCCCCCCCCCCCCACCCCACCCCACCCATGAATCCTAGCTACGCCCCCTGGATCAACACACAGGGTAAATCCTCTCTCTCTCTCCCATCAACGACCTCATGTCGGAACTCCTTGCCCTGAACCATTCCAAGTTGGGAAGACTCATCGGAGAACTTTTGCTTGCCGAAAAATCTCGTTGTTGACCTATGCTGAGAAACCGCGAGCTACAGGCTGGACCACCCTCTGCTTTCCCTTGCAAGCAAACCCACCTCCTCCACTTGTTGTTTGCACTGTTAAACCTTCCGTAGAAGCCTAAACTTCCTGTTGGTTGTGTACATGCGGGCCTCTCTCTATCAAAATGGTAAATCGAGTGATAAGCATGATTCTTTTCTTTTTTTTTCAGTTGGGCGATTTGGCTTTCTTGGGAGATTTCAATGATTGTGGCTGGTGTGTATTTTTTTTAAATATGATGGTGTCGATATGAAGTCAAGCATGAGTTCAGTTCAGCTGCTCATGAGTTGATGGTGTCTCCAAGGTGAATTCGTTTTAGGTCTTTTGATTTGTAAGATGTCAAAGTATTGCTAACAACTCAATTTGGCACTTATCTTTTCTTTGTTGAGCTCATTGTAAATATCCTTAATTCTTTCAATAAACTGAAGCACATAGATAAAAGAAATGATATCAAAATTCCCTGTTGAAACAGAGCATTCCCATGAAAATTGCTTAGGTAGATGTCAGCCCAATATCACTTTTGACTCCCAATGTGATACGGGAGGGTTGCAGCTTCTCTTGTAGTTCGAGAGTTAATTGTTGTTGTGGTCAAGCGAAGTCCCATTGATGCTGAACTTGAATTGGCACTGTCAGAAATGAATTTGAATGTGAAACTGAATGGCAAATGATTTATTTGAATCTACTGCACTCGTGAGCCTGGTTTGATTAGCCAAAACCTCACTACACCATTTGTCACTGATAAAAGAGTTGAAAAGCTAGAATGCAATACAAAGTGCAGCTTGAACCTATTGTGCTCACTCACACTCACACTCACACACACACAGAAAAACACTGCAGTGATGATGCTGCCGTATTGAATTAACACCCAGTCACAAATCATATCCAATCCTCTCTGCTTCCATTCAACAAAGATGGAGATCTGGACACTTATTAGCAAGTATTAATTTAAAACCCATCTGAATGGAGGAGAAAATGACAAACCAATCTTATTTTTAAAAGTCCTATAGTTTATTTCCCACAGAACATGTCTCCAACTTTTTGGCTTAAAATGAGAGAACAATGCCTCGCCTAAAAATACTTTATTAACTACTATACTGGTTGACTAACTTTTTTTTATTTTTTGTAGCTTTTTGGCAGAGCAGCACAATGAATGAGAAGTGTGTCAAAGCAAAAGCAAATTCAGGAAAACACATCAAGTTGGAAGCAAAAGAAATGTATTGTAAATTCCTTTTTAGTGCTATGGTGAGTAGGCATTATGTTCTTTATGATGTCAATAAAAAACTGGAGCGCCTTGAAGCTGAGATTGAGTTGATGAGGATACATGTCAGCTACAAAGAAGCCCAAGATTGTAGAAGCATAAATTCACGTGTTCAAAGACTTTGTATGTATGTGGAATGTATTCACAGACAATTTACACTTGCAAGTGCAAGAGATAATGCTTACTATGATTCATGTGTTCTGCTTTATGTATTGGCAAATGTTACTTTTGGAATCCCCATGTAGTAGTTATGATCTTTTTCTATATAATTGATCCTTGGTTGTATTCAATATCTACACATCTCACTTGAGAGCCATGAGATATGAGGGTGGGGGCCTACACACACCCTCAAGTGAGACATGCGGCGTTGATGGAATATAACATCTGATATAATGGTGACTGCTTGCGGAACTTCTCCCCACGTAATCAACTAACAAATATTTCATGTGTAGTGCTCACTACTGTAAACATCTCTTGTTTTCCAACATTAATAAAAATTGTGTTCACGTAATATGCAGCGACGCTGCATCATGCATCGCCCACACAGCCACCCACCTTGGCATGTCTCGAGATTGATGTGGTCTCCATCTTGAGAAATGTTGAGATGGGTGGCTATCAGTGGCAGCAGCGGATGCAGCATCGCTGCATAAAAAATGCCCTCATAATAGTTTGAATGTAACAATCTGAGATAAGTTTGAATCCCTCTCTCAACAAACAGTAAGATCCTCGTGATCAAAGGCATCTTCAATTGGGTGTACATGATCATGATTGACGAGAAATTAGCTATATGCGACGCTTTGCAATTTGGGATTCAAGGTCAATTTTGAGTTTAAGATACGAGTTGCTAGACTTAGGATGAGTCCAAGTAGGTATCTTCCATAAGATGTATATGCTTATGATTGACTTGAAATTACAAGATCAAATCTAAGTTCAGGATACAAGAGTTGCTAGACTCGTGAATCAAATTGTTAACCCATTCATTTAAACCAAAACTTAAATACAAATGTGAGAAAAAAAAAAGACAAATATTTATCGTTCATGATACGAACTTCCGACTTCCCGGGTCATATTCTTACTTATGCTGATGATATGATCATTTTTGGTCGTGCAAATATTCAACAGATGCTTAGGTTCAAGCTTATCATTCAGTTCTTTCTCTCCATATCTGGGCTTTCTCTAAATGAGACCAAATGCTTTATTACCATGTTCAATGTTAATGCCAATATGCTTGCAGCTGAAAAGAGAATTTTTAATTGCACTACTTCTGACTTGCCTATTATGTATCTTGGCTTGCCGTTACAAGTGAAGCCCCTCTCTTCAGCTGCTTGGGCTCCGACACTTCAAAAAGTGAAGCGCAAATTGCTTTCGTGGCAGTCGTCTTATCTCTCTAGCGTTGGACGTCTAACCTTAGTCAGACATGTTCTTTCAACTATTCCAGAATTTTTCATGTCTCTGTTTGTGATGCCTGTGGGAGTAGAGAAGCAGCTGACGCGCTTGCTGGCAGGCTTTCTATGGTCTGGGTGTAAACTCAAAGGTAAGCGTCACTTGATTGGTTGGCGTTCAGTGGTCTTACCTCGGCGTATGGGTGGTTTAGGCATTCCGGTGCCCAGACTGTGAAGCATTGTTCTTGTCACCAAGCAATGTTGGTTGGCCCACCAACCGGATAACCCTTGCGCTAGTTTGCTTCTTGCTAAATATGGGGATCCAGCTCTTATTCCGGTTCGTCTGGGAACCCAAGGTTTGGCGCTCTCGCACTTGCATAAATCGTGGTTGAGGGCTTTAGCCTGCTTTAGAGACCATTTTGAGGTCTCCGAAAATTTTGGTCAGTGGTTGCAGTGGGCCTTGGCACCAAACGGAGAGTTTCTCACCAAAAAAGTCTATAGATCGTTGCTACCGCCAGGGGTGGATTGGTTGCCCGAGGATGTGCTTTGGGCGAAGGGTCCTTCCCCTCGTTCTCGAGTCCTGGCTTGGTTAATTTTGCACGATAGGATCCAGACCCACAGTAATTTAAAGAAGTGGGGCATTCAACTCCCGAGTTGGTGCGTGCTTTGTCAAGCTGCAGAAGAATCTACGTTTCACTTGTTTTGGTCTTGCCCAATATTTATGAAAATCTTTAGCAGGACCTAGAGGCATCCGAAAGTATTTGTTAAGGATGAATCCTTTGCGCTAGATCTGATCTTGGGGCCGGTTTGTATTAGGCGCAGCAAGAGGTGGAGGTTCATCTGGCAGACGTGGTTGCTTTCTTCTTGGTGGTTTGTTTGGATGGCGCGAAACGATGCTCATTTCTGTCATATTCCAGTTAACATTCAAAACCTGGTGCATAAAATCTTGGTAGATGTTTATGCGATCTTGCGTATGCATCTTAGTGATCTTCCACTTCCTCCTGCTGATGCTACCTATCCTTTGTCGCAATCTGGGCAAGCGGCGTCGGCGTGAGCCCATTTTATATGTCTGATGTTCTTTTCTCTTATGCTTTCTTTATTTGTTTTGGCTTTTGTTCTTGTTCAGTTCATGGGTTCAACATTTTGTTGATCTTCATGAGTGGTAATGTTGAATTACTTTTCTCTCTCTCTCTCTCTCTCTCTCTCTCTCTCTCTCTCTCTCTCTCTCTCTCTCTCTCTCTCTCTCTCTCTCTCTCTGAGCTACATATACACTGAGATCTCTCTCTTTCTCTTGTACCTCAACCAAGCATTTCACAGGTCTCTGCAAAATCATAAAAATTGTAATAATAAGATAGCGAAATGTACAATGATGCATTTGTAAATCTTCATAATGTTAAAAAAATCCAATTCTTCATCAAACTTTATGCAGATAAAATCATCAATAATAATTTTTTTCTTCACCTAAGAACAATGTCTAATCCTCCCTGAACACTATCGAGTAATCTATGCTGATCAGGTCTCTTATGAGTTTCAGTTCATGATAGATAACAGATATCATATATAGGAAGTTAAAGAGTCATCAAGTTAGATTCTCCATATCAAAGAAAATAAAAAGGGCAGAGAGAGAGAGAGAGGATTTACTCTGTGTACTGATCTGACCCTGCTCCCTTGCCTTGCTTTGTCTTTTGAGCTTCAGAGATTGGGGGCTGGTGAGAGAGGGAGAAAGAGTGTTGATCCGACCCTACTCCCTTGCCCTGCTCTTCTTGTTGCTGGAAAGCGTGCCGGAGACACCTGAGTAGCACTGGGGAGAGAGAGAGCTGCAGAGGGTAATGGAGTTTTTGAGTGTCGTTTCTACTGTGATAATGGAGGAGAGAGAGAGAGAGAGAAGACGTTCCCTTTTGCAGCAGAGGCTTTTGATTTTTCTTAAATTTTTTATGCGTTTTTTGAAATCATACCTAACGGTGCGAAGCAGGTTATATGTCCCCCCCCCCCCCCCGAATAGTGCAGTTAGCTACATCTCATGTTTGGGGGTCCCAAAGAGCACCACGTATGTAAGCATGTGTGTCTCGTATCCCCATGTTTGTCAGCATTAATTAGTGTTGGAGTTTGATGCGATTGCAAAGACTTAAGTACCCGCTCCTCCATTGGTGCAAAAAAAAATGACGATTCTTGAAAAGAAGTGGTTGTAAAGACTTAAGTGCCCCAAAGATAATTATTTAAGACCCAGTCTCTGCACTGCAGGATTATCTGAAAAAGAAATCTCCCCTGAAGGAAGCCATGAACATCAACCCTCTCACTCTCTCTCTCTCTTCTATTTTTGCTTCTATGCACATCCAACAGAAGATCTTACATTGCTCCATCAAGCACTGACTGACCTGCACATTGACTGTTATGGAGCCTGATTCAGAGTTTTTACCCTTACAGGAGGAGGGTTTGGGGGCTCATCCCAGCGTGGGTAGCACCATTCAACTAAATAAGTTGTAGATCCTGATTAAGAGTTTTTACCCTTACAGGAGAGGGGTCTGGGGGCTCCTCCCAACGTGGGTAGCATCATTCAACTTGAAGAGTTGTTGAATCTGATTCAAAGTTTTTACCCTTGCAGAAAAGGGGGGTCTGAGGGCTCCTCCCAGCGTGGGTAGCATCATTCAACTTGAAGAGTTGTGGAGTCTAATTCAGAGTTTTTACCCTTACAGAAGGGGGTCTGAGGGCTCCTCCCAGCGTGGGTAGCATCATTCAACTTGATGAGTTGTGAAGTCTGATTCAGAGTTTTTACCCTTATAGGAGGAGGGTTTGTGGGCTCCTCCCAACTTGGATAACATCATTCAACTTGATTCGTTGTGGAGCGTGATTCAGAGTTTTTGCCCTTACAAGAGAAGGGTTTGGGGGCTCCTCCTAGCGTGGGTAGCATCGTTCAACTTAATTCGTTGTGGAGCCTGATTTAGAGTTTTTGCCCTTACATGAGGGGGGTCCGGAGGCTCCCCCCGGCACGGGTCCCGGGTGTCGTGGTCAAAAAATGCACAGGGTGTCATGGTGAGAAAGACATATGTTTGTTCCAAGCAAGGTTGGAAGAAATCAATGGAAAATCCAACAGGGAGCATGCAAGAATCAAGATGTGGATGTCAAGCGAGAATGGTGTTGTGCAACTCAAATAACACAAAATAATAAGGGTCTGGTTTTTAGTTAAAATGGAGAATGAAATGGCAATAGAAATTGCTTAAAATTTATAAGAATAAACTAGACTCAATAACGAAGACACCATTTTTTACGGATTTGGAATATGACCTTCGGTTAAGGAGATATGGCCATGACAAGTTGGTCCTAATTCGGGTAGCGATTTACAACGATTTGCTTACTGAATAACACTATAAATCGCTATAGCGATTTGCGGAAGACACTACAAATCGCTATAGTGAGATTCAAAAACACTATAAATCGCTATAGCGATTTACGGAAGACACTACAAATCGCTATAGTGAGATTCAAAAACATTATAAATCGCTATAGCGATTTGCGAAAAACACTACAAATCGCTATAGTGAGATCCAAAAATACTATAAATCGCTATAGCGATTTGCGAAAGACACTACAAATCGCTATTGAAAAGCCGGATAACACTATAAATCGTTGTGGGGCTCATTGGAGACCCGAAAATACTACAAATCGCTGTAGGAAAGCCCGATAACACTACAAATCGCTGTTGGAAGGCCCCAAAAAAATTTGGTCCAGAGGGCGCTGCCCTCCGAGCCCCCCGCCAAGGGCGCTGCCCTCCGAGCCCCCCGCCAAGGGCGGCCCCCCTAGACCCCCGCCCGCTGACCGCGCAGTGGGATCCGCTGACAAAGGCGATCCAAAGGAACAAGGCGATTCTTTTAACAACGTGAAAGATGACAAAGGCAATCCAAAGGAACAAGGCGATTCTTTCGACGACACGAAAGATGACAAAGGTGATCCAAAGGAGCAAGGCAATTTTTTCGATAACGCGAAAGATGACAAAGGCAATCCAAAGGAGCAAGGCGATTTTTTCGATAACGCGAAAGATGGTTTTTTTTTACAACGCGAAAGATGACAAAGGTGATCCAAAGGAACAAGGCGATTCTTTCGACAACGTGAAAGATGACAAAGGCAATCCAAAGGAGCAAGACGATTCTTTCGACAACACGAAAGATGACAAAGTTGAACGATGCTACCCACGCTGGGAGGAGCCCCCAAACCCTTCTCCTGTAAGGGCAAAAACTTTGAATCAGACTCCACAACTCTTCAAGTTGAACGATGCTAAAGTCAGTGTGCAGGTCAGTCGGTGTTTGATGGAGCAATGTAGGATCGTCTGTTGGATGTGCACAGAAGTAGAGAGAGAAGAGAGAGAGAGTGAGAGGGTTGATGTTCATGGCCTTCTCCAGGGAGAACACTTTGCCTCCCTTGATTTCTTCTCTAGAGAGAAAGAGAGGGTTTTACAGTGTTTTACGGAGAAAGAAGAAGAAGACTTTGAAGAGTCAACATCATCCTCGACTTTCTGGATGGAGGACATGTTTGTCCTTTTTTTGAACAAAGAAAGAAGAAGAAGACTTTGAAGAGTCAACATCATCCTCGACTTTCTGGATGGAGGACATGTTTGTCCTTTTTTTGAACGGAGAAAGAAGAAGAAGACTTTGAAGAGTCAACATCATCCTCGACTTTCTGGATAGAGGACATGTTTGTCCTTGTTTTGAACTGTTTGTTTTTTCTTTTTTGAATGAAGGGCATTTTTGTCATTTTCTCAAACCATCACTTTATGAGAAGAATTGCAAAAAAGGGTACTTAAGTCTTTGCAACAACACCAGAGTCTGATGCAAAGTTATGTCAACATACACGGGAATATGAGCCCCATGTGCTTGTATACGTGGTGCTCATTCAAAGCTCCGAACACAGACGTGGGATTCAGTGAATCATCTGGGGGGAACATACACCACCCTCTCCTAAGGGTGTTACGCCGTTAACCTCTACTTGGGGGAAGTGGTTTGCCATGTGTTGCAATCCCAAGGATCTCGTGATCGAACGGTCAGGATTGATCCTGATGAGAAAGTGCATGTGTTTTCAACGAAAAGAAAGAAATAATTAAATAGACAAAAAGATTTCATTGATATGCAGAGAAAAGGATCACTCCACAAACCCTTACAAAATAAATACCTATAGAACCAGGCCCTTCTCCTTTTTTGGATCGGAGGACATGAAATGAGAATGGAGGCGAGAATGAAGGTTAAAATCAAAACCCTTGGAGGATGGAGGCAGGATGGACTTATGCTTTCCCTCATTCTGCCCCAATCCCTGCTTTGCCCTGCCCCGTTCCGTCCCCAATTCTTTTTTAAAGATGACAATGGACCGAGGCGATACAGGGTCTCGCCCCGTTTGAACCGACGATGGAGGACATGAAACGGGGATGGAGGCTGAGATAGAGGTTAAAATCAAAACCCGTAAAAGGATGAAGGACAGGATTTTGAAAAGGGGTGGGGGTGGAGATCTTGTCCCCCGTCCCAGTCCACTGCCATCCCTAAACACCTAGCTAGCCCAGGACATATAGAACCATTACTCTTCTTGCTCATAAGATCAATAGTTAATCAGTTACACATTTAACATCTCTACTTCTCCCTAAACGTAGGTTGTTTTTGGAACTTTCTAGTAGTATTAACGAAATAGAAGAGGGCAGCCGAAAGTAGCAATAGGAGATAACTGTTCTTCCTTAGCTGGAAAATGTCTGTCAAGACTACAATAAAGCCATCCAAAACCTTAAAAATGTTGCCAGTATCAGTATCGGCCTGGAATAATTGGGCTGCTGCATTCAGCTGTATCGGTTGATACTCAGCTGAATCGTTCTGTATTGGCTCAAAAACACGAAAAAACTATTACGTGTCGTCAATCATAACGTAACACATGCTAAAACCATTAAAAACAATTTAAAAAGTAATATTAAAAAAATAATTTTTGGTATTTTTTTACATTTATTAAAAATTATCTGAATCGGCCCTGAATCGTATTGAAATTCTGCCGATACACCGATACCGATAACATTAACCCATAATCATTTTTCATCAAACTACAGTGTAAGGTTCTCTTAGTCGCTCAGAGAGAGAGAGTGTATGTGTACAGTGTAAGGTTCTCTTAGTCGCTCATAGATGGGATGCATGAAGGCCAAACCCTAAGAAAATAAGAAATTTGAAACAGTAGATGGAATCCCCCCATGCACCATGTGTGATCCAGCAGACAAGATGGCCTGTTTGATGAGTACGGGCTGTTCAAATTTAAAATTTAAAAAGCACCATCTTCATTCTTCACGCCCTACATGGACTTGTTCACGTTAAGCTATGATGTGACATGAAATGTCCAAACTGGACGTCATCCTCATGCATCACATCTTAATTAATCAAAAGGGGCTGCACATTTTAATGCACCAAGCCTTGCATAAAAATGTTCTCAGTGGTATATATAAAATTGGGGAGATACAGTTTTCAAGGAATATATGGCTCATACTTTATTAAGTTGTTGTAGGGTGTGATTGGTTTCTCTTCGTTCCACGAGTCCATTGGAACTGGTTAAGGGTGATAGTGCACATGATTGATAGCAAACAGTTCCTATCAATCATCCTCACAGATATCAAGATAATGCCCTAGGGACACTCATGTGATAGTGATACGTGGATCAGGTGAATGATTAATATTCTTTTTGGAATAAATGCCCGAGTGT
The DNA here is from genome assembly GCF_984573655.1 of Nuphar pumila. Lineage (NCBI taxonomy): Eukaryota > Viridiplantae > Streptophyta > Magnoliopsida > Nymphaeales > Nymphaeaceae > Nuphar > Nuphar pumila. The sequence continues at coordinate 89,446,192 of NC_143254.1, forward strand.
CGATTGGTGAAATCATGGCAGAAAAATTGTGCATTAAGACCTGATTGCCCTCCATCAGGCCTTGGACTCCACCACTGACGGGCCTTCCCAAAGATGGAGTGTGATCAGGTGCTTAATGCACAAATATTTGTGCAATCATATTTTACCTGATCCTTTCAGGTGAGGAGCTGTAATGGATCAATTAGTTTAATACCGATTTCTTTAATAAAATGGTTGAAATATTTTACGCAGAAAGAGATGGTTAAAAACCAATCTTGGATGCCAATGATTGTGGTAACCACTATAAGTGGATTTTTGGTATGACTAAAGAAAACAATATGGAAGAGTTCAATGAGATATATAGGTGGATAATTATGTCACACTATCATAATTGAGGGGTTTCGATTTCGAACTTAGGGTTGGTAAAGAGCTTTATGAGGAATAGCTTGAAGTTTTCAAGGCTCATTTTTGTGTGAGCCATGCCAAATTTGGGCTCATAATCGGCCTGAGTCAAACGAACTGAGAAAGAGCCTGCTTGTTTATAAAAACAATATATATGCTATTTTCTAACGCAAAGAAATAGGATTAGAAAAAAATACATATAAAATATATCTAAAATATATTTCTTACTACCTAATGAGCTTATACCAGTCGAGCTAAGCTGAATACATATTGTTCATGTTCAGCTTGTCATGCCTATTTTACTAGTTTGAATAAGCTCTACAAGCTGAGACACTAGTAGCAAGACCTATTTGAAAAAGCAGGGATCCAGAGAGCGGCTAAGCATCATGCCTATTTGACACAACCAATCACATGACAACATTTCACAGCATTTCATGTGAGGCCTTCATTCTGTAGGTGTGGTCTCCATGCAATGCTGTCATGTGATTGGATAGTGTCACATAGCCATGGCACTTAGCCGCTCCTTTGATCTCAACTCCTGTTCGAGCCCCACAACGAGCTTCTCACATGATGGGGAGTTGTAAGTACATTATGTGGTGGTCAGAGTCAGAGCCACGTTGAGAAAAGGGTGGGCACGTGCTTACCCAAACTCGCTTAAAGGGTATGGGTGGGCACTATTGCCTTGTGCCCGATCCAAAGGTCACCCGACGACCTTTCTCCCTCCCTTCCTCAAATCTCTCCTCATTCCCAGAATCCCCACTAAATCCCTAATTTTCTCTCTCTCTCTCTCTCTCTCTCTCTGTATATATATATATATATATATATATATATATATATATATATATATATATATATATATATATATTACAGCTCTGCCTTCCCCGCAACCTGGGTTGTAGCCTCCTTTCCACGACTCTGTCCCTGTATGTGACCCATACAGAGCCTCGACTCTCCCTTTCTTTCTCTCTTATTCGCTCCACCCTTCCTGCGACCCTACCTGTGGCCCCCTTTTCGTAGCACTGCCCCCCTGCCAGAGACCCCAATGTGGGGCCCTCACTCTCCCTCTCTTTCTCTCTTGATTTGGTCCTGGCCTCCACCCTCACTGCGACCCCCTTGTGGTGGTGGCTCTCTTTTCAGAGCTTCTTTTATGCCCATGACCCCACAGTCGGACCCCCACTCCCTCTCTTTCTCTCTTGATTTGCTCCCTCCACAGCTCTACCCTCCCTGCGACCTCACCTATGCATCTCTCTCTCTCTCTCTCTCTCTCTCTCTCTCTCTCTCTCTCTCTCTCTCTCTCTCTCTCTCTCTCTCTCTCTCTCTGTGTGTGTGTGTGTGGCTTCGCCGTTGCCCGCGACCCCATAAGCCACATGCCCACAATAGCAAGCTAGGCCCCCACCTCTCTCTCTCTCTCTTGACTTTTTTATGTGTCCCACCCCTCTCGGCAGCCCGATCCCACAATGGCACAACCATCCAGTGCATTGCACACATCATCGTTGTAGCGCACACGAGGTATATTCTTTCTCCCTGTCTTGTGTTTAGGGCATAAATGGACAGTTGAAGATGTAAGAATTAGCATTTCGATTAACATTTAGGTTTAAGGTTTTTTGTGTGTTTTTTTTTTAATTAACATTTAGGGTTTTAATGAGATGAATATTAATTAGTTATTTTTATATTTTTTTAATTAACATTATACATGATCTACATGCTTGATTTTAGTTAAAATTTTGAGAGTTTTTTTTATTTTTTATTTTAATTGATTTATGTATGAAAATTATGAATGATGCTCGCTAGTTAATATGTGTTTGAATAAATTTATGAATGTTGGAAGCAAGACCCCATGTTAGAATGAGTTCTATGGATACACATTTTGTATGTGTGTATATAAATGATATATTTGTGTTTGAATGTTTAATGGGCATATTAGAATGTGTTTGAATGTTTAATGGGCACAGTAGAATGTGTTTGAATGATTTATGTTTGTGTTTAAATGTTTAAAATAATTTATGAGCAAAGAATAAATTTAAATTTTTAAAAGAATTTATGGGCATGTTATGAAGTTAATGTTTGAATGTTTGATGGGCTAGTTAAAATATATTAATGAATTTATGAATGTTGAAATATAGACCTCAAGGTACAATGGAGTTTTATGGATATTATTAGACAACTTACATTAACTATATATAATTGGAGACACTAGTTTAACAGTTTGGTACTTGGATTTCTTGTTAATAAATGACTAGACGTAGCTTAGTTGTAACTTAGCATGATGTTATTTATTTTTATTTTTATTCAAAATCAAAAGTTAACAAAACCCAAATGAGTCACTAAGTTGGCCCGCCCGAGTCACGAGTCACTAGTGGATGAACTGATTCCAGTCACTAGGTTTTCGAACTATGATTTTAAGCAAGGTTCCTAAGTTTCTTAATTATTTTTGCACCTGCTAGTATAGTTTATTTTCGTAGAAATTATTTTTATTTGTGTCCATCCTAAGTTAAATTTCTGGCTCCGCTCCTAATCTTGGCGCAACCCACGGGTGTAATTGTATAAATGGTAGTGGTCTGCCTAACCCCAGCTTGCCTACTAAAAATAAATAAATAAAAAGTAAGAATTGACATTTCAACATAGGCCATGTGTTTTTTTATCACGGAAGGCAATTCAAATCCTACTTATCCCACTTTGTTGGATAAGCAAAAAAAAATAGCCGCTATTAACCCTCATCTTTGTAGTGACACACCTATATGACTTCTTTTACAAACATTAAGATGCAGAGAACATAAAATAATATTTGCCTTGTTATTTAAGTGACCCTTTGTGACATTATTATTTCTTCCATGGATCGAATTGGTGCTCATTAGGTATTATGAGAGCAAATCCAGTACTCAGGGTTTAAAACTCTCCAATGGAAAGGCACCACGTGCCTTGACTTGCTGCCCCCACCATCTTGGGGACAGTGGGCCCTAGGGCGCATGGGACCATCCATCGTGGTGGGTCCCAGGATGCATGGTGCATTCAATATAATGGGCCCTACGTTCTCAGCCCGAGTACTGGTTCACACCTCAGGTAGTCAGGTATTATGGCCACCATCTTTAATGTCCGATGGAATGGCCCGATTTGAGCTTAACAAGGTAATATAATTTTTTTATCATATGTTCAAGCTCATCTTATATGAGCATCCTTAGCAAGTTTATATATCGGATCACGAGGAACCATATTGAATGCTCCACCATAGCAACCATATGCCAGCAGGATCAAATCTCTCTCTCTCTCTCTCTCTCTCTCTCTCTCTCTCTCTATATATATATATATATATATATATATATATATATAGTGTGTGTGTGTGTGTGTTTGCATGCACCAGAGTTGACTGAGTACCTCGATGCACACGGGATGTTAAGTAATTTTGACCATATTGGATTGATTCATCATGATTCATTTACTTTAAAACATACACTACAAGAAAATACATTGTTAGCAACGGAAATATTCCGTCGCTAGTTAGCGATGGATTAACGAGCGACAAACATTCGTCGCTATAATTAATGAAGCTTACAAAAATAGCGACGGAATATAGTCCGTCGCCCAGTCCGTCACTACTTAACGACGGATTTTGCGACATACTGTTTTGTCATTACGGCTGCACCATTTGGCGACGACGTTTTCGACAAAATCTAGTCCATCGCTACTTAGCGACGAATGTGGCGACGGAATATATTCTGTCGCTCGTTTCGTAAATTTGATTTATATTGGCTTAGCGACTGATTAATTCCGTCGTTAAGTTTCGAATAACCCTAATCCCAGACAGCTTTTCCTTTTCTTCTTTCGCTGCTCCCGCCATTCGTCGGTCCCACTCCCACCGTTCGTCGGTCCCACCGCCCGAAGACAGGTAAAGCCCCCCCCCCCCCCCCCCACGATTTTTGGCAGGGGGTCGACCCCGGCAGGGGGTTAACCTCCTGCCTGTTCCGGCAGGGGGTCGACCCCCTGCCTTAATTTCCGACAGGGGGTCGACTCACTGGCGAAAAGGCTGGGGGTCGACCCCCTGCCCGAACAGGGAGTCAGTTAACCCCCTATGTTCCGTAACGGGGTTGACTCCCCTACTGGAACAGCAGAAGAGTTGACCCCTTGCCGGAACAACCTCTTTTTTTTTGTGTTGACTTCATTTTAAAACAGCATTTTTTTGTGCAGATTTTTCAATGAAACCAGCTCGTGCTCAGCCACCTGTGATAAGTAAGTGACAAAAACAATGCAAATCGGGTAAATACCCGTGGTGAGTAAGTGATGCAAGCGTATCACATGTTATTTAATTTGTTAGATGTAACACTTTATTATTCACACACTCACTTAGTTGTTGATATTTAGGGTTGCTTTGTTGGAGTTCGAAGATCATGCTGAGCATGATTTTAATGTATGAATATTGAAGTGTTCTTATTTTTGGAGTACGGAGTCCATGCTAGGCATGGTAGTAGTTAGTGAGATATTGAAGTGTGTTTGTTGCAGGTACATGTTTGGCATTTGTTTGATATGAATGATTACGTTGTATTATAATGTTTGATGTAATTGTATCCATGCTTGCATGTAGTTACTTTCAATTTGATTATGATTTTCATGTGAAATTATATAATGAAAGCATGTTTCAAATGTTTGTATCAAGTCATTAATAGTTTGCACATGAAAATATTAAGTTATTAATGCATGCATCAAAATTCTTGTTATTGTATGACATCATATATTGCATGATAAATTTGATATTTTCTTCATCGTAGCATTCTGATTGTTCTCTTTTAATTCGTTAGGCTATTATTCGTAACATCATAAGAAAATGACTGCAAACCGTGAGTGGATGTATCATAGAATAGTGAACAATGAGTTATCGCATGAATATATGGATGGTGTTGACAGTTTTATTGAATTTGCAATGGCAAGTGTTAGTACAGTGGATCCCACAGGTCAGATTAGGTGTTCCTGCAAGATTTGTAAGAATAATCGATTTGTAGAACCTCATAGCGTTAGACATCACCTATACAAGAAGGGTTTTGTGAGTGATTATCAGAACTGGATGTTTCATGGAGAAGAATTTAGAAACGATTTTGATGCACGGGTGAATGTGGTGCATGATAATCCATATACAAATTTGATATTTGATGCCGCAGGAACAGAACTGAATTCTGCTATGAGTTCTAGTGATGTAAGAACTGACGTAGATGAAGAATCACCAAACGATGCAGCTAGTAGATTTTATGATTTACTTAGAGATGCTGATGAGCCATTTTGGAACGGTTGCGAGAGTCACACTATCTTGTCTGCAGTTCTTCAACTAATGAATTTGAAGTCCGAGTATAATTTGAGTCAATCATATTTTGATCGTTTGTGCATGATTGTGAAGAGTATGTTGCCCAAAGATGAGAAATTGCCACAAAATTTCTATCGTGCGAAAGTTATGGTCAACACTTTAGGTATGAGTTACAAAAAGATTGATGCTTGTCCAAATCACTGCAAATTGTATTTCAAGAAGCAGAAAAATAACATATCATGTCCGTCATGTGGGCATCCTCGGTTCAAGCCAAAGACAAGAGGCAATGGTAGCACGAGATCAAAGGAAGTTTCATACAAGTCGCTTTGCTACTTTCCTATCACTCCTAAATTGCAGCGATTGTATATGTCTTCAAAGACAGCTAAACACATAAGATGACATGCAAATAAAGTTCGACACGATGAAAACAAGATCACGCATCATGTTGACGCTGAAGCTTAGAAGCACTTTGATCGTACTCATCAGAACTTCGCAATGGAAGTGCGAAATGTTAGACTTGGTCTATGTACAGATGTGTTTAATCCATTTGGGGGTAGATCAACTCCATACTCATGCTGGCTAGTATTTATAACTCCATACAACCTTCCACCAAGCTTGTGTATGAAACGTCCAAATCTTTTCTTGTCTCTGTTGATCCCTGGTCCGACCTCACCTGGCCAAAATCTTGATGTATATTTAAGGCCATTGATTGATGAACTAAAAGTATTGTGGGATGACGGTGTTACCACATATGATGCCCACAAAAAAAAATCAACATGAAGGCCATTGTTCTATGAACAATCAGTGACTTCTCTGCATATGGTATGCTATCTGGTTGGAGCACACATGGGAAGTTGGCATGTCCGTACTGCATGGAGGATTTCAAAGCTTTTAGATTGAGGCATGGAAGGAAGCCTTGCTGGTTTGAGTGCCATCATCGATTTCTACCTAGCGATCATCTGTTCTGGCGACAAAAGAATGCGTTTAAAGCAGGCACAACTGAAACAAAAGGTTCATCCTCAAAATTGTCTGGCATAGAGATTCTAAGAAGATTGTGATACTTTCTAGATGTATTAACAGATGTCTGCAGTCCTAAACCCTTCCGTGGTTTTGGAAAGGATCACAATTGGACGAAGAAATCTATTTTTTGGGAACTACCGTATTGGTCGACCCTATTGATACGACATAATTTGGATGTGATGCATGTGGAGAAAAATGTGTTTGATAATGTGTTTAATACAATAATGAATGTTAAAGGAAAAACGAAGGATAATCCGAAGGCCCGTATGGATTTAAAATTAATATGTAAAAGACCAGAATTGAAACTCAAAGAGTATAATGGCAAAGTACGTGCTCGGACCTGATCAAATAAAACATGTATGTCAATGGTTGAGACAATTGAGATTTCCAGATGAATATGTCTCTAACATTTCTCGGGCTATGAAGATTGACGATGGACAATTATATGGGTTGAAGAGCCATGATTGTCATATTTTTATGCAACGATTGATACCCCTAGCATTCCATGATATGTTAGACAAACGTATATGGGGGGTATTGTTTGAGTTGAGCGGATTTTTCAGAACATTGTGCGCATCGGAGGTCATAGTATCAGATATAAAGAATCTCGAGGACTCTGTCATCACCACTGTTTGTCTGTTAGAAAAGATATTTTCGCCAGCATTTTTCGATGTTATGGAACATTTGATCATACATCTGCCATATGAACTAAGGGTTGGTGGCCCTGTGCAATATCGATGGATGTACCCATTTGAAAGGTATATGTTTTTTTATATTTGTCTCTTTAATGACAGATATTTAAAATTTGAAATATATATTTTTACCAGATGCATGTTTGACCTCAAAAAAAGGGTTCGTAATAAAGCAAAAGTAGAAGGCTCTATTTGTGAGGCGTACACTTTAGAAGAGATTTCAAATTTCTCATCTATGTACTTCGAACCTCATATTCCAACATGTTACACATGCCCGCCTCGTAACGATGATGGAGAACAAGTAACTGTAGCTTACAAGCTGTCGATATTTCAACCACTTGGGCATGCATTTGGTAGTTGTCGATCAAGGCTCTTCACAGATCGAGAGCAAGACGCAGCACACATCTATATTCTTTTTAATTGCTCAGCGATCGACCCATACATCAAATAAGTATATATAGACGCAACACAATTATAAATCCTTTTATGTTCTATATGTGGATACATGGCTCGGTAATATAAGTATTTGTGGTTTGAAGACGATTTGATCTGGAGTTGAATGATTAAAAATTTTATTTGAATGTATTATAATACTTGATACGAATTATTTGAATGCATTATAATACTTGATGTGAATGATTTGAATGTATTGTAATACTTGATACGAATGATTCGAATGCATTGCAATACTTGATGTGGATGATTTGAATTATTTGAATGTATTGTAATTTATGCAACGAATGATTTGAATTATTGCAATACTTGATGTGAATGATTTGAATTATTTGAATACATTGTAATACTTGATGCGAATGATTTGAATGCATTGCAATGCTTGATGTGAATGACTTGAATGCATTGCAGTACCTGATATGAATGATTTGAATGTATTGCAATACTTGTTGCGAATCATTTGAATGTATTGCAATACTTGATGTGAATGATTTGAATTATTGTAATACTTAATGCGAATGACTTGAATGTATTGTAATACTTGATGTGAATTATTTGAATTATTTGAATATATTGTAATATTTGATGCGAATGAATGAGTTGTATTGCAATACTTGATATAAATGATTTAAATTATTTGAATGTATTGTAATACTTGATACAAATGATTCGAATGCATTGCAATACTTGATGTAAATTATTTGAATTATTTAAATGTATTGTAATACTTGATGCGAATGAATGAGTTGTATTGCAATACTTGATGTGAATGATTAAAAATTTTATTTGAATGTATTGTAATACTTGATACAAATTATTTGAATGCATTGTAATACTTGATGTGAATGATTTGAATGTATTGTAATACTTGATACGAATGATTCGAATGCATTGTAATACTTGATGTGAATGATTTGAATTATTTGAATGTATTGTAATTTATGCAACGAATGATTTGAATTATTGCAATACTTGATGTGAATGATTTGAATTATTTGAAGGCATTGTAATACTTGATGCGAATGATTTGAATGCATTGCAATGCTTGATGTGAATGACTTGAATGCATTGCAGTACCTGATATGAATGATTTGAATGTATTGTAATACTTGTTGTGAATCATTTGAATGTATTGCAATACTTGATGTGAATGATTTGAATTATTGTAATACTTGATGCAAATGACTTGAATGTATTGTAATACTTGATGTGAATTATTTGAATGTATTGTATGACATATGTTATTTGTTAGAATATGATTCGTGGAGGTTACAATGGTCGATCATCTAGTAGTAGTCAGGCCCAGCCTTCATCTTCACAGGCTCCTATGATAGGTATATCATTTAACTAATTAGATGCTTGATTAGTTCAAATGCACATTCTGAGAATTTCTAACGTATTTTTTTACAGATGATGTTTTGCATGTACACGACCCACCTACACCAGTTTATCACACAAGTCATGAGCCAACACAGGAAGCATGGTCTTCTCAGTCTGGCAGAAAAAGACTCATTCGAATAGTGTATATCGATAATCGACCATAAGTATTTCGTTTTCAAATATTGCATATCTTATAAATATTTTATATTGATATTTATTGTGTACCAATTCATGTGCAGCACGAGGTTTGATCCACAAGAAGTAGTACGGGAGATTAAGAATTCACTTCTTCAACATCTACCAGGACCGGTTGCTCAATGGAAAGAGTACTCAAAGGAGGTGTTAGACAGATTATGGTCCTCATTCATGGTATACAGTTGTTCCTCATAGTTAATGTGTTTCATATTTAATTTTTTTAAGTAATGTCTACTAACTTTCTGAAAATATTTGTAGGCTTCGAATCACTTTGCAACTACGGTGGAAGAAAATGATGCAAGGAAGGTGTGGCAGAAGGTGGCTGCCAATCGATTTGCAGACATGCTGCACAATATGAAGACTGCAGCAAAAAAAGCATCTGGCGTAATAGATGATCAACTACAGTGGAAGGGCCATGGCCCTATTACTATCAGGAGAGATTATTGAGATGAAATGTGCGATAAGTAGGCGGGAGATGCATTTCGAAATCGCTCTGTGAAGGCTGCACAAAATCGAGCGAAAATGCCCGAAGCCCATCTACACACAGGTAGATCTAAGACATTTGGGAGCCATCTGAAAAAAATGGTAACTCATCAATATATAATATTAATTTTATAAGTATTGTTGCAAACTTATGAACTAAATCTTTTGTCCTTTAACTTCGCAGAAAGCAGAAAAAGGAGGCATTGTACCATATAAGGATGTGTTTGTTGAAACACATAAACGGAAGACCACAGGAGTCTTCGTATCAGAGAAGGCGAGAACGACAACGGTATGTATTTATTCTATTAATAATCATTGTAATATGCAAGTTATCATAATGTTATCATTAATTATTAATGTATACTTTAAACATTATTTTATAGGAGGCATATGAGCAACAAATGGTAGAGCGATATGGCGATGATGCTACTCAGCATCCATCATTTGATCCTGCAGCATGGGTGACTGCAGCAGGTGAACCCAAAAAAGGTCGTGTGTTCGGGTTTGAGAGTAATCTGAACACTTCACCAGTTATTGCTTCTTCCAGTTACGGCTCACAGACTTCTTTCGCCGACATAAGCTCCAAGCAGCAACCTATTCTTTCTGGTGATGATGTACGTCAGATCATTAAGAACACAAATGAATGACTACTTCCATGACACCGTCGCCCCCTTTCTCCGAAATGAGATCAACAATCTTGTGCTGAACAGGGAATCTTCGATTGCATGTCTCTCTCAGGTATAATCACATATTCAGTTTTTTGTCTGCCTTAGAACACATATGAGCATAATCGAATCACATATATAACTTTTTGCCTGCCTTAGAGCACATATGAGCATGATAGAATCACATATACAGTTTTTGCCTGCCTTAGAGCACATATGAGCATGCTATAATCACATATAAAGTTTTTTGCCTGCCTTAGAGTACATATGAGCATGATAGAATCACATATAAAGTTTTTTTGACTACCTTAGAACACATATGAGCATGCTATAATCACATATTCAGTTTTTGACTGCCTGAGAACACATATGAGCATGTTATAATCACATATTCAGTTTTTTGACTACCTTAAAACACATATGAGCATGCCAAAATCACATATAGAGTTTTTTTACTGCCTTAGAACATATATCATTCATGATAGAATCACATATAAATTTTTTTTCTTTGCCTGCCTTAGAGCACATATGAGCATGATAGAATCACATATAGAGTTTTTCTGTCTGCCTTAAAACACATATGAGCATGCTATAATCACATATTCAATTTTTTGACTGCCTTAGCACACATACGAGCATGATCGAATCACATATATAGCTTTTTGCCTGCCTTAAAGCACATATAAGCATGATAGAATCACATTTAGAGTTTTTCTAGTTGCCTTAGAACTCATCTGAGCATGATATAATCACATATAAAAAAAATTTAATTCCTTAAAACACATATAATTCATGATAGAATCATATATAGAGTTTTTTGCCTGCCTTAGAGCACATATGAGCATGATAGAATCACATATAAATTTTTTTTATTGCCTTAGAACACATATGAGCACATAATAGAATCACATATAGTGTGTAATTTATTTCATTATATTTTGTTTATCAATACTGACTGTTCTTTTCTTGTGTAGGCTGCTAGCGATTATCAGCGTAGCGGAGCTGAAGGGACAGATAAAGGCAATGAAGAAGAAGACGCACAAAATCTTGGCGATGATTAGAGAACTGTGTTGAAGAAGTTCTATTTTTTTTTGTTTCTTAAATGTAATTGTTGAATTGTAAATAATTAAACTTGTTAATTTTAAGGTGGAACGATTAATTGTTGTAGATTCTTTTATATGAAATTTTTTGTGTAGTTTGTTTTTTATTTACAGGAAATATAAATTATACAGGAAATATAAATTGTACCGTTCTCGGTATTTAATTTTCAAATAAATTTTTAAATTTTTTTTTCGTGTTTGCGACGGATTAGCGATGGAAACATCCGTCGCTATGCATATAAATCTAGCGTCGGCTTAGCGACGGACGTAAATCCGTCGCCAATGCAAGGTCGCCGTTTAGTACTGGCGGATTGACGACGTAATACATCGCTCGTTATTCCATCGCAATTAGCGACGGACCGGGCAACGGATTTATTCTGTCGCCAGTTAGCGTCAAAAAATTCGCGACGTAAGCATACCGTCGCCTCATCGTCGCTAATCCGTCGCTAAGCCGGTTAGCGACGGAATAGGGACGGAATGTGGTCATCGCTAATCCATTGCTTTGTTGTGGTGATATGTTAGATTACTCAGATTAATTATTTAAATATATTTAGATAATAAACGGTCCTGCATTAAATTAAATGTAGATAGAAAAAAGAAATATTAATATAATTTACCCTATCCATCGAGTGCAAATCAGACTCACAGATGTGATCCCTATATTAGAAGATTTTCATATCTACACAATTATAAAAGAATCTAAAAATTGATGATTTATGTTGCATCTAATTTTGCAATAAAAATTTTCCTGTTAGAACCAAGGCATGTTTTTTTTTTATAGTCCAGCTAGGGTTAGGCACGGACCCCCACCAGTTATACAAGGTACCATCGGGTTTTGAATTTGCAACGTCCCAACACATGATGACGTGCACTAACAGTTTCTACCAAACACGGGGAGCCCCGTTGTAACCAAAGCATGTTTGCCAGTAAACAAGCAAGGATGTAAACATACTCAGATTGAGATCATTGAAAATTGTGCAGAAACCTTCTGCACATTTCTCCATGAAAGTCCTCAAGAGTGTGCTTGTTCCACGCATCATGAGGACAATAATAAAGCAAAGGTCAGGGAAGAACTGTGGATGAATATCATATTGTGAAGGGCAGCAGCACAATGGTGGGTACATGATGTGGCGATTGAACGACACTTGGATTCTTTGCTTTGATTCCTTGTCATCCTCTTGTGACAGTCGGTCACAGTTGATGGGCATTCATGGATTTCGTGCAATCTTTGATCTGTGCCCATATAATTATTGAGTGCAGATCAGGTCAGAGCGAGGGTCACCCTGATGCCATTTTTTCATGCCATGAACGTCATCCAAAACACCATGGTTGGACACCTCATGCATCTCCTAGATGGGTCTAACGTTTTTTTCATAACCGATGATGCCTTAGATCTAGACTTTGCAAAATGAACCACGGAAAACATGGTTCAGCCATGGTGTTTTGGATGCGTTCATCGCATAGATGAACGGTATCAGGATTACCTCTGACAGGTTACGGCCAGAGGTCGCTTCTGACCCGATAGGCACCAATAAATAATTTTCTTCTCCAGACAAGTTTGGCAGAAACTGACAAGGCTGCAATGTACTTATGCACGACTGCAAAGAGGGATGAAGCTGAAAGATGTTGCTTCCTTGAACACCATGTGACGGAGCTCCAAGGCCGAGGCTGAATGTGATGTACTTTTGTTGTTGTTGTTCGTAGTATTTGCATCAAAGAAAGGTTAGGACGGTTCCTTACAAGATCAAGCGCGCTGGACTGCATAAGAGGGTACTTGGCTTCCAAGCAATAATAGGAGAAAAAATATGACCATCAGCTTCATTCCCTAAAAAGCAGACTTTGAGGAGAGGGTGGTGTATGTTCCCCGTTGAACACGGGGCCGCGTGTTCGGGGGTTCGAATGAGTGCCACGTTGGCACTCATTCGTCAGTTTGGGTGTGTACGAAGGAATATTGTGGATCCCAAGATATTCTTCCGTACATAACTCCCAAATGAGTGCCAACGTGGTACTCATTCGGACCCGCGAACACGCGGCCCCGTGTTCGCGGGGGGAACATACAACCTGCTCGCGACTTTGAGCGTACACATCCATTCGATGCCTGCAAAAGTAGAGAGGTTTCTGGTTTTCTAAAATCCCAACAACTTGTTGGAAAACGGGAATATCTCGGACTTTCTGGTTTTTTTGTAACGATCGGGCATGATTCAGTGCAGCAGTATATTCAGAATGTTCAAGATTTTCGATGCTTGGTTTTTTAGATGTGATCTAAATACGTTTAATAAGGTGGATTTTTGTCCTAGTCGTTCTTTGTAGCCCTGATCTCGATAAGAAGGGGGGCTTATATGATGGAATTTTCATGTTGATTCCTAGGTGTAATACTTCTTCCAATGCCACAATTGGTACTAGTAGAGCAACACAGAACCTTCAGATGCAACCTTTCACAATCAGTACTAGAGATTCTGTAGGTTTCAACTCAAATAACAATTAACTATTTGGAGTGAAACCTTTGATGGGTAATAACTGAATCGTCGTTTAACCAAGTCTCTTTGAGGGTTTTTAGATATGGAAGTCAGAACGGCGATTTAGGCTCTCTTTGGGTGCTCAAGGGATCTTATGCGCCTGTTTTTTTTTCTCTTTTTGATGGGCAAGCTGGTGATAACCCCGTAGATTCAAACTCGAGTCCCCTCTACTATGACAGTGCAATCTAACCATCTAGCTATCTCAATCGACCCAGGAGCTTATGCATTTGGAAAAGTGAAAGCTATCTATTCTCAGAATTGGAGTTACTACCGCTTAGGAGGTGGCAGTCACCAAGTGCAACTTTGAATGCAATCAACACAAAGAAGAGACTCTCACCTTCTTTCTCGTTTCCATGAATTACCTTCTCAGAGTTACGAACGCACGTGCACACACGCACAGGAAACCAAATGGCATGGTACAACATTTGAAGATAAGCCATGCGCAATAAGGCCCTGTTTGGAATCTAACAGTCCATGAAGAAAGTATGGAATTCACAAATTTTGTGGATTTGCTACTTCCCAACTGTTTGTTTGGTAGCACCATCATAAATCCGGCCATTACTTTGCAAATTCAATTTTGAAGTTGTTTGGATGATGTGTGGATTTCATAGTTGCTTCTCCAGCTACCATGTTTCCAAACAGAGAGAAATATAATGTGATTTGTGTGATGATAGTGTGCTGTATTTGGTGTGAAAAAAAAAAGTGCAGCTACCAATACCATAGATGAAGATATCATGGATACCCTCAGGTTGAAGAGGTTGAACTGTTGGTTTTGTTGATAGATTTTGGGATTTTACAAGATTCTGGGCCTATCCCGTATGCATTGAGAGTCTTACGGGTAGTTCTGTAAATACAAAAATTATGGAAGTATTAAAGTTGTAAATTGTGATGAAATTTCTTACATTCAACAGGTTTTTAACAAATTTGGATAACTCCAAATGTACAAAATTGAAAGGAATACTGATTAACAATTTAACAAATGGATTCAACAATAGATTCTAATTGTTGATGTGTATAAACAAACAAAATATCCAAATTTACTTGAGGATCTCGTTATCTTGAGCATTGTATCAAACAGTTGGTATACATGTTCAATGAACTGGTTCAAACCCTAAAAGCAAGGACATTGAACCGGAGCTTTGGAAACAAAAAAAAAAGTCAAACTCTCCTTGACAAAGAATTGCATTCAAATGGCTCTCTCTAGAAGAGGTAGAAGGGGAACATTGTTGCAGCAGCCAACCTTACAAGCTACGGTTTCTGCACGACGGTAGAGAACGAGAGAAAAGGGGGTTTGTGAAGAAAAAGAAAGAGAGAAAAATGGTTGGCTGGCTGGTTGGGGTATTTGTGTGGAGTTAAGATGGTAGTTGTGGAGTTAAGATGGTAGCGGGGGAGTTAACGTGGAAGGTGGAGAGGGTATCGGAAAAAGTAATGCGACCATCGGGAGAGGAACTGGGGTGGGAGTCGTCGGCTACCACCTCCTGATGGTGGTAGTCGATTTGTGGAATTGGCGTCGGTGAATGCCTTCCCAGTTACCCTTTTTCCTGGTTTTCCCTCCATCCTAAACACTTTTGGGAGCTGAGTATTCCACAATTCTGCCCAGACACCCTCAGCCGGTGTGCTTCCAAACAGGGCCTAATTCACCTCCATCAGTTCACGTAGTAGCATCAACCTCCAGTTTTTTGAGATAAAAGGAACAACTAGATTACTCCGTTTTACAACTCGCAAAGACCAACTATATGCAATTCCAAAAACACCTACCACGAGCATTGAGAAAAGCTTCCAATCAAAACCCTTCCTTACTAGAGGGTGTTGTGTTTTCTCCCCGAAACACAGATTGGCATGTTTCGGTGTGTACAGAGGAATATCTTGGGACCCGTGATAATTCATATGCCAATGTTGTCCACGATGACTTTATAATAAAATAACATATAAAAAAGGTAGATACGCTTTTGACTGAAATGTCCTCTCGTAAGGTATTTATGTGTTGGACAAGAATGTCCTCCCGCTCCTCGTAAATAGATTTTCACGTTCCGCCTTGTTTTTAACTTATGTTACAACACATGGTCGCCTTCTCGTTCTTGCCTTGTGTTAGATGGAAAACTTTTTCGGGTTCGTTCCTACCTCGTGGAGATCACTATAAATTGAACGACTGGTTCGATCATTGGTGGGCGTCATAGGGGGATTTGTCCGCCATCTCTTTTTATAGTCTTCTCTTCTTCTTCGTTTTCGTTAGGCAGTATGGAAAAAAGCAATGACACACAAACATTCCAACAAGTGCCATTAAAGCATGGTGAGTATATTTTCATGTCATCATGCTATTGTTGAAGAACGTATGTCGTTGTGAGTGTCATTAAGGCATTGTTTTGTTATTGCAGGTAGATTTTATTGTTTTGACGGTTAGAAACTTGAAGATATTTATAAGGCAGTGGGATCTGTTGACAAGAATGCTTGGTTACAGATGTGAGCAAGGGCCTCTACCCCATCCGGTATTGTTCATTCACTCAGTATATGCAATGTAACACAAATCGCGGTTGTAGTAACATATATATCGATTTATGAGATATTATTTTGTTTGTTAATATCAATGTGTAATATATTATGCTGAATTGTTGTATATTGATTTGTAAGATATTATGTGTTTTCTAGTGTTGATTTGTGAGATATTGTTTTGTTTGTTAATATCGATTTGTAATATATTATGTTGAATTATCGTATATCGATTTATAAGATATTATGTGTTTTCTAGTATCGATTTGTGAGATATTGTTTTGTTTGTTAATATCGATTTGTAATATATTATGCTGAATTATTGTATATTGATTTATAAGATATTATGTGTTTTCTAGTGTCGATTTATGAGATATTGTTTTATTTGTTAAAATCAATTTGTAATATATTATGCCGAATTGTCGTATATCGATTTGTAAGATATTATGCTAAATTGTCGTATACCAATTTGTAATATATTATGTTGAATTATCGTATATTGATTTATAAGATATTATGTGTTTTCTAGTGTTGATTTGTGAGATATTGTTTTGTTTGTTAATATCGATTTGTAATATATTATGCTGAATTGACGTATATCGATTTGTAAGACATTATGCTGAATTACCTTTTACCATCTTATAATATATTATGTTGAATTATCGTATATCGATTTGTAAGATATTATGTATTTTCTAGTGTCGATTTGTGAGATATGGTTTTGTTTGTTATTATCGATTTGTAAGCTATTATGTATTTTCTAGTGTTGATTTGTGAGATATGGTTTTGTTTGTTATTATCGATTTGTAAGCTATTATGTTGAATTATCATATCGATTTGTAATATATTATGCTGAATTGCAGTATATCGATTTGTAATATATTATGTATTTTCTAGTTTCGATTTGTGAGATATTGTTTTGTTTATTAATATCGATTTGTAATATATTATGCTGAATTATTGTGTATCGATTTGTAAGATATTATGTTGAATTGCCGTATACCGATTTGTAATATATCATGTTGAATTGTCGTATATCGATTTGTAAGATATTATGTGTTTTCTAGTGTTGATGTGTGAGATATGGTTTTGTTTGTTATTATCGATTTGTAAACTATTATGCTGAATTAACGTATCGATTTGTAATATATTATGTTGAATTGTCATATATCGATTTGTAAGATATTATGCGTTTTCTAGTGTTGATTTGTGAGATATTGTTTTGTTTGTTAATATCGATTTGTAATATATTATGTTGAATTGCCGTATATCGATTTGTAAGATATTATATTGAATTATCGTATACTGATTTATAATATATTATGTTGAATTGTTATATATCGATTTATAAGATATTGTGTGTTTTCTAGTGTCGATTTGTGAGATATGGTTTTGTTTATTATTATCGATTTGTAAGCTATTATGTTGTTTCTTTGATACTGTGATTCATTTAATCATTTCTTTGACTTGCTTAACTAATTAATATTCGTTGTTATATGCATCTTGAATAAATCATAGTAAACGTATGTGCTGACTAATGCAAATTGATATTTTGCTCATGACAGTGTTGAGCATATCAACTAGTTGTAGTGAAGATGATGTATCTCAATCATTGGAAAGTCATGGAGCAATGGACATCCGTACTATCGACGCACCTGAAGAAGTAAATATGTGCACTAATGATGCACATGATAAGAAAGATGTAGGTATTGGATTCACTCTTGACTTGAATATTCCAGCAGACGAAATGCAATTCGATAATAAGGTAGAGGATCATGACAGTGCACTTGAAAAAGGTGCAGGCACCTCAAGTCTACATGATAGTACACTTGACTTTATTCCCGTAGAGGAAATGTAGTTTAATAATGAGGAAGCTGCATACAAATTTTATAATGATTATGCCTTAAAACTTGCCTTCAGTGTTAGAAGGTATTCTTGGGCAAACAATGCACAGGGTGTCATCGTGAGAAAGGCATATATTTGTTTTAAGCAATGTTGGAAGAAGTCAAGTGAAAATCCAATAAAAAGCAAGCCAGATTTAAGATGTGGTTGTCCAGCGAGAATGGTGTTAAGAAGACTTTCAAATGGAAAATATGTAGTTTGTACTTTAATCAATGATCATAACCATGAATTAGCCACTTTATTTATGACTCCTATATTAAGGTCACATCTTAAAGTAACTGAAGCGCATGCTGCAATTGCTGAAATAACTGATAGCACCAGCATTGCACCAAGGAAGACATATAATTTGTGCGCGTACATAGATGATGGTCATGAGAATATGTCATTCACACCTATGGAAGAAACCACTTGAGAAGAAAGGGGTCAGACAATATGAAGAATGAATGAATATGTTCTTTGGTTGATTACCTACAGAAGTATTCAAGCAATTACTTTGGTTTCTTTAGTGTAATGCAACTGGATGAAGATGGGTATGCTGTGAATATGTTTTCGGCATATTCAAAGTCAAGAGTAGATTATAGATGCTTCAATGATGTGCTTATTTTCTATATGACAATGAAGATTAATACGGAACAGTGTCCATTTGCGCAGTTTGTCGGAGTGAACCATCACTCACGGAATTGCATATTAGGCGATGCTTTTTTTGTATGACCAAACCAAAGAAACCTTTGAGTGGTTGTTCAGAATATTTACACAGACAATGAATAGGAAGCACTCTGGAGCTGAACTTACAGATGGTGATCATGCAATTACGGTTGCAGTGTCTTATGTATGGTCATATGCACATCATCGCCTATGTTTGTGGCATATTTTTCAAAATATAGCAAAGAACATAGGACACATTTTTAATCAGAAGTGAGGGTTTGATAAAAAGTTTAGAAAGTGTGTACTTAAGAGCATAGACGAGGTCACCTTTATATTGGGAGCAAATGATTCAGATGTACGACCTTGAAGACTGTGTGTGGTTACAATATTTATATGCAAACAAAGAGAAGTGAACATTGGCATATAGAAGACAATACTTTTGTGCAGGTATGATAAGCACATAAAGAGTTGAATCTATGCATACCACACTGAAAAAAATCTTGTATTCATGTTTAACAATGTTTCGCTTCATTAAACAGTATGAATTATTTGTAGACGGTCTTAGACAGAATGAGCTTGAACAAGATATGAAATGCTTTAATGCTCGCGTTGTAACTTTGGACATGAAAATATTGACGCGACCTGCAGATCTGTATACACTAACTGTATTTGAATAGACTAAGAAGGAGGTTATACAGGTCATGAATTACAACATAGAAGAACATATGCAATATAGAAATATGCACAAATACCATGTTGTATGGGAGGGTGAAGAGCATTCAAAAAGAAAAAAAGCACATGTTGTGTACAGTGTTGACAACAGAACAGTTGAATGTACGTGCAAAATATTTAAATTCAAAGGTATTTTATGTCGTCATACATTAAAGACACTTAATCAAGAGAAGATACAAGAAATACCTGAGTCATATATAATGCGAAGATGGACGAGACAAGCAAAGATTGAACTGCTGGATACAAATAATGTCAATCCATCTGGTGTTGATGAGAAATGCCACATAGCCTCATGTTACCAACAACTATGTTGGTCACTTATGCATGTTGCAGATTTGACATCGAAAAGCGAAGAAGCCTATGTATGTATGATAAAAGTGTTAAGGGAATTAATTGAAAAAGTGCAGTTAATTCACCATGAGTCCATTGTAGCTCATGAAGACCAATCTAAGAAAATAGGATCGAACAGCGTAGGTGAAAATCATGCTTCCTTTGACCCTTATGAGAAGTTGCGTCGAAGCGTAAACATCATCTTCGACAAGTTAGGAGTAAACGTTATAGATTATGATGGAAATATTCACCTAGCAAAGGGTATCAAAAAGAAACATGCCTCTGATCGTAGTCGTCAGAGGACAAAGGGTGCACTGGAATTGGTTGGCAAGAAAATGTCTAAAAAACAACCACTCCTAAGAAACCAAGCCCTTCGCATGAACAGATATGTAATACACTATATTGCTTCCCATGTAAATTGTATTATGTACAACTTATCAATATCTAACTTGTGTAATTTTCAACATGCAACAATACCCTACAAACGTGCACTATAACGTTGGAACCTATAATCCTCCCGACCTGTTTGAGTAGAACGATGGCATGAGTTTGATAAGTCTTTTGGTATGTAACAATTTTGGGAGGGTGTTTGCATTTCTTGATGAACTTAATGTAGTGTCTGATATTGTTTTGTTTCATGACAGACTCAGTTTAATTCAAAAGTGAGCAACGCAACATAGGAATCACGTATGGATTCTTTAGCTACAAAATAGTTATAACATTTAACTTTCATTAGTATAAATCATTGTAATGTTTAGCATTCTATAATTTTTTGTTGTAATTCTATAATTATTTATTGTAAATCGATAATTCTTTGTTGTAATTCTAATATTCTTTGTTGTAAATCAATAATTCTTTGTTGTAATGTTATAATTCTGTATTGTAATTTTATAATAGAAATCATACTACAAATATCATAAAAATTGACACTATAAAACACATAATATCTTACAAATCGATATACAACAATTGAGCATAATATATTACAAATCGATACGGTAATTCAACGTAATAGCTTACAAATCGATATTAACAAACAAAACCATATCTCAAAAATTGACACTAGAAAATACATGATATCTTATAAATCAATATACAATAATTCAGCATAATATATTACAAATCGGTATATGGCAATTCAGCAAAATATCTTACAAATCGATATACGACAATTCAGCATAATATATTACAAATCTATATTAACAACCAAAACAATATCTCATAAATCGACACTAGAAAACATATAATATCTTACAAATCGATATACGATAATTCAACATAATATATTACAAATCGATATTAATAAACAAAACAATATCTCACAAAAATTGATCTAATATCCTATAAATTTATAGTAGACATCATGTTAGGAAGCAATATCTGCAAATTGATGATAAAGTATCATAAAAATTAAGAGAGAAATTTCTATTAATAGCTTAAAAATCAATATTAAGAATAAGCATACAAATCGATATTAAGAATCGATTTGTAATATATTATGAAATATTATATCAATTTGTATTATTATTTTGAAACATGTCCTTGCAGAATTTACGTTGTTGCGATTTGCGTGCTTTAGGTGGCGATTTGCGTATTCAAAACACGTATGCCAGGTGCGTAATTTTGGTGTATGGATCAATGTGAATTTTGTACAGTCTTACAAAATTTATATACACAGTCTACAAAATTTGTTACAAATGTCTGTACACAAAAAATTTGTCATGTTCGAGAAATTGAATGTTGAACCAAAATTTGTTATCTCTCTCTCAGCAGTAGAAAGTAACCCTCTTCACGTTATCCTTGAGAACAAGTAGACATTTAAAACAACTTCCTCTTACTTCTGGGGGCCTTGCGTCCTTCGTTGCTTTCTAGATAATCTTGGAGTCTGGGGTTTTGTATCTTCCACAATTAGAAAATCCATTAATTTTTTGCATAGTTCTGTGCAGAATCCAGGCATATCATCCTGAAAAAAACCCAAAAGTCAAACCAATATAGAAACCCTTACACCAATAATATAGGATAATAAAACATGCTTAAGTGTACAACATACAATGGTGAATTTTGGTTCTCGTCCATAGTATATTGCTTCAATATACTTCATTACAAAGACGCCACAATCGATGCCATTATTTTGTAAAGGAGCATCATTTGCGACGTGAAGCCTCCACGGGCCAATGATGACACCCAATATGTCTCTGAAAAATCCAACTTGTGGTTTATGCAAAAGCAAGTAAATTCTGGACTATGATACAAGATATTGTAATCTTAGAGATAGAAACTTACCAAATACACAATGTCATGGTCTACACCAATGTTATAGTCCAAGGAGTTGTATAACCATATTTTTTGTTTTCGTACATCCAACACGTATAAGACCCAATGCTTTTTCGATTGCCACAATGTAGGAATCAATATCTGCAAATCGATATGAAAATGCGTATTGATAGCATAAAAATCGATGTTAAGAATCAGCATATAACTCGATATTAAGAATCAAAATAATATCTTAAATCAATATTAGGAATCAACATAAAAATTGATATTAAGAATCAGAACAATATCTTAAATCGATATAGAAATTCTTATTGATAGCTTAAAAATAGATATTAAGAATCAGCATAGAAATCAATATTAAGAATCAAAATAATATCTTAAATCGATATTAAGAATCAGCATAGAAATTGATATTAAGATTCAAAACAATATCTTAAATCAATTTAGAAATCCGTATTGATATCTTAAAAATCGATATTTAGACTCAAAACATCTTAAATCGATATGGAAATTCCTATTGATATCTTAAAAATCAATATTTAGAATCAAAACAATATTTTAAGTCGATATTAAGAATCAAAACTATATCTTAAATCGATATTAAGAATCAACATATAAATCGATATTAAGAACCAAAACAATATCTTAAATCGATATTAGGAATCATCATAGAAATCGATATTAAGAATTAGAATAATATCTTAGATCGATATAGAAATTTCTACTGATATCTTAAAAATAGATATTAAGAATCAACATAAAAATTGATATTAAGAATCAAAATAATATTTTAAATTGATTTGGAAATTTCTATTGATATCTTAAAAATCGATATTTAGAATGATATTAAGAATCAAAACAATATCTTAAATTAATATGCAAATTCCTATTGATAGCTTAAAAATCGATATTAAGAATCAAAACAAGATCTTAAATAGATTTAACATATTACAAATCGATATAGTCACAAACCTTTTCACTCTACCAAAAGTTTGTCATTTGGTTATCGTTACCCCAATATTGTAGTCCGTCTAGAAATCCAGTCGCGTATGGCATTCGGCGGATGATACTCTGTTGAACGAAACAATAATAATAGTAAGTTTAAAACATGAAGGTACATTAGTAAATCAAAAAAGAAAATAAACATATAAGATAATCGATATACCATAAAATAAGGGGTGACGATGCAGACCGGCATGGTTGTTCCCTTGCTTTGAATATACATGACGAAATCGTGTATAGTCTGTTTACAACAAATATGTGTTTGTTAATATACATACCCATGGCATACGTAAATGTATAACTGATAGTGGTTTTATACGTACAAAATTACTGATAGTGTTTCCTTCTGTAAATTCATCTCACATATGGTCGATGTTCTCTTCGAGCACTTTGCTGAGTTTTCTGACACCTTGTTTTGTGGATGTTGCACTAAAATTAGCTGAATATTTAGTAAACGAACTATAGCATTATATTTAGTAAACGAACTGTAAACGACATAAAAAAGATGAAACGGGTTAAATGAATTGAAGGTACCCTTTTTTGTGGATGTTTGACTGAATCGCAGCGTCCTTTTTCGACATCGATATAGCTCTGGTTCTTCTTCAAATGAAGCATCGCCTGTTCCATGCTCTTAAAGGAAATGTCTTATGTTCCTTGTGGAACACACTAGTGAAGTTATGCGACGCTTTATTCATTTTTACGTCTTTGCGTCATTTCACGTCCTGCCCATTTTCAAAAACCATGCCCAAAGAATATAATAAATAAATAAATTACATTCTTTATTAATTAAAAGATATTGTTTCATTTGCTAGTATCATCAAAACGATGTTCGTACTTGTAAATGAATAACACGTCGCATAACATCAATAGTGTGTCAGATGACATTTCCCTAAACTCTAGACCCTAAACCCTAAACTAATGTTATGTGATGTTCCTTGCTCTTAAAGGAAATGCTATAAATAATAAAACCTAAACCAGTAATCGCTTAATGATTGAGCAAACCTAAGTACAAATCGTGGTAACTTCATAATCGCTATACTGAGTAATCGCTATTACAAGAATAACTATACATAATAAACTCAAAACTAGTAATCGCTATACGATTTAGCAAATGTAAGTACAAATCGTGGTAACTTCATAATCGCTATACTAAGTAATTCCTATCACAGAAATCATTATAAATAATAAACCTTAAACTAGTAATCGCTATATAATTTGGCAAACGTAAGTACAAATCATGGTAACTTCATAATCACTATACAGAGTAATCACTATCACAAGAATCGCGATACATAATAAATGATTTTTCAAACTTCATAATCGCTATACATAGTAATCGCTATATAGAGTAATCGCTATCACATGAATAGCGATAAGTATAAATCATAATAACTTCATAATCGCTATAATAAATGATTTTTTAAACTTGAGTTTATGTAGTCTTGTCAATTTTTTAGTGGCACTTCTTTGTTACACTTATTAATGAAAGAATTATATAATTACAACAAAGAATGATAGAATTACAACATAGAATTATCAGGATACATAAATCACATAATATGTTTATTTACTGACACTTGACGACTCAGATGGATACACAAATCATCTCTTTCTTTGTCGTGGTGGAGTCTCTTTATTCGGTGGCCTCTTCGTTCCCTTGATCTTAATAAACCCACTAATAATCATCTCAACCAGTGACCCAATTTGTCTTCTCAAATTCTGCACATCCTTCCGTAACTCCTTATTTTTCCTCTCCAGCATCACTAACCTTTTGTCACCCAATACCATCTCTTTTGAGAGTTGTGTTTGCTCCTTATTGTGTACTGCAATAGAGGAAATCGTAGTATCCGCCAAAGAGACACGATGGATGTCTCGTCTATGCTAGAAGATGACATGCTCGAGAACAAGAGTGACCTTACTTTCAGGTTGCTTCTCCTCAATATGTCGATTTCGACACATGGGTTGCCAATATTGTTTAAAATAGTTGGGGTCATATTGTCGTTCTTTATAATCATATGGTATGACATAAACACCTTCTTTGTTCCAGCTGTCCAATTATTTTCTGAAGCATCCGTGCCAATTCCTGTTCCTGGCCCCACCATTATTCATCTTCCTTCTCAATACCACATGCACTTTTGGTATCGATTGTCCAAAGCCAGCTTGTAGGAGTACTCGACTACCATGCTGCAACTCGGCTTCATATTTGCTAAAGAGCTAAATATCGCAGACAGACAGACTCGCAGCCACAACAACAACTTCTTCGTCCTTATCCTCGTCCTCCCCATCTTCATACGGTCTCCACACAACCTGTATAATCAAGATTGTGGTTTAGATATAGACATAACTATTCATGCAAAATGCTGAATGCGATAATAATTTATATTAAAAAAGTCAAAATCCTAAAATGATGATTACTTAAGAATGCTAAACATTATAATGATTTACGCTAATTAAAGTTAGATACAAATGCAATAACGATTTGTACTAAGACAAAATTCTAAAGTGATGATTACTTAAGAATGCTAAACATTACAATGATTTTAAATCATTTACCTTATTTAATTGCAGACCATCTAACATGAACTGAGCATTTTTATCCTTGACATTTATTGTAGCCCACTGGCCGATCTTGAAAAAATCATAAACCGCAGGGCCACACTAAGGACGCAAGGCGACAATATGCTTTCACGTCCAAGACTACAAAAATAATATATTAGTAAGACTACAACCTTCAACGAGCTTAGTATACAAGTACTAAATATATAATAAACAAATACCTGAACAAATGGCCAACCCCCCCCCTGATGATTTTTGTACCCTTACTCGCACGGTAAAGTTAATTGTACAAGTATGCAAGCATAGCAGCACCCCATGCCCAATTGTCGACTTCATCTAAGTCTTTCAGGAACTGCAACCACAAGTAACTTATTCTCGAACCAGAACAATCGGAAAATAATGCAAGTCCAAAAAAATAAAGAAGGAAGTCACACAACTCTTTGTCAACCGCTTCAGATGCACATGCAGCAGACCGACCTTTCCATTTATTACGGAAAAAATTATCTTTCATCGATGAGAAATTGCTTCCACCAGAAATACACTCACGCCATTCCTCCATTGACATTCCTAGAAGGACCGTGCACTTGTCCCTTGGGTTATAGTTTGAATCTCGTGTTAGGACAACACTTTTATGACACTTAAGACCTGCAATTTGTGCCACATCTTCTAGGGTCATGGTGATCTCAAAACCTCCAAACTGGAACATGTTCGTCATATGGTTCCACTTATTGATCAGGTGGGTCATGGTGTTCCATCAATTTTCAAAATAATGTTGGTCCAGAAGGCTGTCGAAGTGCATCTTTCGTAATTGGTCATTCTGATATTCACTCATCTTTCTATACCACGACAGAACTACAGGCCACTGACACCGGCCTTCAGCTTTTTATCTGCTGCTATGCTTCTTTTTTGACCTGTCTATAACACAAAATATCAAATCACAATTAGTCTCATTATATATAGTAATCACTATAAATAGTAATCGCTATACATAATAATACCTATCACAGTAAATCGCTACTGACTGGAGCGATTTGCGTATCAAATCACTTTTAACAAATGTTATTTCATTTGCTTGTATCATCGCTATACGTTTTAGCAAACTTAAGTACAAATCGTAGTAACCTCATAATCGCTATACATAGTAAGAGTTGTCATAGTAATCGCTATACAGAGTAATCACTATACATAGTAATCACTATACAAAGTAATCGCTATCACAAAAATCGTTATACATAGTAATCGCTATACATAGTAATCACTATCACAGTAATCGCTATACAGAGTAATCGCTATTCATAGTAATCGCTATACATAGTAATTGTTATACATAATAATACCTACAATACTATATCGTGACATACAATAGCGATTAATGTACCTTTGTCACACTTTTGTCCTTTTCATCCCTTCCCTTCCTCTGCTTTTGTACTTCTTCCTTCCTTTGCTCATTCTCATCTATCCTCTGCTTTTTTATTTTCCTTTTCCTTTCCCTTTCCCTTTCCCTTTCCTTATCTTCTTCCTCCTACTTCTTCCTTTCTTTTTCCTTCTCTTCCTCATCCTCCTTCCTTTGTCTTTTCTTCTCTTCCTCGACCTCCTTCTATTTTCTTTGCATTTCCTTCTCTTCCTTGTCCTCTTTCTCCTTCCTATGTCTTTTCTTCTCTTCCTCGTCCTCATTTTTCTTACTTTGTCTTTCTTTCTCTTCCTCGTCCTTCTTCTCCTGCCTTTATTTTTCCTTCTTTTCCTTGTCCTCCTTCCCTTTTCTTTGTCTTTCTTTCTCTTCCTCATCCTCAATCTGCTTCCTTTGCCTTTCATCTTCCTTCTTCTTCAATTGTCTTTGCTTCTCTTCCTTCTCCTCCTTTTTCAATTATCTTTGCTTCTCTTCCTCCTTCTTCTTCTTTAATTGCATTTGCTTCTTTTACTCATTCTTCTTATTCTTTCTTTGTTTTTTCCTCTCCTCCTCCTCCTTTTGCCTTCGCTTCTCTTCCTCTTCCTTATTCTTCCTTTGCTTTTCCCTCTCCTCCTCCTCCTTCTTTTGCCTTCTCTTCTCTTCCTTCTTCTCTTTATTCTTCTTTTGCTTTTCCCTCTCCTCCTCCTCCTCCTTTTGCCTTCACTTCTCTTCCTCCTTCTTCTTATTCTTTCCTTGCTTTTCCCTATCCTCCTCCTCCTCTTTCTTTTGCCTTGATTTTCTTTGTTTTTTTTTTATTATCCTCCTCCTTTTGCTTTTGCTTCTCTTCGTCATCCTTCTTTTTCATCTTTACTTTTTCCTCATCATTCTTTGTTGGATTATCATCTTTAATATCTGACGAATTAGGCTTTGATCTATACTTTACCAGCAATTACTCCCTTTCTTTATCATTCTCAAGTGCCATTATTCTATAGTACTCTTTTAATTGCTCATACAAAGCATATTGTTCGATGATTTAGTCAAGAGTCATCCCCTCTAATGCCGAAGTGTTTCTTCTCTTATGAATGTAAGCCATTGGTAACCTACACAACACAAAAACATCGTTATAAGATTTAGCAAACCTAATTACAAATCATGGTAACTTCATAAATCATAAAAATACATGGTTACATGAAACTCATCGAGACGACAAAGGGTGCTCTGACGAAAGCAGACGACGACAAAGATTTTTTATGGAACATTTAGGGAGAAATATTGCGAGGAGATCCTTTTACAACAGAGGAGTTTAATGCTTATGGGAACCGCCAAAGATTTTATAATAAAATAACATATACCTTTAGGCGGTTTACATTTTAGGTGGTTTACGCAATGACATCTTTGTCAGCCACAATGCTTTTTTGATTGACACAATGTAAGAATCAATATCTGCAAATCGATTATAAAATATCTTACGAAATTGATATAGAAATGTATATTGATAGCATAAAAATCGATGTTAAAAATCAGCATATAAATCGATATTAAGAATCAAAATAATATCTTAAATCGATATTAGGAATAAGCATAGAAATTGATATTAAGAATCAGAACAATATCTTAAATCGATATGGAAATTTTTATTGATAGCTTAAAAATAGATATTAAGAATCAACATAGAAATCAATATTAAGAATCAAAACAATATCTTAAATCGATATTAAGAATTAGCATAGAAATTGATATTAAGATTCAGAACAATAACTTAAATTGATTTAGAAATTCGTATTGATATCTTAAAATTTGATATTCAAAATCAAAATAATATCTTAAATCGATATTAAGAATCAAAATGGTAATCTTAAATCGATATTAAGAATCAACATAGAAATTGATATTAAGAATCAAAATAATATCTTAAATTGATTTGGAAATTCCTACTGATATCTTAAAAATCGATATTTAGAATCAGCATAGAAATCAATATTAAGAATCAAAAGAATATCTTAAGTCGATATGAAATTCTTGTTGATAGCTTATAAATCGATATACACAATCAGAATACAAATTGAGGGTTTAGGTTTAGGGTTTACAATTGTGGTTTAGGTTTTAGGGTTTAGGGCTTAGGGTTAGGGTTTTAGGGTTTGGGGTTTGGGGTTTGGGGTTTGGGGTTTAGGGTTTAGGGTTAGGGTTTAGGTTTAAGGTTTAGGTTTAGGTTTAGGGTTTAGGGTTTAAGGATTAGGGTTTAGTAATATATTAAGGGTTTAGGGTTTAGCGTTAGGGTTTAGTAAGATATTAAGGGTTTAGGGTTTAGGTTTAAGTTTAGGGTTTAGGGTTTAGGGTTTAGGTTTAGGGTTTGGGGTTTAAAGTTTATGGGTTTAGGGTTTAGTAAGATATTAAGGGTTTAGGGTATAGGGTTAGGTATAGTAATATATTATGCGATATTTGTACCAATTTGTAAAATATTAAGTGCTTTCTAGTGTTGATTTGCTAGATATTTGTATAAAACTTGTGCATGAGAAATTTATATTGTAGTGACAAGAGGTGACCATTTGCATGTTCAAATCGTTACTCATTTAGCGATTTCTATGAAAATCGCTTCAAAGCGTCGTACCTATAATTAAATAGTTGTCATGTGAATCGCTATCGTCAACAAGTATAAATCGCTATTGTATCACTATCGTCAACAAGACAAAATTCTAAAGCAATGATTACTTAAGAATGCTGAATTTTTGTATCGATTTATAATATATTATGCGATATGTATATCGATTTGTAACATATTATGTGTTTGCTAATGTCAATTTGTAAGATATTTGTATTATGATATTAAAATGTTTGTGTGCGGCATTTACATTGTTGCACGATTGTGGTGGCGATTTGCGTATTCAAATCATTGTTTATTTAGCGATTAATATTGAAATCGCTTCACAACATCATAGCTGTCATTAAATCGTTGTCACGTGAATCGCTATTATCAACACACATATACGATAAGTAATTTCTTTAATTGGCACGGTAAATAACAACTTGATGCATAGTATAGTGTAATACAACTGACGATCATGACAGATAACATGAAGAATGATGTGCATGTAGATTTAATTTTGCATGATCGGCAGGAAGAAATCCTTTTGCCTCATAAGTGTGCGTAGTTTTCATTCTCCTCCTCCTTCTTTCTTTGTTTTTCCTTATCTTCATTATCCTTTTTCTTTTTCATCTTTAGTTCTTTCTCATCTTTCTTTGTTTGCTTTTCATCTTCAATATCTGATGGATCAGGCTCTACATAATAAATATCCAACAATTTGTTCATGTCTTTTTCATTCTCAATATTCATTATATTTTTTTAACACCCCAACAATTTGGATGTGAAATTTTGGATATTTTTTTTTTTAAATAGCGGAAGTGACAAGTGTCAGGCAAATTACAGGGTAAAACAGAGAAGTACTAAAAGCATATCATTCATTACTTAAAGCATTAATGCCATTAATTACATCTCATAACAGAAATGTAAATCTACTAATCAGAGTTCAAACATAAAATACTGAAATAAATGAGATAAGGCTTGGCTATATCCATAACGACACCCTGATGCTCTGATTTAGTTGCTACCTGAAAAACATTTAAAGCAGAAGGGTCAAACTTCCCTGTCTGCGTAAGAAGCATTATATTTATATGTGGTGCTCAGTGTCCTGTGTACAAATATGTGCAAATATCTAAAGTCATAGCTAACAGGTAATTTACATTATTCTAAGAAAATAAACATGCTTTCTACTTCATGATACAGTACGAAAGGTAATTGGACTAAAGGTACATTTATTCCTACTAGCATAAGTTGTAGTTCTACAAGCTCTACAAATGTCATATCAACAATTTACAATTCTTCAGGAATAAGTTTACAGTCAACTTAAATTATTTAATGTTTATCTTACTCTTATCCTGTGGGTACGCACAGGCATAGACCTCATAGTGGACCGAGACCATACGGGGGTCTATTAATTAATAACTCGTATGACTAGCCATATAAATATCCAAATGAGACGGTCTGTGACCGAGAAAGAACTCCCCAGAGGCTAGAACAGAATTAGGATGCACCCATGACACTTCTGCAGAAGACTTGGATCTACCTCCTAGGACACACTGGTAGTCCTGGTCCCCTAACTCCGTGGACTGGGGACCCAGTGAGACGCCTAGCTCTCACAAAAACAAGAACGTTCATGAAGCGTGTACCACTTACCCTCTCCAAGGTAGACCATGGGTCCAGTAACATACACTGTCTTTCAGGTGTACCTAGAGCCCGGAGAATCCTTTAACATATATCATCTTTCAAGTATACCCAGAATCTCGAAGGTTTTGATATTTATATTTTCATTTAACATTTCTTTGAAACCAGGTGCGAGTCAACGCACCACAAGGGGTCCGGTAACATACACCATCTTTCAGTGTACCCAGAGCCTAGAGAATATGGTAACATATATCGTCTTTTAGGTATACCCAGAGTCCCGCAAACTTTATGTTTATGCATACACATTTTTTTATTATTATTATTCATTTATTCTCTTGTGCGAGCCATCGCACCACAAGGGATTTCCAAAATCCCGAACCCATGTTTGGGTTCAAGCACATAATATGCATCTTACCATTTGGGGTGTCTCAAAAGCACTGCCCCATTATGTATATTTCTCAAAACTTGGCTCGACTCGAAGCCCATATTTGAACATTCATTTTCTGAGCTATGGCATACACATTCGTACCCACCAACCATGTCATCCATGTCGCATGGTTTGCTTGATTGATAATATATATATATAGATATATAGATATATATATAGATAGATAGATAGATTTCTTCAAAAGTGCCCTTACTAAGGTCACAGAGACTCAACACAACAAGTTCGGCTGTCATGAGCCCCCCTCGTGTCGTAGCCTTGTAGCTGTCACCTTCAAGTGACATCATCATTGAAAGGTTCTATCTGTCGCTATCGCTCGTTGAGGAGCCCGCCTGTCACTTATGTGTGTAAGGCCCAACAAACACCCAAAGTGGGTTTTCTTCCTACTGTTGCTGCACCTCAGCTAGTGGTGCAACACCACCCATGTTTCAGCGATGGATGAATACGAAAACAGATAAAAGAAAATAGAATATAAAAGTGTTAGCAAAGCACGTGATCTGGGCAAGATATAGTCCACAAACTGGCAACCCCTTTGGCATAAAAAGTGCATTTCACAGGCAGATTGGGTAAAAGGCCAAAATAGTGTTTAATATGAAATAGATGACATATGGCAGGGTGGTATCATAAAACTGCAAGAAATTGATTAGATTATAATAAATGCAAAAAAATATAGCAAGCACCATAAAATTGATCGCAGCTATAAGACACTTGCATGAGAGTCTGACATCTTTGGGATATGCATACAAACCATATTGATTAAGAGAAGCAACTATTTCTCAACATGATTTGAGTCTGGAAAAGGGGAAAACAACAGTAATAGTTGTTCTAGACAAAAATAAGTAAGCATAACAAGGAGGTAGGGATAAGAGGGAACAAAAAGGAAATATCACTGGGTCAACAATCTAGTAATGCCAATATAATTCAAATATCTTTTAAAAAACCAATCAGCTTCTAATTGTGATAGTCAAGGCATCCTTATTATTAAATTTATTGAGTATACAATATGCACATGATGTGCTAATGAAAGTACTTGTTGCGTTATGATTCACACAAACATCAAGCATACAAGAATAAGAAGTGAGAAAAGTTAGGTTTGTAGTCCAAGAATGTTTGGAAATAGAATTCAAATATCAATTAGCTTTTGTCTTCAAACTATATTCAGGTAGTCATTATACTAAATAATTTTTGGCATGCATTGCATTATTTACTGCATGATCCACAAGGTGACAATATTGTTTAACTATGTATGAATAAAAAAAAACATGTTTGTTTTTGCACCTTTCCTCTAGGGAAACATATCCATTTAGAACAATGTACATGGAAAGAAATTTATGGTGGTATTGAATGCAACTGTGTTGGCCAATAACTCACCTAATCATTCACGTCAAACACCTATGACATAGATCCAATTTCAGCACCTTACTCTCAACACATGGATCTTCCTATACGGATTTATACTAGTCGTTAAGTCCAAGTCTGTTCGCACCCGGTTTGAAAGTCACCTTCTTCAGCCAAGGCTAGTATGGTTTCATACCGGTTTTGCGAACAACATGCCATATATTTGTACCCCAAGGCATTGAATACGAACACATAAGCATAATACCCCTTACCTCTTCGAAGTTTCGAGACGACAATAATCGCACCTTGTTTTCTTTGTTGAAACGGCACACCATGTCGGCAACGAAGGTCTACACGTCCAGCAATGGAGGTCGACCCACACGGTGGAAGAGAAGGAGGTAGAAGGTGAAATGTTGAGAGAGAGAGAGAGAGATGGGATGTCTAGTGTGACTCCCCACCATAAACTCCCTCATTTAACTCCCCCTTCTTAGGGGAGTTTTCAAAACCTCAAATCTCCACCTCCATCCCACGTTTTTGGTGGAGGCATTATTTGTTTTCAAAATCGCCCTATCCTCTCTTTAGCACAATCCTCTTCAACTTCCTCCACTAGTTGCTTTATGAGTACCCCTCATCCCCATTTAGTGGAATTCTCCATACTTTTTGGAAAAAAGGTGAAAAAAGTAGCCAACTCCCACACGTTTTTTGTGGAAGATGGGCTAGAAGATAGGGGTTTACAAGCCCCACGATTTTTACCTTTTCACCAAGGTAAAATCGTCAGCCTATTGTGCAAAAAGATATTCGTGCACAAGGGTTTTTAAACCAGGGTCTTCCACCAAAGGGGCAACGAACCCCACCACTTGTACTATAATGCTTTTCGTTGCAAAGTGTGTGGATTAAATTGTATTTAACTCTTTCTGTTTCGCTACAAATTTAATGCAACAAGGCAAGGTTTTTCATTTCCACATGGGTGCACATTGGGTTTTGAACTTGGGTTGTGGCTCCACACAACCGTGCGTCCTACCACTACACCACACCACTACTTGTTGTTAACTTTTGCAAAGAATTACTCTTTATGTTTTATTAAGATGTTTTCCCTCGTTGGTGGATCTTGCCCGTTTCCACGTGGATTTTCTCCCATTGGTTCTAACCTTGCAGTCTCTCACCTTAAATGTGCTTCGGATCTCACGCTATCATTCTGAAACCATCGTATTTTCCCATTTGGCCTCGCGAATCAGGTCGGATCATCGAATCTCACTAAGGGTCCGGATCCAAGTACTCTTTCTAGTAATCATTACCGGCTTTGCTCTACTAACCCTCAAGCATCAATATCGCATAGAATAATATAAAAATCCTGTTATTTTACATAAATGTTCATTTTTATTCATTAAAAATTCTTTAAAATTCACGGGTTTTACATACTTCCCCTCTAAAAAGAAATTTCGTCCACGAAATTTGTGACACGTATCAATCAAACAGTTGAGGGTACTTGTCCTTCATTGCAGCCTCTGTTTCCCACGTGCATTCTTCTAAGCCATGGTGTCTCGATCTCACTTTGACTAATGGGATGACCTTGTTTCGCATCACTCGTTCACTACAATCCACGATTTCGACAAGTCTCTTCTCTACGGTCAAATCCTCTTGCACACTAATGTCCTCAAACTGAATCACGTGTGACGGATCTTGAATGTATTTCCTCAACATCGATACGTGAAATACATTATGGATCTTAGTAAGTTGAGAGGGTAACTCAACTCGGTATGTTGTCTCACCGATCCGCTCCAATATCGAGAAAGGTCTGATGTATCTAGAACTCAACTTCCCCTTCTTTTCGAATATGAAAACGCTTTTGGTTGGCAATACCTTGACAAACACTGCATCTCCTACTTCGAAACTAAGCTTTTTGCGTCGTTAATTCGCATAGCTTTTCTGTCGACTCTGTGATGCTCTAAGTCGATCTTGTATTTTCTGTATTTATTTTGTGTAATGTTAAAGTATCATTGGCGACTCAATTGCTCTTTCGCCAACTTCATCCCAATATACTGGAGATCTGCAAGGACGCCCATACAGTGATTTGAATGGCACCATGCCAATACTCGCGTGGTAGCTATTATTGTAGGCGAATTTTCACTACAAGAAAATAGGTTGTTAGCGACGGATGTTAGCGACGGAAAGATTCCGTCGCTAGTTAGCGACGGATTGGCGAGCGACAAATATTCGTCGCTATTATCACTGAATCTTATGAAAGTAGCGACGGAAGATAGTCCGTCGCCTAGTCCGTCGCTAATTAGCGACGGATGTTGCGACAGATTGTTTTGTCGGTACGATCGCACCATTTACCGACGACGTTAGCGACGGAAACTAGTCCGTCGCTAACTAGCGACGGATGTGGCGACAGAATATAATCCGTCGCTATTTTCGCGAATTTGATTTTACGTTGGCTTAGCGACGGAATTAATCCGTCGCTAAGCCGTCGCTAACTTTCGAATAACCCTAATCCCAACCAGGTTTTCCTTTTCTTCTTTCGCTGCTCCTGCGCCGGTCCCGCTCCCGCCGTTCGCCGGTCCCGCCGTTCGCCGGTCCCACCGTCCGCCGGTCCCACCGTCCGCTGGTCCCACCGTTCGCCGCCCGGAGAAAGGTAACGCCCTCCCCCTCCCGTTTCCGGCAAGGGGTTAACCCCCTCCTGGTTCACGCAGGGGGTTAACCCCCTCCCGTTTCCGGCAGGGGGTTAACCCCCTGCCGTTTCCGGCAGGGGGTTAACCCCCTCCCGGTTCACACAGGGGGTTAACCCCCTCCCGGTTCACACAGAGGGTTAACCCCCTGCCGTTTCCGGCAGGGGGTTAACCCCCGTTTTCACACAGGGGGTTAACCCCCTACCGTTTCTGGCAGGGGGTTAACCCCCTCCCGGTTCACATAGGGGGTTAACCCCCTGCCGTTTCTGGCAGGGGGTTAACCTCCTCCCGGTTCACACAGGGGGTTAACCCCCTGTTGTTTCCGGCAGGGGGTTAACCCCCGTTTTGACGTAAGGGGTTAACCCCCTGCCGTTTTCGGCATGGGGTTAACCCCCTTCCGGTTCACGCAGGGGGTTAACCCCCATTTTCACGCAGGGGGTTAACCCCCTGCCATTTCCGGCAGGGGGTTAACCCCCTCCCGGTTCACAGGGGGTTAACCCCCTCCCGTTTCCGGCAGAGGGTTAACCCCCTCCCGGTTCACAGGGGGTTAACCCCCTCCCGTTTCCGGCAGGGGGTTAACCCCCTTCCAGAAAACGGAGGGGGTTAACCCCCGCGTTTTCCGGCAGAGGGTTAACCCCCGCGTTTTCCGGAAGGGGGTTAACCCCCTGCATTTTTCGGCAGAGGACCCTTGCCCCTTGCCTTTCCGGTAGGGGGTCGACCCGGGCAGGGGGTCGACCCCCTGTCGGAACAGCAGGGGAGTCGACCCCTTGTCAGAACAGTTTTTTTTTCGTGGTGACTTCATTTTAAAAAATTGTTTTTTTGTGCAGATTTCTCAACGGAACTCGCTTGTGCCCCGCCACCCGTGGTAAGTAAGTGACAAAAACAATGCAAATCGGGTAAATACCCGTGGTGAGTAAGTGAGGCAAGCGCATCACATGTTATTTAATTTATTGAATGTAACACTTTATTGTTCACACACTCACTTAGTTGTTGATATCTAGGACTGCTTTGTTGGAGTTCGGAGATCATGCTGAGCATGATTTTAATGTATGAATATGGAAGTGTTCTTATTTTTGGAGTACGGAGTCCATGCTATGCGTGGTAGTAGTTAGTGGGATATTGAAGTGTGTTTGCTGCAGGTACATGTTTGTCATTTATTTGATATGAATGATTATGATGTATTGCAATGTTTGATGTAATTGTATCCATGCTTGCATGTAGTTACTTTCAATTTGATTTTGACTTCCATGTGAAATTTTATAATAAAAGCATGCTTCAAATGATTGTATCATGTCATTAATAGTTTGCACATGAAAATATTAAGTTATCAATGCATGCATCAAAATTCTTGTTATTGTTTGACATAGTATATTGCATGATAAATTTGATATTTTCTTCATTGTAGCATTCTGATTGTTTTTCTCTTAATTCGTTAGGATACTATTCGTAACATCATACGACAGAATGACTGCAAACCGTGAATGGATGTACCGTAGGATAGTGGACAATGAGTTATCGCATGAATATATGGATGGTGTCGATAGTTTTATTGAATTTGCAACGGCGAGTGTCAGTACGGTAGATCCCACAGGTCGGATTAGGTGTCCCTGCAAGATTTGTAAGAATAATCGATTTGTAGAACCTCATGGCGTTAGACATCACCTATACAGGAAGGGTTTTGTGAGTGATTATCAGAACTGGACGTTTCATGGAGAAGAATTTAGAAACGATTTTGATGCACTGGTGAATGTGGTGCACGATAATCCATATACGGATTTGATATTTGATGCTGCAGGAACAGAACTGGGTTCTGCTATGAGTTCTAGTGATGTAAGAACTACCGTAGATGAAGAATCACCAAACGATGCAGCTAGTAGATTTTATGATTTACTTAAAGATGCTGATGAGCCACTTTGGAACGGTTGTGAGAGTCACACTATCTTGTCTGCAGTTCTTCAACTAATGAATTTGAAGTCCGAGTATAATTTGAGTCAATCATGTTTTGACCGTTTGTGCATGATTGTGAAGAGTATGTTGCCTAAAGATGAGAAATTGCCACAAAATTTCTATCGTGCGAAAGTTATGGTCAACGCTCTAGGTATGGGTTACAAAAAGATTGATGCTTGTCCAAATCACTGCATGTTGTATTTCAAGGAGCAGGAAAACGACATATCATGCCCGTCATGTGGGCATCCTCGGTTCAAGCCAAAGACAAGAGGCAATGGTAGCACGAGATCAAAGGAAGTTTCATACAAGTCGCTCCGCTACTTTCCTATCACTCCTAGATTGCAGCGATTGTATATGTCTTCAAAGACAGCTAAACACATGAGATGGCATGCAAATAAAGTTCAACACGATGAAAACAAGATCACGCATCCTGTTGACGCTGAAGCTTGGAAGCACTTTGATCGTACTCATCAGAACTTCGCAATGGAAGTGCGAAATGTTAGACTCGGTCTATGTACAGATGGATTTAATCCATTTGGGGGTAGATCAACTCCATACTCATGCTGGCCAGTATTTGTAACTCCATACAACCTTCCACCAAGCTTGTGTATGAAACGTCCAAATCTTTTCTTGTCTCTGTTGATCCCTGGTCCGACCTCACCTGGCCAAAATCTTGATGTATATCTAAGGCCATTGATTGATGAATTAAAAGTACTGTGGGATGACGGTGTTACCACGTATGATGCCCACAAAAAACAAAATTTCAACATGAAGGCCGCTGTTCTATGGACAATCAGTGACTTCCCTGCATATGGTATGTTATCTGGTTGGAGCACACATGGGAGGTTGGCTTGTTCGTACTGCATGGAGGATTCCAAAGCTTTTAGATTGAGGCATGGAAGGAAGCCTTGTTGGTTTGATTGCCATCGTCGATTTCTACCCAGCGATCATCCGTTCCGACGTCAAAAGAATGCATTTACAGCAGGCACAACTGAAATGGAAGGTCCATCCTCAAGATTGTCTGGCATAGAGATTTTAAGAAGATTGCGATACTTTCCAGATGTATTAACAGATGCCCGCAGTCCTACACCCTTCCGTGGATTTGGGAAGGAACACAATTGGACAAAAAAATCTATTTTTTGGGAACTACCGTATTGGCCGACCCTATTGATACGACATAATTTGGATGTGATGCATGTAGAGAAAAATGTGTTTGATAATGTGTTCAATACAGTAATGAATATTAAAGGAAAAACGAAGGATAATCCAAAGGCCCGTATGGATTTAAAATTAATATGTAAAAGACCAGAATTGGAACTCAAAGAGTATAATGGCAAAGTACTGAAACCAAAGGCGAAGTACGTGCTCGGACCTGATCAAATAAAACATGTATGTCAATGGTTGAGACAACTGAGATTTCCAGATGGATATGTCTCTAACATTGCTCGGGCTGTGAAGATTGACGATGGACAGTTATATGGGTTGAAGAGCCATGATTGTCATATCTTTATGCAACGATTGATACCCCTAGCATTCCATGATATGTTAGACAAACCTATATGGGGGGTATTGTCTGAGTTGAGCGGATTTTTCAGAACATTGTGCGCATCGGAGGTCATTGTATCAGATGTAAAGAATCTCGAGGACTCTGTCATCACCACTGTTTGTCTGTTAGAAAAGATATTTACGCCAGCATTTTTCGATGTTATGGAACATTTGATCATACATTTGCCATATGAACTAAGGGTTGGTGGCCCTGTGCAATATCGATGGATGTACCCATTTGAAAGGTATATGTTTTTTTATATTTGTCTCTTTAATGACAGATATTTAAAATTTGAAATGTATATTCTTGTCAGATGCATGTTCGACCTAAAAAAAAAGGTTCGTAATAAAGCAAGAGTAGAAGGCTCTATTTGTGAGGCGTACACTTTAGAAGAGATTTCAAATTTCTCATCTATGTACTTCGAACCTCATATTTCAACACGTTACACATGCCCGCCCCGTAACGATGATGGAGAACAAGTAACTGTAGCTGACAAGCTGTCGATATTTCAACGACTTGGGCATGCATTTGGTAGTTGCCGATCAAGGCTATTGACAGATCGAGAGCAAGATGCAGCACACATCTATATTCTTTTTAATTGTTCAGCGATCGACCCATACATCGAGTAAGTATATGTATATGCAACTCAATTATAAATCCTTTTATGTTCTATATGTGGATACATGGCTCGGTAATATAAGTATTTGTGGTTTGCAGACGATTTGATCTGGAGTTGCAAAGCAAAGTTTCACATCTCACTAATGCAGAAGTACAAAAAGAACGTGAAACTAAGTTTGTGGAGTGGTTGAAACAGTTGGTAAAGAAGCTAACATAAATTTTGTACTTATAAACAACACTAAGTTACTTAATTGATCGTGATCACAATAATTGTTTATGTCTGTGCGTAGGTTCGCCATGGTGATGTTAAAGATCAAGGAATATGTGATTTAGAAAATGGTCTGACCAAAGTTGTGCAATGCTACAACGGGTATATCGTAAATGGTTATCGATTCCATACAAAAGACTACGGTATAAACAAATCAACGATAAATAGTGGCGTGTGTGTCAAGGGTAGCAGCTACGGTGAAAATGAACATGATTACTACGGTGTTATAGAGGAAATAATGGAGTTGACTTACTTAGGCATGAATAACAGGGTTACGGTATTCAAGTGTCATTGGTTTGATCCAACTGCAACAAGACTCGACAAAGCTTCAGGCATTGTGGAGGTGAATCATAAATCCAGGTTTGGAACATATGAACCATTCATATTAGCCTCGCAAGCTCAACAAGTTTATTATACTTCATATCCGAGTATAAAAAAGTCAGATAGAAATGAATGGTGGGCAGTTTGCAAGGTGAAATCCAAACTATACCCCGAGTATGATCAGTTACAAGAAGATGAGTTAGCTGAAGACAGTGATTACTATCAATCAGATGATGTCTGTGACTTCGCTTATGGTCACGATGTTGCGCATGATATGCATGTCATATCTCCATTAGCTGATGAAACATTCATAGAGGAATGTGATCCAAATGATGTACCAAGTGGATGGGCAAACAATGAAGAAGAAGAAGAAGAAGAAGAAGAAGAAGAAGAAGAAGAAAGTCAAACTAGTGACGAGGAAGAATTCTCAAGCTAGTGAAAAAAATCTTATACTACAAACCTCTATTTAAATGCATTGTAATACTTGATGTGAGTTGTATTGCAATACTTGGTGTGAATGATTAAAAATTTTATTTCAATGTATTGTAATACTTGATACGAATGATTCGAATGCATTGTAATTTATCTGAATGTATTATAATTTATGCAATTAACGAATGATTTGAATTAGTGCAATACTTGATGTCAATGATTTGAATTATTTGAATGCATTGCAATGCTTGATGTGAATGACTTGAATGCATTGTAATACTTGATGTGAATTATTTGAATGTATTGTATGACATATGTTATTTGTTAGAATATGGTTCGTGGAGGTTATAGTGGTCGCTCATCCAGTAGTAGCCAGGCTCAACCTTCATCTTCACGGGCTCCTGTGATAGGTATATCATATAACTAATTAGATGCTTGATTAGTTCAAATGCACATTCTGAGAACTTGGTGTGTATTTTTTTACAGATGATGTTGCGCCTGTATACGACCCACCTACACCAGTTGATCGCACAAGTCAACAGCCAACACAGGAAACAGGGTCTTCACAGGCTGGCACAAGAAGACTCATTCGAATAGTGTATATCGATAATCGACCGTAAGTATTTTGTTTTCAATTATTGCATATCTTTTAAATATTTTATATTGATATTTACTGTGTAACAATTCATGTGCAGCACGAGGTTTGAGCCACAAGAAGTAGTACGGGAGATTAGGAATTCACTTCTTCAACATCTACCAGGACCAGTTGCTCAATGGAAAGAGTACCCAAAGGAGGTATTAGACAGATTGTGGTCCTCATTCATGGTATACAGTTGTTCCTCATAGTTAATGTGTTTCATATTTAATTTATTTAAGCAATGTCTACTAACTTTCTGAAAATATTTGTAGGCTTCGAATCGCTTTGCAACTACGGTGGAAGAAAATGATGCAAGGAAGGTGTGGCAGAAGGTGGCTGCCAATCGATTTGCAGACATGCTGCACACTATGAAGACTGCAGCAAAAAAAGCATCTGGCGTAGTAGATGATCCATTACTGTGGAAGGGCCATGGTCCTATTACTATCAGGAGAGATTACTGGGATGAAATGTGCGATATGTGGGCGGGAGATGCATTTAAAAATCGCTCTGCGAAGGCTTCACAAAATCGATCGAAGATGCCCGAAGCCCATCTACACACAGGTGGATCTAAGACATTTGGGAGCCACCTAAAGAAAATGGTAACTCATCAATATATAATATTAATTTTATAAGTATAGTTGCAAATTTGTGTACTAAATCTTTTGTCATTTAACTTCGCAGGAAGCAGAAAAAGGAGGCAGTGTACCATATAAGGATGTGTTTGTAGAAACACATAAACGGAAGACCACGGGAGTCTTCGTATCAGAGAAGGCGAGAACGACAACGGTATGTATTAATTCTATTAATAATCATTGCAATATATATGCAAGTCATCATAATGTTATCATTAATTATTAATGAATACTTTAAACATTATTTTGTAGGAGGCATATGAGCAACAAATGGTAGAGCGATATGGTGAAGACGCTACTCAACATCCATCATTTGATCCTACAGCATGGGTGACTGCAGCAGGTGAACCCAAAAAAGGTCGCGTGTTCGGGTTTGGGAGTAATATGAACACTTCACCAGTTATTGGTTCTTCCAGTTACGGCTCACCAACTTCTTGCGCCGACATAAGCTCCAAGCAGCCGACTATTCTTTCCGGTGATGATGTACGCGAGATCATTAATGAATCACTGAATAACTACTTCTAATACACCGTCGCCCCCTTTCTCCGAAATGAGATCAAGGCCGCTGTTCAGGATAGGGGATCTTCGATTCCAGGTCCCTCTCAGGTATAATCACATATATAGTTTTTTTGACTATCTTAAAGCACATCTGAGCATGGTAGAATCACATATAGAGTTTTTCTAGATGCCTTAGAACACATATGAACATGCTATAATCACATATTCAATTTTTTTACTGCCTTAGCACACATATGAGCATGATAGAATCACATATATATATATTTAACTTTTTGTCTGTCTTAGAGCACATATGAGCATGATAGAATCACATATAAAGTTTTTTTGATTGCATTAGAACACATAAGCATGCTATAATCACATATTCAGTTTTTTTACTGCCTAAGAACACATATGAGCATATTATAATCACATATTCTGTTTTTTGACTGCCTTAGCACACATATGAACATGCTATAATAACATATAGAGTTTTTTAACTGCCTTAGAACACATATGAACATGTTATATATCATTTATGATAGAATCACATATAAAATTTTTGGCTTTGCCTGCCTTAGAGCACATATGAGCATGCTATATTCACATATTCAATTTTTTTACTGCCTTAGCACACATACGAGCATGATCGAATCACATATATAGTTTTTTGCTTGCCTTAAAGCACATCTGAGCATGGTAGAATCACATATAGAGTTTTTTTATATGCCTTAGAACACATATGAACATGCTATAATCACATATTCAATTTTTTGACTGCCTTAGCACACATATGAGCATGATAGAATCACATATAGAGTTTTTTTATTGCCTTAGATCACACATGAGCACATGATAGAATCACATATAGTGTGTAATTTATTTCATTATATTTTGTTTATCAATACTGACTGTTCTTTTCTTGTGTAGGCTGCTAGCGATAATCAGGGTAGTGGAGCTGAAGGGACAGATAAAGACAATGAACAAGAAGACGCACAAAATCTTGGCGATGATTAGAGGACTGTGTTGAAGAAGTTCTATTTTTTTTATTTTTCCTAATTGTAATTGTTGAATTATAAATAATTAAACTTCTTAGTTTTAAGGTGGAACGATTAATTATTATAGATACTTGTTATATGAATTTTTTTGTGTGGTTTGTTTTTTATTTACAGGAAATATAAATTGTACAGGAAATATAAATTGTACAGTTCTCCGTAATTAATTTTTAAATAAATTTTTTTTTATTTTTTTTCGTTTTTGCGACGGATTAGCGACGGATGATTCTGTCGCTATTCATATTAATCTAG
Organism: Nuphar pumila; assembly: GCF_984573655.1. NCBI lineage: Eukaryota > Viridiplantae > Streptophyta > Magnoliopsida > Nymphaeales > Nymphaeaceae > Nuphar > Nuphar pumila. The sequence goes on from NC_143254.1 coordinate 89,490,556, forward strand.
CGACGGCTTAGCGACGGAATTAAATCCGTCGCCACGCCGTGGTCGCCGTTTAGTACCGGCGGATTGGCGACGGAATATAGCGCTCGTTATTCCGTCGCAATTAGCGACGGACTTGGCGACGGAATTATTCTGTCGCCAGTTAGCGTCGAAATATTCGCGACGTAAGCATACTGTCGCCGCGTTGTCGCTAATCCGTCGCTAACATGGTTAGCGACGGATTAGCGACGGATTAGCGACGGAAGGTGGTCGTCGCTAATCTACTGCTCTGTTGTAGTGTTTGCTAGTACCACGTGAGTGTCTCATTCGCCTTTCCAATCCAGTATACTGGCACGTAACATATCCTTCAGTGTCTGTATGGTCCTTTCTGATTGTCCATCAGTCTGTGGATGAAAAACAGTGTTGAATTTCAATTTAGTTCCCAATGCCTTTTGTAACTACCCCCAGAGTCGGAAGGTGAACAGAGGGTCTTTGTCAGAAATGATCAAGACTGGTACTCTGTGTAGTCGTACTATCTCCTGGATGTATAATTCGGTCAATCTCTCTAATGATTGACCCTTCCTCATTGGTAGAAAGTGTGTCGATTTAGTGAGTCGGTCAACTACTACCCAAATAGCGTCATGGTTCTTTTGGGTTTGTGGTAACCCCATCACGAAATTCATCGTGATATGTTCCCACTTTCATTGAGGAATTTCCATCAACTGCATTGTTCCTCCCGGCCTTTGATGCTCAATCTTGATTTGTTGACACGTCAAGCATTTCACGACGTATCTTCTAACATCATGCTTCATTCCATTTCACCAGTACCTGTGTTGTAGATCTTTGAACATCTTGGTACTGCCCGGGTAAATGGTATACTTGCTCTTATGTGCCTCTACCAATAACTCTTCTCTGGTCTCTGGATCGCTCGACACCCATAGTCGATTCTTAAACCATATACTTTCATCCTCCTTGCGCTGAAAAATGGTGTCTTCTTACAACGCCAACGCCTCCATCTTTCCGTACTGCGAGTCTTCTTTTTGCTTAATCATGATTCGCTCTCGCAGTTCCGATCGTACCATCAGGCTAGACAACTTAAGTACGCCTTGATCGTCGAAGAAAGGTCGTCATTCTGTGAACTCAAAAATCATCTTTCATTCAAGACTTACCAGGCTAGAAAGATTTCTCCTGACCTTGCGACTATGGGCATCAGCAACAATATTTGTTTTTCCGGGATGGTACGAGATTGTAAACTTGTAGTTCTTGATGAACTCGAGCCACCTTCTTTGTCGCATATTGAGTTCCTTCTGAGAAAACAGGTACTTCAAGCTCTTGTGATCAGTGAAGACTTCAAACTGCTCTCCATATAGATAGTGTCTTCAAACTTTCAAAGCAAAAACTACTACCGCCAACTCCAGGTCGTGAGTGGGATAATTTCTCTCATGAGTGTTCAGTTGTCGTGATGCATAGACAATGACCTTGTTGTGCTGCATCAACACACAACCCAACCCGGTACCAGAAGTGTTCGTGTACACCACGAATCCTCCGCTTCCAGATGGTATGGCTAACACTGGAGTTGTGGTAAGCTTAGCTTTAAGGGTTTGGAAGCTTTCTTCACTCTTCTCGTTCCATTCGAACTTCACCCCTTTTCGTAGGAGCTTTGTCGTTGACATAACGGTTCTGGAGAAGTCTTGAATGAATCGCCTATAGTATCCAGCTAATCCTAGGAAGCTTCGGATTTTGCTTACGTTCTTCGGTTGTGACCAATTCATCACAGCCTCAACCTTGGCAGGATCCATTGAGACTCCGTCTTTCGAGATCACATGCCCAAGGAACATGACTTCTTCAAGCGAAAATTCACATTTCGAGAACTTGGCATATGACTGATATGTCCGGAGGGTTTTCAAAACAATTTTTAGATGTTCTTTGTGTTCTTCTGCGTTTTTCGAGTATATCAGTATGTCATCAATGAAGATGATGACAAAAGAGTCCAAGTATGGCCTGAATACCCAATTAGGTTTTTTTGTCTCTGTTGGATGACAATCCCTGTTTTGCCATCCTTCAAACTTTGGTCATTCGTTGATCACTGTTCGCAAACTCGCGTGTCTGTAAAGTCTCAGTTTGATCATTTGTGGTTTATTTCACTTATTGATTTAACCTATTGTTAATCACCGGTTTGGTTGTCCACTGACTGTCGTCCACCAACTTTTAGCCGTTTGAATTTCGCCATCCGGCAATATCTGTCAAAAAATTCTGCCAAACAGCGTCGTTCGGTTATGTTTGGCTATTCTGCAGACCCCAGCATCTGCAAGTTTAGCCATCTGTCGACAGGCATCTCCGCTCGCAGACCCTCATGCTTGCAATATTCTTTTGCTTTTTTTTTGGTCCGTTTAATTTGTTTTATCCCGCGTATAGGTTGTTTTTGCATTAGATTCATTTATTAACATTAGACTTAGTTTTTCTCACAATATTAAAGATCTTTGTTGGAGACTTGCATCCAGACATAGAAAATAAGAAAAACACAATCTCCAGTAAGTTAGGGCTTTGTGTGAGATATTGTTTGATTTCATTGTGTGATCTTCATTTTTATATTCTTTTCTTTTAAGAAAATAGCCTTTTTTATTTATTATGAATTTTGAAAATCTCTTATCCTATCATTTGGATCATCCGATCATAATAAAATAAAAAACTGCATGATACTTTTTCAAAGTTGCGATTTTCAAGATAATATCGATTTGTGAATTTATTGTGATTAAAGCATGATATTTCAAGAACATCACCAATATTTGTTATAGTGCCTCTATCCATGAGTCATTATCGAACTCAACACTATCGTAAGATTCAGTAAATGCAAATGGATGCCAAAAACCAATGTTGTGAGTATTGGCCCTGAATTGTTTGGCCACTGATTCAGCTGTATCTGCCAAAACCGATACTCAAGTAAATTGTTTTGTATCTACCCAAAAATAATAAAAAAATATTGTGTCAATCATAACGTGACACATGTTAAAACCATTAAAATAATATTAAAATTGATCTTTTTGGTATTTTGCCGATTCAGGCTTGTGACGTATCGATTTTCTGCTGATATGACGAGTATCGGCCAATACTGATAACATTGCCAAAAACAATTGTAGACTTTGATTCGTTTGAGAAAATTAAAAATTGTGACAAAAAATAAACTAAATCCCTTAATCAACGCAATCACTTAAAGAAGGCCAACATTACTTATCTACTTAGTGTTGATTAATTGGTGATGTTAATCTTGGTACTTTTTTTTTTATATATTTACATAGAGAAACTATCTTCTTGAACAGAGACCTAGCTGTGTTGTCTCTGTCTACCATACTTGTGATCACTGTTGTTGGCAGAGTAAAACTCAGTGGGCTTACCCTTGACCCCTTGGAGTACAATCTTGTACATAAATGTCTTTTTTTAGAGGACTTGGTACATAAATGTCATTGACAACTAGGATAAAAGGAATATGTTGCATTTGTGTGTCACAGAAAGTGGGCTGTTTTCGCGAAAATGCATTGATGGAGGTATGCTTCTGCGGTGCCAACAGTGACAAAACAAACACTGGAATCCACAGTTTTCGCACAAAACCCTTATCGGCCATGCCATTTTACACACTGAATATGGGTTTTCCGTAGAAACGGTTTTCGTGAGGGGGTTCCAATTCCATTTCTGCGGCAGACGAATCCATGGCTGCTAACAATTCCGTGACATGCAAACGTCTCCTTAATCTCAAGCATGTTTTTTTTTTTATGACGAAAAAACCACACCAAAGCAAGGAAAACCTCGAGTGGAGCCTAGAAAAGTAAGTTTTTTTTAGAGGAGGGGACTTTTTGGTCCGACCAGTACCCACCTATCCTTACCAATAATATGCAAAATTGTCACATGAATTGGACAAATAAGGCCAAGTACAAAATGATAATCATTGGCAATTGGTGTTTTTCAATAAAAAAAATAAAAGTATAAGAGTGAGATGACCATCCTTATCTTTACACTTTTCTCTAGGAAAATTTTCAAACACACACTAAACTTTTGGGAGTTACTACTGATTTAAAGTTACTATTTTGCCCTTACAACAATTGAACTGTACGTCTGTTTTTTTTTATTATGCTGAATGCTAACTCAATCCAACTTAAAAGAAGGATTTGGTTACTAATCCAACTAATGGGATTTGAATTCGGATAGGATGTCTGGTTACATCCAACCGTTGACATCCTTGATAGTAAGCAATTTTTTTTTTTTTGGCCATTGGATTTGGCTTATAGTTTAGATAGTTATATTTTCTTATGCACTTTTTTCAAACAAGCATCTTATTTTAAATGTGAATTTTATGTCTTCAGTGAGTTTTATTTTTTTCATAATCAAAAGTTTATTTTATACCTCATTTATCTATGGCCAGCCGTTGCACCGGTCCTAACGTGGATAAAATCACTTTCGATATAAATTAGGTTTGGGTGGGTGGGTAAGAAAAGCTGAGACGTGCATTTAAATTGCTGAAGAGTAAATTAATAATTTTAAAACAATAATTAGTGCTAATTAAAGGTCAAGCAAAGCAAACAGACATTAGACATTTAAGAATAGGGGCATTTGATTAACAATGCTAAACCTTTGGCACCTAATTGAAAACTTTTAAAAGTTTGGTGGTCATATGAATTAGAGCCAAAAGTTTGGTCTGTATTTGAAAATTTTCCTTCCGTGTTTTTTTTTTCTTTTATGACGGAGAACTTCAGGGATGGCGGTTAAGGGGGAAAGCGGGGCCCGACCCGCCTCGCCCCATTTGGACCGGGGATGAAGGGTATGAAACAGGAATGGAAGCGGGACTAAGGTTAAAATTCATCCCCGTTCGGGGATGAAGGCGGGGATGAACGTACACTTTTCCTCACCACGATCCCAGCCCCGCCCCATCCCCACCACTTTTCCCCGCAATAGCCCCGCCCGCCTCATCCCCGTTTGAACCAGGGATGGAGGACATGAAACAAGGATAAAGGCAGGGGTGAAGGTTAAAATCCATCCCCGTACGGGGATGGAGGTTGTAATCTTGAGGCGGGGCGGGGGTGGAGACCTTGTCCCCAGCCTCGCCTCGCCCCACTGCCATCCCTAGAGAACCTTGGCGCAAACCAGGGAAAACCCGAGATGGCCCCACGACCACCTTGCCTCTTGTGACCACCTCTAAAACCTAGCACACCCTTATTGCAATAATGGCCTTCAATAGTTTGCTAAAATCATGCAAATAAATAGTTAAGAAAACATAGAATATGGAACTAAGACTCGATTTAACGTTGTTTTAACAAATTCCTAAAACAATTTTAATTCAAGTCTTAGTTCCATGTTCTATATTCTATGGTTTCCTTAAGAAAAAACAAGTGTTTTAACCAAGCGTTTTTATTTAGTTTATAAAATAAGGTTGGTATAATAGTGTAGACACCCCAATTTTGCTTGGGTCATTTCACGTTAAGAGTCATGCTAAAATCTAGTGTTTTCCATTTATTTCAAAGTTATTATAAATTCAATTTCATTTTCAAAAATTATGATAGAAAACAGGTGACTTGTTCATTAAAAAATTAATTTTTTTCAAATAAAATCTACTTTAAGTAAAAATTTTACTATCAAAATGATCAGATTTTATTTTGCACTTAAAAAATTAATTAAACCATATGATGTTAGCTTCTAACACATCAAATTGTGCCTGGATTAAAATTTATGGCCAAAACAAATTAAAATGTTATAACGGATCAGAAATACAACCTGGTTTAAAAACACGGAGATCTGAAATTCATATATTCAGTTTTTTATAAACTTCTATAGGTTTGTAAGATCAACAAGATTAAAAAAATATAATACTTTTGTGTTTTTACAGTATTTATGATTTAGATAAACCCAGGCAGGCACAACTTAACTCGGACCCACCACGAAGCCGCTTGACCGCCAGAAAAAATTCAACCGTCCAGATTTCCATGACGTTTTATTACACGTCGGAATCCAAATCAAGAAAAGGGCAATATTGTAATTTCCCATCAACACGAAAGCACTCTTGAACATCGGGCCGTCGTTTTAATAATCGCTCCATTCGATTTCAGCGAAATCGGCGCAAAAGTGCGTCTCTCATTGCGGAATCCGATTCTCCAAAGGTAATTTTCTCCGCAACCTTCAATCTAATGATTAATCCATCATGCGATGCCAAAGTTTCCAATTCTTTTGGGAATTTTTGGATCTAAGTAGGCATGGGAATCGATTCTTACCGTAAAATTGAGAGCAATACCGTTTGTTCGTTTTGGATCTTTTAAAACTTCTAGCGAAATCGAATGATTTCCGAGTTTCTGAAACTATTTCTCGTGCATTTTGATTTTTCTTGGAGTACGTATCTTTTGGTTGAGGAGAGAGGGCTAGGTTGTCAGAAAGTTCGAGTGACTGTAAAAATCTATTTATGCTTCTTTTCGGTTACTTTTTCGGATGGGAAGAGTTTGATATAGTGTTGTTGAGATTGAATCTCTTGGATCTAACCTAGGGGTTTTCGTTGCAAATTGCGGAAATGAGCTCTGTGACGTTCGGATCAGTTCGTTTGGACCATGGATGCACATGGAAGGTCGGTATCTGAAAATATCATTCGCAGGGTCCTGTGCTTTTTTGTGATTTTTTTTTTAAAAATTTTGCATTATTTTTTAAGATTTTGCCTGTAGTGCTCATTTTCTTTTCCATTTACGATAGCAGAATGGAGGGAAGGGTTTTGACCGTTTTGCACTTCCAAAAATTCGGAAGCTGAATGCAAACATGCTCCTTGTGAGAGCTTCAGTAGCTTCGTCTTCACAGACCTTCCCCTCCACAAATCTAGAAAGTACAAGATCTGCAGAGATAGTTCGGGTGGGTGTGCTCGGAGCTAGTGGATACACAGGTTCTGAGGTAAGGTGCTCAAGTTCTTTCCTGATTGGTCTCTGATGGAGTTACACAAAAGCGGCCAACTAAATTGCAATTGCTAGACTACAGTTTGGAAATTATCTTTAATTTCATCTCTTTTTATCAGCTAGATTATATGCTTTTTTCGGGAAATAAATATATCAATAAATGTTGTCTTTAATTGTGGCAGATTAACAGCCTATATTATGCTTAGATTAATAAAAAAATAGCCCAAATTGTTTGTATTTTTCTCAATCATCAGGAAACGGAAACAGTAAACAAGCAATCCCGAATATTTCCCAATGGTTATTCTTGACTTTTGGTGATTGGGTACATGCAAACCAGGAATTTACCTCGATCAGTTATCCTGGGCTCTGTGTGTGTGTGTGTGTGTCGTAGCAAAAAAAACTAGTTGGGATAAGGCTTCATAATGGCCTCTCTCTGACCGACGCCCGCATATACACACAAGTCCATATTGGAGGTGTAGGGTTCTGTTTTATATTTAACTATCAAAGATATGTTCGTAGTCCAATACAAATTTTTTTGCAAAGCATTGGCATGCGCTATATCAATCATCCTTTTCTCCAATATACATTCTTTTAAAAAAAAATTATCTGAATGATTGTAATGATGTTTTTGTATAGGAAACTAAAGCTGTAGTTTATGATGGTGCAGCTTAAGTGAGGTTTAGATTTTCAAAGTTGCCAGTTGTAAGAGGCTACTCTATCTATTCTTGTTTTGACTCTATGTGACAACCTTCTTACAATTGGGTTCTCAGCTTTTGTCTTTTATTCCTTGTCATTAAATTAGATTATGTGAATGAGATATTTATAAATTCTAAAGAATTGTCTAATTCTATATTTGTGATTATTTCTCAATATTTGCTTCCATTTGGTTGTTTTTGTTTAAACAGATTGTGAGGCTTTTAGCAAACCATCCAAACTTTAGGATCACAGTTATGACTGCTGACAGAAAAGCTGGTCAATCGCTTGGATCAGTGTTTCCTCACTTGATTACACAAGTAAGAGCAAATCACTATGCAAGTTCTCAATTTTGTTGTTTCATGTGTAGGATGTGAATTAGATACTATTGAAACTAAGCTTAGACTTCATTTTTGTTGGGGCTAACAACCATGAATTTTATGGTTTTATTTTTTTTTTTTCCATATTTACTTTCACTAGCTTTTTCTTATTTACAATATTTCTGTCCTTTGTTTGTCTGCTAGTTTATCTGATTGATTTCAAATTGTAACTTCTTGCTGCAAGTGTTATTGAACTGCTGTCTAGTCATTGTTCAGATGATCTGGTTGGCCTGCTTGTGTTAAGCCTTATAGTTTCAAGTAAAGGCATGATTGCATGAAACAGGAGGAAACATTCTCAAATATAAGCAATTTGAACTGAAAAACAAAACTGGAATTTATGCCTTCTGTTTTTTACATAGTGGCTGGAAACTGAGACTTATATTTTGGATAGGCTGTAAAGTATGAATATTCTTGTAAGTTATGGTTGATTTTGCTAGTGTAAGGAGTCAACTTGTCATTTCACACTCAGGACATTTGTCCTCTGTAGTGTATGAGCCACACTTGCATAATTTGTGTGTTGTATATGCAGTAAGTTACCCTCATTTAACTACTATATTCTGATACATGCTCAAGCGTCCAATATCTATGCATCTGATAAATTTCATCTTTTATGAAAGTAATCAGCCTCAGAATATAATTTTCTTTGACCTAGGTATTCATGACTACCCAGATCTATCACTTGAAAAGTCTTCATCTTCATGCGTAAGAGAATAATGCTTAGCTACTTATTGATTAAAACTACAGGACTTGCCAAAGCTGGTTGCTGTCAAAGATGCTAACTTCTCTGAAGTTGATGCTGTATTTTGTTGTTTGCCACATGGAACAACACAGGTCCTTTTTCATTTTCCCTTACTTTATGGTGAAATTTGTGAAAAAGAAAATGACTATTTGAAGAAGTATCTTGAAATCTAAATTTTTTTCTTATTGATCCTTGTGTTTCGGCTATTAACTGATGCAATGAAATGGACTGTTTTCATTGATTTCTTACTATAGGAAATTATTAAGGGTCTTCCAAGGGAGATAAAGATTGTTGATCTCTCGGCGGTACGCTTTGTTTGCAGCTCCTATTGAAAACATTTCAAATTTCTTATGAGTTTTGGTCATTGAACTTTATTGTGAAGTTAAGATAGTAAGATAACACATTGCAGGATTTTCGACTCCGTAATATTGATGAATATGAGGAATGGTATGGTCAGCCTCACAGAGCACCAGAATTGCAGGTAACTGTGCTCTTTCTGGCTTTGTTTATAGCAAATAAAGGGAGAAATATATTTGGCACCACTGATAATTGTATAATACCATCCTGTGTAGCCAAAGGTTAGAATTTGAGGTGTTTTTTGCTTAATCTGACCCTTTAGGTGTATCTGTTATTGTTTATTTACTAGAAAACATGCTTTTAATCAAATAATTTCAATGAAAAAACCTGATACCTTTTACTATCAAGTTTTGGTGCAATAGGGCCATTATTTTTAGATTTCTTTAAAACCTGCCTAGACACTATAATTTGATAATCTAACACATGTTTTCCACTGAATAAACTACAGAAACCATATCTGTAGGGTCTGATCTATTAAACAAGCAATACCATATTAAAAAGCTAAGGGAGGTTACTAGAGTATATGTATTATCAATAACACAAAATATGTTCTTGCATATTCTATGGTTTGTGACTAGGATTCAGCCCTAGATAGAAATGATTGGAGAAAAAAACCTTGTAAAGCCAACACCTTGTATACAGGACAAGGCTTGATGAGTTTGATGATTCCATAGGGATCTATTTTTAGTGGATCGTCTTTTTCCTAAAACTACAATTTTGGAGGATATCTAGTACTAGTCACCCGTGTAGTGAATATTTCCCATCTATAAGTAGTAGTTGGTTTCATTTTCATATCGTGCACGACTGCACGTCCATGCATGTGTGCTTGTGAACTCTATATTTTCTCACCAAAATGTTTGAATTGTGTTTAAGGAAAATTTTTCTGTGGCATGTCTTTTTCTTTATTAAGGAGTTCTGCTATATCTTCAGTATTGCAACTGATATTTATCTCAACTTGGTATGTGTTTGGTACTTTTCTTTTATAGGGATGAGCTGTAGGCATAAAAGCAAGTTAAGTTGCTAAGAGTTTCTAATTCACATTTTCTGTACCGTATTTAGTTGTATGACAGCATTCTATTCCTTCACATTTTTGTCTGGTGGTGAACATTGCGAATCTTCTTATTTATTCTGGCTGGTAGGCTTGTTGCTTGAAAAGCTACTGATATTCTCTTTGTTTTGTTTTATTGGTACGGGTATGCTTTTAATCATCAGGAAGAAGCTGTATATGGATTAACAGAGATTTCAAGGGAAGAAATCCAAAATGCACGTCTTGTTGCTAATCCTGGTTGCTACCCAACATCTATTCAGCTCCCTCTTGTTCCTTTGCTAAAGGTTATCAGTCTTTCATTCTAAAGCACTATATGACTGCCTAGCGATAATGCAAACAATTATTCTGCCTCTTTTTTGCATTTCATTACTTCTCCTTCAAATTCCAATGCTAGTTTGAAGTATAGTTAATCTACTATTCAAAAAGGGACTTGGAGTATGAAATTCAAACTTTTTGTCACTTTTGCATCTTAGAACTCAATAGACAATAAAATCTGCATGTGTGTGTGTGTGCGGGCATGCATGTGGATCAGTGGGAGTGATCTGATTGCTCAGGTTGATATGATCATCGATCAAGATTTCTCTGCTCTGTTTTTGTTTTTCTCACTTTTTTAAAAGTGACGAGAAATAAATAAAAATGTCTCATTTCAAATAAATAAATAAGTGAGCTTAGTTTGTAGGTCTGTCTTAAGAGTTCATGGTTAAAGTTACTACTAAAATTTCGCAATCGTTCCCTCGGTTGGAGCTTACAGTATTCCACTGACTCATTGAGATTTATGCCACACATTCAAACAGATGTTCCAGTTTTGTTGTTTAACTGAATCTTATTAACATTTATCTGCAGCAGGATATCAAGGTAAAGAGCATTTTGTGTTCACTTTATGTACATACTCTTCTGTTATATTTGGGGTGCTCATCTTTGACATTGATTGTTTTTGCCTTCTGTTGCTTATGCATGACAACAACATTGTTACCCTTTAAAAGGTTTTTGAATGGAAGTGTTGATCTAGTGCCTACAATCTACAATAACCAATTGAATCACTCAACGTGTTGTTGCATCTGGGCAAACATCGATTGCTTGTTCTCATTATTTTTGTCTTGCTTTTGTGATTTATCCTACTCATGTAACATAAGTGTTAATGGGAGTTTATTGTGTTTGATTTTGTCATTGGTTGGTCTTTTGATTTTCTCCAGGCTCGGCTGATTGAAGTGAGAAATATTATTATTGATGCAAAATCTGGAGTGAGTGGTGCAGGTAAGGGTCAATTTCCCATTAATCTAGTTCTATGTTTTGCTTTTAGATGCTGTAGTTTCTTTTTTGGTCTTTGTAATCATGTTTTATTAGATGCTTAAGGTTTTACTAGTAATGTGCCGGTGCTCTGCACCAAACTAAGAATAGGAGAGAGCGGGGGATGGGGGGGTTACCTGCCGGAACTTTTCCCACAGAAAATGAATATCAAACAGATCGTGTATGTAAATCTTTATATACATATAAACAAACAATATATATATATATATATATATATATATATATATATATATATTCTGAGCCTGGCCAGGGCCAATTATGCCCACAGGCCTAATGGGCGGGCCGTGGGTTGAGCATTTGCCAGCAGGCCGAGGTATGACATGGCCAGGCCAGGTCAACGGCCTGATCCATTAGCAGGCTGGACTGGCCTGGCCTGTTGCCCACCCCTAAGTGAACAGTAGCACAATGCCATCCATGCAGTGCCACATTCAAAATAATGATCACAGAGTTTGGTAGGCCTAACCACCATGCCGTGAACAACAAATCAAACCACTGCTGAGTTCCCCTGAGATTATACAGGTTGAACCACAAAATGCATGCATGCTGATCTCTATAATCTACCGATCACTGCTAGAGTTCCGAACAGAACATTTGGGGCTCTACCCATAACAAGAATTCATGAACTCATCGCATGAAAAATTACAGCCCCACCCAAAGACCCTTGACTCGGTGTTACGAAGAAACCCAAAGCCCTAACTGGCCTTGAACCACAAAAATCTCACATTATAGAAAACACACTTGAGCAGCCCATACTCACTAATCTGGAGTAAGTGGTTCATGTAAGGGTCAATTTCCCACTAATCTGGTTCTATGTTTTGCTTTTAGATACAACAACAACAACAACAACAACAACTACGCCTTCATCCCAAAACAATTGGGGTCAGCGATATGAACCAAAAAAGAAATTCATTTTGGGTCTTCCACATGAATCCTTTTCCTCCAATCATTTCTATCCAACGCCATGTCCTCGGTGAGGTTCAAAGCATTCATATCCTTTCCTATCATCTCCATCCAAGTCTTCCTAGGCCTACCCCGACCTCTTTTAACTAATATATTTTCCCATTTCTCCAACCTTCTAACTGGAGCATCATTAGGCATTCGCCGAATATGTCCAAACCACCGTAAACGATTCTCTCGCATCTTATTTTCAATGGGTGCAACACCTACCTTCTTACGTATCTCTTCGTTCCGAATCTTATCTTTTATTGTATTTCCACACATCCATCTAAGCATCCGCATCTCAGCTACACTCATTTTTTGAATATGATGTCTCTTGGCAGCCCAACATTCCGTACCATATAGTAAAGCAGGTCTAATAGTCGTCCTATAAAACTTTCCCTTCAACCGCAATGGCATTCTACGATCGCACAGCACTCCAGTAGCACTTTTCCATTTCATCCACCCAACCTTTATCCTATGATTTACATCTCCATCAATTTCTCCATACTTTTGAATGATGGATCCCAAATATTTGAAATAATCATTCACCGGTATATCTTGCTCACCAAGCTTCACTACACTCCCATCACTACTTCGTTGCTTACTAAACCGACATTCCATATATTCAGTCTTACTCTTACTCAACTTAAAACCTCTAGCTTCCAATGTCTGTCTCCATAATTCTAACTTAGCATTAACCCCAGCTCTAGACTCATCAATCAAAACAATATCATCAGCAAACAACATACACCACGGTACATTTTCTTGAATTGATCTCGTAAGCTCATCCATCACTATCGCAAATAGGAAAGGGCTTAAAGCAGATCCTTGATGTAACCCAACCGTTATCGGAAAATTGGTTGTCACCCCTCCACAAGTGCGGACATTGGTTACTACTCCTTCATACATATCTTTAATTATACTAATGTACTTGAGAGAAACACCTTTCTTCATCATTGTCCACCAGAGAACGTCCCTAGGTACTCTATCGTATGCCTTCTCTAAATCAATAAAAACCATATGCAAATCTTTGTTCCTCTCTCTATATCTTTCAATAAGTTGTCTAAGAAGATGTATAGCTTTCATAGTTGATCTTCCAGGCATAAAACCAAATTGATTCTCCGATATCATGACAACCTTCCTCAACCTAGACTCAATCACCCTCTCCCAAAGTTTCATAGTATGACTCATGAGTTTTATACCACGATAGTTTGTGCAATCTTGTATATCACCCTTATTCTTATATAAAGGCACCAAAGTACTCTTCCTCCACTCATTAGGCATCTTATTTGTTCGCCAAATCAAGTTAAAAAGATTTGTCAACCATTCTAAACCTTTCTCTCCCAAGCATTTCCAAGCCTCGATAGGTATACCATCTGGGCCAACTGCCCTTCTTGATTTCATTTTCTTCAAAGCCTCTGCAATTTCTTTCTTTTGAATCTTGCGCATGAAGTCACGATTTATCTCATGAAAAGGAATGAAGAAGTCTCCAAGATCTTGAGCATGACTATCATTAAATAGCTTATCAAAATAATCTTTCCATCTCTCCTTAATCTCCTCATCTTTGACTAAAACCCTTTGCGTTTCATCTTTGATACATCTAACCATACCCAAATCCTTCGATTTCCTATCTCTCATCTTTGCAAGCCTATAAATATCCTTCTCGCCTTCTTTGGTATCCAACTTGTCATAAACCTCCTTATATACCTTAGCCCTCGCGTTTCGAACAACTTTTTTAGCTTCCTTCTTTGCTATCATATACTTCTCCAAATTCTCATTATCACGACTCTTACTTAGATTTCTATAACACTCTCTTTTAACCTTAATAGCTAATTTGACATCCTCGTTCCACCATGATGTATCCTTACCTAGTGGTGCACCGCCTTTAGACTCACCCAATACCTCCTTAGCTACTTTTCTCATACCACCCGCTATCTTATTCCACATTGATTCTGAATCCTCCTCGAGACACCAATCAACTTCCTTAACTACGTGCTCTACAAACATTCCTTGTTTAGCTCCTTTCAGTGCCCACCACTTAATTCTAGGATCTATCCTATGTCTATCCCTTTTGCGGCATTGTCTAATTCTAAGATCTAAAATTAAGACTCTATGTTGTGTAGCTACACTTTCTCCTGGTATAACCTTACAATCGATGCAACAACCCCTATCTCTCTTTCTAAGTAGGAAAAAATCTATCTGACTCGTATTAACCCCACTTTTAAATGTTACTAGGTGAGACTCCCTCTTCCTAAACCAAGTGTTTGCTTAGATCATATCATAGGACAAACAAAAATCTAAAATCCTTTCTCCACTTTCATTTCTTTCTCCTATACCATAGCCTCCATGGATATTCTCAAATCCATCCCTACTAATGCCTACATGTCCATTAAGGTCACCGCCGATGAAAAGCTTTTCTCCATAAGATGTCTCTTGTACTACTCCATCTAAATCTTCCCAAAATTGATGCTTAATGGAATCATCTAAACCTACTTGAGGTGCATAAACACTAATAATATTAATAATATCCGTACCTAATACTAATTTAATAAGTAAAATTCTATCACCCTTCCTACGGACCTCAACTACATTATCTATAAACTGACGACTCATAGCAATCCCTACTCCATTCCTATTCCTATTTATTCCTGTATACCAAATCTTATATCCCCAAGGTTCTATCACTTTAGCTTTCTCACCTACCCATTTGGTCTCTTGAAGACATAAAATATCAATCTTTCTCCTACACATAACATCTACTAACTCTACCAACTTACCAGTTAAAGACCCTATGTTCCAAGTGGCTAACCTAATTTTATGGTCTTGGACTAACTTCTTTACCCCCACCCGTCCAACAAAGTGAGGGAACCCTTGCCTATTTGACACCACACCCGGGCGCCGGTGTGACGCGTCGCTTCTGGGCGACGACCTAGCAACCCTTGCACATTTATCACTGCCTCCGGGCCTAGAGAGTACAGCGCGTCGCTCAGTAGAGAACGCCCCAACGAAATTCTCATATTGGTTCATTTTCATAGGATATGACAAAGTTTTTATGTTGGCTGTCACAGGCCTACCGCAACCCTCCTCCTTTATCCGGGCTTGGGATCGGCAGTGTATAACTACACAGGCGGAGTTGTTTTGCTTTTAGATGTTGTAGTTTTTTTTTTGGTCTTTTTAATCATGTTTTATTTGATGTTTAAGGCTTTATTTCCCTTATAATATGTGTTTGATACTTAATAATTTCACTTTTCTTTGTTGACTATGCAATTTTATTTTTTTAATAAACTTACAGGATTGCGTTGTGGAACATTCTTGTAGGACGTGGTGCAAAGGAGGCAAATTTGTATACTGAAATTGCCGAGGGAATACACTCTTATGGAATCACTAAGCACCGTCATGGTATGCATGGCTGAATTCACATTAGATAAACTTTTTCAATTTTGTAGTTGCAGTGCCATAAACCTTCTTCCTCCCCTTTTTTTCTCATGTGTGCATTCATGCATGCATTTTTTTTTCATTCCATTCAACCCCCGCATAGGTTATGCTATATTGAGTTACTAGCTATTGCTTACACTGGCGCGTTGAGTCCAATTAAATGGATTTCTGCATGGTTTATGACATGTATATATATATATATGTGTGTGTGTGTGTGTTTTGTATATAGTTTTTGTTGAAGATGAGTGCACCACAAATTTGGTATTGGCAAGTAGAATCTCACTAATGAATTTTTTATGTAGATCTGACCATATACATGGGTTTATTATGGATCATTTACCATGGAGCAGACTTTGAACCAATAAATTCAAATATTAAAATATATTTTGATAAGCACACGGATGCTCCATTTTGTGTTAAAATGTGACTATCAGAAAAATGACTTTTCACATCCATTTTGCTAGATGGGCAACGTGATTGAAATGCTACTCATTCAATGAAGTACGATCATTTGCATTATACTTCTAAACCCTTCTGCAATCCATGAATCCATTTTGCAGCCTCACCTTTTCCACATTCACTTGTGGAAATTTAGTAGCCTTCCATTGGAGAAGACCTCTTCTAATGTGAGTGATGTTGCTCTGAAAGCTAATAATCTAGTTCGTACCCATAAGTTTGTATACCTTTCCAGTTGGGGCCTAGTGATATTGTAATCATATTGCCCTCAACAATGCAAGCTCCAGTTCTTTTGCTTTGGGTTTTACCTCCAGAAGTTTCTATCCTATATGGTGCTTCTATGGTGGTACTGTACAGTTAAATTGTATTGTACTTCCTATATATATATATATATCCACTAGGGGTAAAATAGTCTTTTCCTTATAACACGCATATTCCTCTTGGAATATGTTTTTCTTTTCTTTCTTTATTTTTTTCCTTTTTCTTTTTCTCCTTTTCTTTTTTCCTTTTCATCATTGGAGGGTGTTAAAATGTAATATATATATATATATATATATATATATATATATATATATATATATATAATAGAATTAGACATACCTTACCTAGTTAAGTTCCACTTGGAACTTAACTAGAAAGGTAACCGTTGGACTAGTCCAATCCAATGGCTACAAGGAGAGCTCCTTAAGAGCTCTCCTCTTCCCACTTGTATATATAGGGGTGCAACCCCTCTTGTAACTTACTTAATGCTTCTTAAGCATTTTAGCATTTTCAATAAAGATTATTTTTATTTTTTTTGTTTCCATTATACCCTTTTTAAGGGTTATGTTCAAGTGTCTCTCTAGACACTCTCTCTTGCGGATCTAAGTACTTTTGTGGAAGATCCTCACTTCATTTCATGGTATCAGAGCAAGGTTCATCCTACATTGTGAAGATTTCTTGCCTCATTTTCCGTGCCAAGCTTGCAAAGGTGTTTTATCACCTTGGTTGTGGCTCTTGAAGCTTCTTTTGAAGGAAGGAGAGAAAAGAAGACTCGTTTACAACAAAATATTGTGTTTGCTTTCTTTTACTCTCTCTTTCTTCTCTTTATTTTTTGTTGTTGTTTCCCTCCTGCATTTTATCACCCTTGTAAAAGATGGATGATCATGATAAAATCACCATCATACCCATGAAGCTAAACGACACAAATTATGTAATGTGGGCTTCGATAATGAAGCACCACATATGGGGCAAAGGGCTATGGGGCATAGTAGATGGTTCTGATTAAGAACCTAAACTTGTTCTCACCAAAATGGAAGGTGATAAAAAAGTTCATTTAACCGAAGGAGAGAAATGCAAAGCCTTAGCCAACTATGAAAAAAGTTAGAAGGAATGGAGAATAGGGCATGCTAAAATCATGTCATGGCTAATCAGTAGCGTTGACATCAAAAAATGCTCTAGTCTCGCCAAATTTGAGCATGCCGATAAGGCATGGGAATACCTTAAAAATATGTATTCCCTCAAAGATATTGCACGTGTGCAATCTTCAAGAAAAGGTTAGATCAATGACTCAAAGTGACAAAACTATACGAGAATACTACAATGAATTGCCCGAACTTTGGGGTGAATTAGCTATTTTAGAGCCAAAATGACATTGTCCCGATGATATTGAGCTCTGTCAAAAGCAACTTGACATGGAGCATTTTTATCAATTTGTAAACGGTCCATGACCGGAATTCGAGTCGACTAAATCGTCTCTTCTTCATCGGGGAAAAGTTTCCTCTATTATCGATACTATAGAGGAACTAACTATGGAAGAAAACAGAATCAAGAAGAATACTCCAAAGACTGAAGATGATTTCATTATAGTTGTATTTAGACCTGGGAATCATGTGCGATCTTATAGACCACCACATTTTAACCAATAAAGTGGTGACTATGACAAGAAAAAGGTTATTTGCCATCATTGGCATGAACCAAGACACTACAAGCCTCAGTGTCCCAAGCTTAAGGAGCTCAGAGAAAAGAGAGTTGCGATTGCTGGATCGGAGACCAAAGATCAAGATGCACCAGTTTCTATGGCTCAGCTAATGAAGATTCTCCAACCTCTCATCAACGGAGCTTCTTCTTCATCTGAAGCTTCGACCGGGGCAACTGCTTTATCTTTTTCCGATCCAGGTAACTTCTCTTGGCTTCTTGACTATGGTGCTTCATTCCATATGACTTCAAATGATAAAAGTATATTTGAATGTGTTAAAAATAAAATAAGTGTGTCAAAAGTTTTTACAACTGATGGAACTTCTCTTGAAATAGAAGGAATAAGAAATTTTGCAAAAATTCATAAAACTAAGAATTTTTTTATCCTAGAAGTTAGATATATTCCCAAATTAAATTTAAATCTTTTATCCGTTTCTCAAATATCTGACCATGTGTGTAATATTTCATTTTCTTCTCATGGTTGTTGGGTACATGATCGCCAGTCAGGAAAGCTGATTGGGGCAGACCATAGAGAGGGAGGACTCTATTACATGGTTTTTTTGGAAATGCCAAAGAATGCCTTTTGTTATAACATTCAGAAAAATGGGTTGGAGTTGTGGCACAAAAGACTAGGTCATCCACATATAGCCAAAATCCAACATTTTTCAAATCTATGAAAATTTTGTAACTAAAACATTTACTTGTAAATATTGTATTCTTGACAAAATGAAAAGATTACCATTTCAGAACAAAACTTTTATTTCTTCAAGACCACTTGAATTAGTACACCCGGATGTTTGGGGTCCAGCACCAATAATTTCTAAAGGTGGATTTGCCTATTATGTTATCTTTGTCGTTGATTTTTTCAGGCATACATGAATTTACTTTCTTAAACATAAGTCTGAAGTATTTTCATACTTTCAGACATTTCATAATATGGTTAAAAACAAGTTTCAAAATGATATTTCCATTTTCCGCACAAATTTAGGGGGAGAATTTTTGTCTAAAGATTTTAAAAATTACCTTAACTTACATGGCATCACACATCAAAGGTCTTGTCCATACACACCTCAACAAAATGGGCTGGTAAACATCACCATATTATGGAAACCACTAAGACTTTATTAATAGAAAATCAAGTCCCAAAAGATTTTTTTGGGCAGAGGCTGCCTTAACTGCCATCTATCTGATTAATAGGATGACATTCTCTTCTTTGCAAAATATAACTCCAATTGAAAAACTTGTGAACCTTTCTCCAGATTACTCTAGACTGAGAATATTTGGATGCAAGTGTTTTATATTTATGGACAAAAATGATAAATTTTCTCCTCGTGCGATTCCCTGTGCCTTTTCAGGATATGCCGAAAATAAAAAATGTTATAGGTGTCTTGACTTAAAGAATGATAGATTATATGTATCAAGAAATGTTTCTTTTTTAGAAAAAGAGATCTTCTTTGATTTTGAAAAACCAAAGGACGTCACTGAGTACTCTTTACTCTTTTTTGTTAGATCTGACATCAAAATCTGATGAATATGATCTTGACTATAACTTTGATAATGATCAAGGTATTATTGATCTTGATCATAATGTTGACAATGAAAAAGTTCATAGAGACACTAGTATACAATATTTCAGACGACAAGAGCCTAATTTTCCATATGCACTTG
Source organism: Nuphar pumila (assembly GCF_984573655.1). NCBI lineage: Eukaryota > Viridiplantae > Streptophyta > Magnoliopsida > Nymphaeales > Nymphaeaceae > Nuphar > Nuphar pumila. The sequence goes on from NC_143254.1 coordinate 89,510,425, forward strand.
AAAGATATCCTGACATTCCAACCAGACGGTCATCCCGAGTCTCGAGGCCTCCGGGAAAATTTGTATCATACAAATCCTTCTCACCTACATATAGGGCAATTATTGCATTAATTCACTCATATGAGGAACCATCTACATACTTTCAAGCAAAAAATGATGTCAAATTGATATAAGCCATGAAAGTTGAGTTAAATGCACTCGAAAAGGCTTCTACATGGACTATACAAGACTTTTCTCTAGGCAAGAAACCTATAGGATGTCGATGGGTTTATAAGGTTAAAACCAAGAGTGATGGCACTCTTGAAAGATATAAAGCACGATTAATAGCCAAAGGTTATGCTCAAGAATATGGCATTGATTATGAAGAAACCTTTGCCCTTGTTGCTCATATGACAACAGTCAGGACCTTAATTGCCTTAGCTCCCATCAAAAAATGATTCATATTTTAGATGGATGTCAAAAATGCATTTCTAAATGTATAGCTAGTTGAAGAAGTGTACATGAAAGCCCTTTCAGGTCTTAGTATTCCTAAGGGTAAAACCCTTTGCTTAGAAAAAACTCTTTATAGCCTTAAACAAGCACCAAAAGCTTGGTATGATAGGATTAGTCGTGTTATACTTGATATTGGTTTTCAATTATGTTTTACTGACACTGCTTTGTTTATTAAGAATTCTGATGCAAGTATTATTGTGCTTTTTCTATATGTGGATGATATGATCATCACCCGAAGCGATAAATAGGGAGTTGAAAACATCAAAACACTTCTCAAATCTCACTTTGAAATGACTGATTTAGGTTTATTGAGATATTTTTTAGGCATTGAAGTCGCCTATTCTCTTAGGGGATATTTATTATCTCAGACTAAATTTGCTCTTGACATTGTTTCCAAGTCTGGAATTACAGATGATAAGAAAGTAGACACTCCAGAAGTTGTTAATGTTAAAATGAAGATTGATGATGGAGAACTTCTTAAAAACCCTACTCCTTACAGACAGCTTGTCGGGGCACTTTCTTATCTATCCATTACCAGGCCAGACATATCACATGTTGTTCACACAGCAAGCCAGTTTCAACATGCTCCCACCTCTGTTCACATGGGAGCACTCATGCATATTATCAGATACATCCAGTTCTCTCTTTCACGAGGACTTTTCTTGTCTTCCTCTTCCTCACTTGATTTAATTGCATATACTGATGCTGATTGGGGATGTGATCTCAATAACAGACGAATCTTTAATCTCGTGGACGTGCAAAAAACAGAAGAAGGTCTCTCTCTCATCCACCGAAGCTGAATACCGAGCCATGACAACCACGACTATGGAAGTAGTTTGGATTTGACGTTTGCTTGCTGACATGAGAGCTGAAGCAACAAAAGCTTCACGAATGTGTTGCGACAACAAGAGTGTGATCCACATTGCAAGCAACATAACATTTCACGAACACACCAAACACATCGTCGGAGAGGAATATCTACATGGGACAATTGATCTGCCATATGTTACTTCAGAATATCAGTTAACAGACTTCTTTACAAAGCCTCTCGCTGCTCCCATATTTCACTTCCTCTTAGACAAACTTTCGATCATTGTACCGTAAGTTTGAGGGAGAGTGTTAAAATGTAAAATATATATAATAATATTCATATTATTATTATATATATTTATGTATTTTTTAACTTTTATTTTTCTGTATTTTTCTTTAGTTCTTTTAGTGTCTAGTTCTAATAGAACTAAACATACCTTATCTAGTTAAGTTCCACTTGGAACTTAACTAGAAAGGTAACCGTTGGACTAGTCCAACGGCTACAAGGAGAGCTCCTTAAGAGATCTTCTCTTCCTACTTGTATATATAGGGGTCCCACTTGTATATATAGGGGTGCAGCCCCTCTTGTAACTTAATGCTTCTTAAGCATTTTCAATAAAGATTATTTTTATTTCTTTTTATTTCCATTATACCCTTTTTAAGGGTTATGTTCAAGTGTCTCTTTAAACACTCTCTCTTGCGGATCTAAGTACTTTTGTGGAAGATCCTCACTTCATTTTAAAGGGGTCCTACCATAAAGTCGTTGGACCCCTTCAACGGTCATAAATATGACCGTCGGAGGGGCTCCAATGACTCTATGGGAGCCCCTCCTTGGGTCCCATTTTGTCTATAAATAAAGGGGCATGCCCCATGTATTCTCAAGCTTCTTGGAAGCTATTCTCAATAGAAGATCAATATTTTTTTTTCTCTCTTTGTGTTTTTGCCACTTAGTGGCTTATTGTATTTTTGCCCATTAGTGGCTCTTTGCTTCAGTGCTTGTACATTTGCTAGTCACTTTGTGACTTTTATATTTTGTGACATGGTATCAGAGCCTTGCTTGTGAAAGCTCTATTTGAAGACTTCTCAAGAGTAATGTATTTTATCATCTTATTTTTTGCTCTTCATCACTCTTTTCTGAAATGGTGGACAAAGATTCAAAGATTGATTTTTCTTTCAAGTTGAATGAAACAAATTATAGGATGTGGGCAGCCGCCATGGAAAATAATCTCAAAGGTAAAAAACTTTGGGGTTATGTGTGTGGAACCGTTCCAAAACCACAACTAAATCTTACAAAGGAGGGAAATGAAGAGAAGGCCTTTAATGAAGAAGAGAAGGCCAAAGCTATTCAAGAATACCAATCTAAGATGGAAGATTGGGAAAGTGAGCACGCCAGGATATTGCCATGGTTCATGAACAATGTGGAACTCAAAATATGTGCTAATCTTGCAAAATGCAAGAGAGCAAACGAAACTTGGTTTTTATGAAAGGTATGCATACTCAACGAGACCTTGCTAGACATTTTTTCTTGCAAGAAAAAATAAGAGAAACTAAGCTAGGGGATATGAGTATTAGAGACTACTATAGTGCTCTATCCTCTTTATGGGATGAAATCACCCTTCTCAAACTTCAATAGGAAGGAAGTGCTATTGTCATGAGGCAAGAGCAAATGAAAAGAGAGATATTCTTTCAATTTATTCATGGGTTTCATCCCGAATTCGAACAATTAAGAGGGTCTCTTCTTCATAGGGATTCTACCCCTCTTAGTGAAATATTAGCGGATTTATGCCAAGAACAAACTCTCTTGGCCTTAAAAAAAGATATTGATGAAGTACATGCGGTTTCAAGACCGAAAAACAATGTGAGGACTTATAAGCCACCTCACTTTTGGAAAAATAATAATGGTGGTGGAAGAAAGATTATTTGCCATCACTGCAATGAACCGGGTCATGTTCGACCGGATTGTCCTAAGTTGAAAAAAAAAGGTGGCTTCCGTTGGAAAGACTTCAAGCATCTCAAATGAAAAACCATAAGGATGGAGACATAAAAGACTCTATTATACAATTCACTGAAGCTCTCCAATAATTCATGAGAATCAACTTCTCCACACCTTTCACTTTCGGTGCCGCAATATCATCAATCCCAGGTATGTCCTCTTGGATTCTTGATTCGGGTGTCTCTTTCCATATGACTTCAAATGCATCTCTTTTATCAAAACCAAGTCTCAATACTTTTAAATCTTTTGTTTTCACCGCCGATGGAACATCACTAGATGTTGAAGGAATAGGAAATCTTGAGAAAGTTTATGGCCAAAACAAAGAGTTTTATGTTCCAAAAATAAGAATTATTCCAAAACTTAATTTAAATCTTTTTTCGGTTTCTCAAATCACCGATTTTGGATGTAGTGTCTCTTTTTCACCAACCCATTGCTATGTGCAGGATCTTCGGTCCGAGAAGCAGATTGGGCAAGGCCATAGAAGAGGAGACCTATATTATATGGATTTTTTGTCTTTGTCATCCAAATCATTTTGTAATCATGTTCAAACTAAAGATGTTGAGACTTGGCATAAGAGGCTTGGTCATCCTAGCATTTCCAAATTATATCTCTTTTCATTCTTGCAAAAATTTTGTAATGAAAAATCATTTACTTGCAATGATTGTATCCTTGGAAAAATGCATCCGCTTTTGTATTCACATAATAAATTTGTTTCCAAAAAACCATTTGAACTAGTGCATTTCGATGTATAGGGACCGGCACCCGTCATATCCAAAGGAGGTTATTCATATTATGTTATCTTTATTGATGACTTTACTAGATACACATGGGTGTATTTTATTAAAAATAAATCCGATGCTTTCTCTAATTTTAAAGAATTTCATGCTCTTATTCAAAATCAATTTCAAAGCAACATAGCTATTTTTAGGTCCGATTCCGAAGGAGAATATATGTCAAAGGAATTTCAAAACTATTTCAAACTAAATGGAATTACACATAAAAAGTCTTGTCCAAAAACCCCTCAACAAAATGGTCTTGCCGAGAGGAAGCATAGGCATCTCATTGATACAACAAGGACTCTTCTTGTTTCAAAAGGTGTTCCAAAAAACTTTTGGGCTGAAGCCATTCTTACCGCAACTTATCTCATAAATCAAATGTCTTCCTCCTCTCTTAAAAATATTTCTCCTTTTGAAAAATTGTTCAAAATATCTCCGGATTTTAAGAGACTAAGAATTTTTTGTTGCAAGTATTACGTTCTCTTTCAAGGACAAGATAAACTATCACCAAAAGCTCTTGAATCTGCTTTTATTGGCTATGGTGAGAATAAAAAAGGTTATAGATGTTATAATATACAAAACAATAAACTCCATGTCTTTAGGAATGTAACCTTCTTTGAAGAACAAAATGGTTTTGAAATTCAAAAGTCTAAAGAAGAAGTTGATTACTCTTTACTATTTGACTTAGTACCTAGAACTAAGTCTAACAATGATTTAATTTGTGATGACAATCAAATTGATGGTTTGTCTCCCATAATTGATGATTCTTATAGTGAGAACCCTAATGGCATTCATGTTTATGCTCGGTGTGAGGGAAATGAACACCAAAATGCTTTTGATAGATACTCTCAAGATCTCTCCTTAGAAGATCAAGTTGAAGAAACCCAACTTAGGCGATCCTCTAGAAATAGTAGACCTCAAAAATTCGTGTCACATGACTCTTTTTCTTCAACATATAGAACTTGCTTAATGATGATACACTCCTATGATGAACCTTCTAATTTTAAAGAAGCTATGCAACACTCACATAGGATTGACGCTATGACATTAAAACTAGAAGCTCTCAAGAAGGCAAATACTTGAACCATAGTAAGTCAACCATTAGGCAAAAAGGCTATTGGGTGTAGATGGATATATAAGGTCAAAGGTCAAAATTAAAAGTGATGGAACAATATGCCTTCCTCCTCTCTTAAAAATATTTCTCCTTTTGAAAAATTGTTGAAAATATCTCCGGATTTTAAGAGACTAAGAATTTTTTGTTGCAAGTGTTACGTTCTCTTTCAAGGACAAGATAAACTATCACCAAAAGCTCTTGAATCTGCTTTTATTGGCTATGGTGAGAATAAAAAAGGTTATAGATGTTATAATATACAAAACAATAAACTCCTTGTCTTTAGGAATGTAACCTTCTTTGAAGAACAAAATGGTTTTGAAATTCAAAAGTCTAAAGAAGAAGTTGATTACTCTTTACTATTTGACTTAGTACCTAGAACTAAGTCTAACAATGATTTAATTTGTGATGACAATCAAATTGATGGTTTGTCTCCCATAATTGATGATTCTTATAGTGAGAACCCTAATGGCATTCATGTTTATGCTCGGTGTGAGGGAAATGAACACCAAAATGCTTTTGATAGATACTCTCAAGATCTCTCCTTAGAAGATCAAGTTGAAGAAACCCAACTTAGGCGATCCTCTAGAAATAGTAGACCTCAAAAATTCGTGTCACATGACTCTTTTTCTTCAACATATAGAACTTGCTTAATGATGATACACTCCTATGATGAACCTTCTAATTTTAAAGAAGCTATGCAACACTCACATAGGATTGACGCTATGACATTAAAACTAGAAGCTCTCAAGAAGGCAAATACTTGAACCATAGTAAGTCAACCATTAGGCAAAAAGGCTATTGGGTGTAGATGGATATATAAGGTCAAAGGTCAAAATTAAAAGTGATGGAACAATATGCCTTCCTCCTCTCTTAAAAATATTTCTCCTTTTGAAAAATTGTTGAAAATATCTCCGGATTTTAAGAGACTAAGAATTTTTTGTTGCAAGTGTTACGTTCTCTTTCAAGGACAAGATAAACTATCACCAAAAGCTCTTGAATCTGCTTTTATTGGCTATGGTGAGAATAAAAAAGGTTATAGATGTTATAATATACAAAACAATAAACTCCATGTCTTTAGGAATGTAACCTTCTTTGAAGAACAAAATGGTTTTGAAATTCAAAAGTCTAAAGAAGAAGTTGATTACTCTTTACTATTTGACTTAGTACCTAGAACTAAGTCTAACAATGATTTAATTTGTGATGACAATCAAATTGATGGTTTGTCTCCCATAATTGATGATTCTCATAGTGAGAACCCTAATGACATTCATGTTTATGCTCGGTGTGAGGGAAATGAACACCAAAATGCTTTTGATAGATACTCTCAAGTTCTCTCCTTAGAAGATCAAGTTGAAGAAACACAACTTAGGCGATCCTCTAGAAATAGTAGACCTCAAAAATTCGTGTCACATGACTCTTTTTCTTCAATATATAGAACTTGCTTAATGATGATACACTCCTATGATGAACCTTCTAATTTTAAAGAAGCTATGCAACACTCACATAGGATTGACGCTATGACATTAAAACTAGAAGCTCTCAAGAAGGCAAATACTTGAACCATAGTAAGTCAACCATTAGGCAAAAAGGCTATTGGGTGTAGATGGATATATAAGGTCAAAGGTCAAAATTAAAAGTGATGGAACATTAGAAAGATATAAAGCAAGGTTGGTTGCTAAGGGATACGCCCAAGAATATGGAGTCTACTATGAGGAAACTTTTGCTCCGATAGCTAGGATGACAAGTGTACGAACTTTAATTGCTTTAGCATCCATCAAACAATGGCCTATCTATCAACTTGATGTTAAAAATGCTTTTTTAAATGAGAATCTTAGTGAAAAAGTGTTTATGGATCTTCCACCGGATCTTGATATTGGTAAAGAAAATGTTCTAAAACTTAACAAGGCTCTTTATGGTCTCAAACAAGCTCTAAAAGCTTGGTATGATTTATTTAGCAAAGTAGTTCTTGCTAATGGTTTTTCCTCTTGTTATACTGATATTGTTTTGTTTGTGAAGACTGTAGGAGATCACATTACTATCTTATTGTTGTATGTGAATGATATGATCATCACTGAAAATGATAAAAAAGACATTGCTCTTATTAAGAATATTCTCAAAGAAAATTTTGATATATCTGACCTTGATTTTCTAAGGTATTTTCTAGGGATTGAGGTGACATATTCTCCAAGGGGGTAAGTCTTATTTCAGATGAAGCTTGCATCTGACATTATTGCTCGGTCTGGTCTAACTGATGACAAGAAAATGGAGACTTCAGAAATAATTAACACCAAGATGAGAGCCAATGATGAAACTCCTTTAGAAGATCCCACTCCTTACCGTCAGCTGATTGGTTCACTTACATATTTGTCTATCACAAGGCCAGATATTACTTATGTTGTTCATAGTGCAAGTCAATTTTAGACCGCCCCTACGTCAATTCACATGGCGGCGGTGATGAGGATTATTAGATATTTAAAAGGCACCATCACAAAAGGACTATTCTTATCCTCCTCTCCATATCTTAATTTACTTGCTTATATTGACTCTGATTTGGGGGGTTGTTAAAATATAGACATGTATCATATATATATATATATATATATATATATATATGTGTGTGTGTGTGTGTGTGTGTGTGTGTGTGTGTGTGTGTGTGTATTTTTTGTTGTATCCAAAATACCCGATAGGGGTATTTTGGTCCTTTCATCATGTAGTTTTATTTTTATTTTTAGGGTTTTTTTTATTTCTTAATTTTTCTTTTTTCTTTTGTACTTTTGTATTTTTCTTTTTTCATCTTGGGATCATTGGGGGCCCCACTTATGTAGACGTTGGGGACCCCAACGTCTACCTAGTGGGAGCCCCAATGGCTCCCTCTTTCTCCCTTTCCCTCTTGTATATAAAGGGGTGCAACCCCCTCATTTCTTTGTAGAGTTTTACCTCTTCCTTCAATAAAGATGATTTCTTTTTAGTCTTTTGGCTTCACCCCTTTGTGGGTTTATGTGTTTGCACTTTATGTGCATTTGGTTACCCCTTAGTGGGTTTATGTGTTTGCACTTTATGTGCATTTGGTTACCCCTTAGTGCGTATGTGTATTCGCACTCTATGTGCATGTTTATGGGTTCATTCTTGAACCTATTGCATTCAAGGTCATTTTCTAACATGGTATCAAAGGTAGGCGGTGATTGAGTTATTTTTCGATGCATCGGGAAGCGTGTCACAAAAGAAACTTCAAGAAAAATGGTAAAGTATTCGTTGTTTCTCTTTTCTTTCTTGAAGTTATTCGGTATGTATTCTTTTGCTTAAAAGTATCATGCATTATGAAGCTACTTTCTTGATCATTTATATGCATGTGTTTCCTCTATCATTATGTTTTTTAAATCAAAATGTATTTTGCACATTTAGTGTTTGTGTTATTCATTGAGATTTTGCTTTTTTCGCTCTTGCACATTAAGTACTTGTGTTATTTGGGTTTTTATTGGACCTTTATTTTTTCGCATATCACATTTCACTTATTCGCATGTTTTAAAATTTTTAAATGATAATTTTTAAATCGGTGATCTTGTTTTTCTAGATATATGATTGCTCAAAACTTGCTTGAATGCGTCGTTTATCATGTTTATCTTCCAAGCATAATTTGATGTCAATCTTAAACTCATGTGTATGGCTTTAGGAGTTTTTGTGATTATATTTCAAGTCTTACATGTGATTTAAAGCTTTGTATTGATGGACATATGTGGTTGTGATAAAATCTTTGACTCTTTGAATTTAAATTTTTATAAAATAACTTTGGTACTTTGAAGTTACATGCTTAACGTTGTTTGAAAGCATGAATTACATATGTGTGGGAAGTTCTTAAAGAAAGTTGGGTTGAGATTGAAATTTTTAGTATATGAAAGATTGTGATAATTCGCGTACTTTTCTATAAAAACCATAATTGCTATTGTATATTATGGGTAGTGATAGGATGTTTATTAGAGATTCCTTACATGTTTGTGCCTATCCACTCAAAGTCTTGAATATGGCTTTTTTGTGTGTTTTCGGGAAAAACCCTTGACATATAATTGGACCGTCCATGAAAATTCTATAATATGATCAACAAAGTTTACTTAATGAGTCATTTCATATATATTTGAGCAATATTTGTTTTAAAACTACGCTTGCCTTATTTATTAAAAGGAGTAATCGTGACTTGTTATTTGGCCTGAGATTTCTCTCTTATGTACTGATGTTTTTCTTAAAAATCTCAAATATGATTATCTTCAATTATGTGTCTCATTGTAAGCTTTATACATGTCCATTATTTGACTAGATTAATGCTTGTTACATTCTCTTTTTGCATAATTATTTTGTGACTAACTTATGAGTTGGCTCTAACTTCGAAAATCATGTGTTTTACTACTAATGAGTCTTATTGGTCTTTGCTTAATGCACTTGACTCTCATTTGTAAATTTGTAATCTAATCACTTTTTGTGAGGTTCTCTCATTTAATAGTCTTGTTTGTGTGTCTTAGTGCACTCTTGTTACTCTTTGTGTAATTAATGTATGAATGCTTTTAGTAATTCTTGAGTGTGGATTTCTCCCATTTGAATTAAGTTTTTATCTTTCCTCTTTGCTTTGCATACTCATTTTTGAGTGTTGTAGTTCTTGTTGGTGAATACTATTTGTGAGACTTCCACGGTTCTTGTGGGAAGAATGTTTGTGAAAATCCTTCAAAGTTTTGGTTTGTGAAGGATTGTTGTTTGAGAATCTTGGTGGTTCTTTTGGGAAGTTTTGTTGTAAGCTTTAGAAGGTCTTATTGTAGAATTCCATTCTGTTCTACAAGCTTAATCCCTTAGTTTGGATTTTCTTCTAATATTGCAAGTTTGTAAACTTCTCTTTTTGTGTGTGAATTTTTTCACATGAGATTTTCAAACTTCTGAATTTTATCATCTCTATTAAAAGATGCCTTTCTTTTTTGCATTGAATTGCACTTGTGCATATAATTGCATAGCTAAAACTTGATTTGATTCTTGGATTATCCCAAAATGATTCTTTCACATGGCATTGCGTATTTTAAAGAATATCTTTTTTAGAGTATTCTTTGCCTTTTATGGCACTTATGTTGTCCATCACTATGATGCATCAATCCTTTTTGGCCTTATTTTTGTTGTATCAGAGATGTTTGTTGAGGTGAGTTATGGGCACCTCGGTTTAGGTCAGTTTTGGTTGTCACATGTGGTTTGACTCAAACTGACTGCTTTATGTTCTCTGATTATGAGTGTGTTGTATCACTCGGTTTTTCTTTGGCCATTGATTTTACTATAGATGCTCTTTATTATGAGTACCTGTGATGGATATATATTGTTTTTGAAACCATAGTGTTTCGAAATTTGTTTAAAATTGTCAATATTATTTGCATTAGTGTTTGTCTTTACAAGTTTTCTTACCTCAATTGACTTTCTTCTTCTATGTTTTTATCTAAGTGTCATCTCATGTAGACAAGAAATGTTGGTCACACCTTCGTGTGTGTTTTAGACCATGGTTAGCTTTGTACTCTTGTTCTAGTCGCTGAACATACTTGATTTTGGATGTCATTATATGTAGACAAGAGATGCTTGTTCACACTTTTGTGTGTGACTTTAGCCCATGATTGATTGTTGTACTCTTGCTCTAGTCGTTGATACACTCACTTCAAGTACTATTATATGTAGACAAGAGGTGTTTATACAAACCTTCGTGTGTGTCTTTGGCCCGTTAGTGGCATTATATTCATGTTCTTGTTCTAGTCGCTTATACACTTGATTTGTTGGTTTTAGAGGTCTAATGAGGTGATTGCTTGTAATTGATGAACTATTGTTGAGATTTGCAAAATTCCATATTTATGGGAATATGTAATTTGGTTTTCATTTGCATATGAGATTTTCTAACTCATGTTCATGTTTTATAGCACAATTTGTATGTGCACATGTTCTTTTGTATCTAAGGATATATCTTTGTCCCATAAGTGGACTTGCATGTGTTTTTACACTTTGTTCTGGTGTAAGGTTCATATCTTTTCTTTTATCATTTAAAGCATTTCCTTTTGAAAAATCTCTCTCAAGAGAATTGCTTGTGCCTCTTGTGGGCTAAGTAATATACTTGATTGAAGTATGAGTGTCCATAAGTGACTTATTCTAGTATCAATTCATTACATGATATCGTATGCATATGCTTATAATAGCTATTACTCTTAGGCACTTATTAGAATTTTTCTCATTTTTGCTTATTTTCAAGTATAGGTTCTTGAAAGTTGGTCTATATGAGACTTCTTTCAATAACTAATTACATAATTCAATCTTGCCTTAATTACTTCTAATTGATTCAATGTTTTTAAGTGGTTGGGCATCATTATTTTGTTATGTTATTTAATGCTTAATGTTATGATCATTTGAAAAATGAGTTGATATATCTTACTTCTTTTAAAATTATATATTCTTGTATACTTTGAGCTTCTTGATTTGTGTCACAGGATCTTAAAGAAGAGATGGAAGAATAACCTTGATATAGACCATCCGAGAAAGTGCTTGGGGCTGATCACTATTGAAGACAATTGAAGGCTCCCCGTTAAGACCAATTGAAGGATGACAATTGTCAATTTCACTGACATGCTATAAATATGGCGTTTTTTATTAAAGACTCTTGAAGACTTGAAATTCCTCTTGTATTTTTCAAACTTTTTGTTCCCTCACGCAAAGTTTGAGGGGGCGTGTTAAAACATAGACATGTATCATATATATATATATATATATTGTTGTATCCAAAATACCCGATAGGGATATTTTGGTCCTTTCATCATGTAATTTTATTTTTATTTTTAGGATTTTTCTTCATTTCTTATTTTTTATTTTGTATTTTTGTATTTTTCTTTTTTCATCTTGGGATCATTGGGGGCCCCACTTGTGTAGACGTTGGGGCTCCCCAACGTCTACCTAGTGGGAGCCTCAATGGCTCCCTCTCTCTCCCTTTCCCTCTTGTATATAAAGGGCTGCAACCCCCTCATTTCTTTGTAGAGTTTTACCCATGGTTGCCAGTTGAGGAAGCGGGAGCAGGAAGCGATACGGGAAGCGGGAGCGGGAAGCGAGGCACTTTCAAAATTTTAGGAAGCGAGGAAGCGTGGGACCACTTAGGAGCGATTCGGGAAGTGTCTCGGAAGCGACCTAGGAAGCGTCTCGGAAGCGACCTAGGAAGCGTCTCGGAAGCGAGGGGGAAGCGGAAAAAATAAAAATAAAAAATAAAAAATACAAAAAATTTGAAAAAAACAGGGGAAGCGAGGGGGAAGCGTGGGGGGAAGCGTGATGGGAAGCGCGCTTCCCATTAAAGGGAAGCGCGTCCCCCATTAAAGGGAAGCGCGCTTCCCAAAAAAGGGGGACGCTTCCCCCCACGCTTCGGAAGCGCGACGTTCCGCGCTTCCCCTTTTAGCTAGGCGCTTCCGGTAACCCTGGTTTTACCTCTTCCTTCAATAAAGATTATTTCTTTTTAGCCTTTTGTCTTCACCTCTTTGTGAGTTTATGTGTTTGCACTTTATGTGCATTTGGTTACCCCTTAGTGGGTATGTGTATTCACACTCTATGTGCGTGTTTATGGGTTCATTCTTGAACCTATTGCATTCAGGGTCATTTTCTAACAGGGGTAACCCCGATGATCGTATTTCTACGATAGGTTATTGTATTTTTCTTGGAGAGTTACTTATTTCTTAGAGATGTAAGAAACAACAAAAAGTTTCTCTTTCATCTACGGAGGCGGAGTACCAGGCAATGACCACCACTACTACCGAACTTATCTAGTTAAGAATTATACTCAAAGATATGGGTATCCTTTTCTCCACTCCTTTGAAGTTGTGTTGTAATAACAAGAGTGCTAACTACATTTCTATCCACCACACCTTCTATGAACGAACAAAGCACATAGAGATGGATTGTCACTATGTTCGCAACGAATTCTTAAGGGGTATCATTCAACTACCCTATGTTGCTTCTGAGTATCAACTCGTAGACTTCTTTACCAAAGCCTTGCCCTCGCCTCGCTTCTACTTTCTCCTTAGCAAACTCTCGGTGATCTCATCGTGTGTTTGAGGGGAGTGTTAAATTGTATTGTACTTCGTATATATATCTACATATATATATATATATATATATATATATATATTTATTCGATATATATATATATATATGTGTGTGTGTGTGTGTGTCTCTACCTATATATATATATATATATATATATATATATTTTGTAATACCCACTAGAGGTAAAATAATCTTTTCTATGTAACACACATATTCCTCTTGGAATATGTTTTTCTTTTCTTTATTTTTTTTCCTTTTTCTTTTTCTCCTTTTCTTTTTTCCTTTTCATCATTGGAGGGGTCCTACCATAAAGTCGTTGGAGGGGACCCCTCCAACGGTCATAAATATGATCGTTGGAGGGTCTCCAACAACTCTATGGGAGCCCCTCCTTAGGTCTCATTTTGTCTATAAATAAAGGGGCATGTATTCTCAAGCTTCTTGGAAGCTATTCTCAATAGAAGATCAATATTTTCTCTCTCTCTCTCTCTCACTTTGTGTTTTTGCCACTTAGTGGCTTATTGTATTTTTGCCCATTAGTGGCTCTTTGCTTGAGTGCTTGTGCATTTGCTAGTTACTTTGTGACTTTTATATTTAGTGACTTGTACCACCATAACTTATGGTGGTACACACTTGTTTTACATAGATCTATTCTCCAAATGCAAAATCTAACATTTGGATCATGCTTAACATGTTTTATTTACTATTTCCTTGTGTTAAAGTTGACTGAAATATGATGTCTTATACCATTTCTCGGCCACCCTTATTTTTGTGAATTGTGAGCCGTTGATTTTCACTGTCTCAAAAGTAGGATCCTATGATGTATTACATGTGATAAAACCTTTTATCATAGTAAATAAACCATGCTAAACATATCTGTATGGCCAGATCTATGCAAACAAGAGTGTGTACCGCCGTAAGGTATCATGGTATAGAACCACCATATATTTTCCCATATATATACACACACAGACCACACTTGTGTCTAAAGCAAGATTATTCGTAACTGCCCAAACATGCATGATTCTTACATTGTTCATGCCTTTTTAGTTTTTATCATAGATCAGGGCTTCAAAAGGTTTGAATTAATTGTCTTTTATCGTTTGTGTTCTAGTATTCTACTTGTTCAGATCTTTATTAGTCTTTGTTTGTTAGCTGCTAAATACGTTTGTGAACTGATAATACGTCATCTCATGGTTTGTTTGGAAAATTGATTGCATGCATTATTCATTTCAGTTCCTGAAATTGAGCAAGGGCTCTCTGATGCCTCATCTTCAAAAGTAGTAGTCAGTTTTACGCCGCATCTAATGCCAATGGTAAAAATTGCCTTGAACACTGGGTTGTTCAATATGAGTTGAAATTCCTTTTCTTTTCCTTCTTAAGCTGCAATTTTAAACTTCTATACTGCAATCTGTGTCATAATATTTGAATATTTCATCAGAGCCGAGGCATGCAGTCAACCATATATGTGGAAATGGCTTCTGGAGTGACAACAGAGGACTTGTACCAATGCTTGAGTAGCTACTATGAGGTAGTTTTTCTCCTGAAATGTCTTCTTTCCTTGTGTTCCCTTTTGCTTTGAATGGGCCTAGAAATTCTTGCATCACAGTAATCCTTCAGATGCCTTCTTTGCCTCCAATTTTGGCAAGGATGGGCAATGGACTGCCGAGCTTGTCAATGGGCTGTGGCCTGGTCAAAGCTTCCTGTCAGTTTGGAGGGGGCAGGCTGCTAGGGCTCAGAACCTGGGTCTAGCCCTGGCTGGCTAGGTCATGTGTGGCCTGTAGCCTGCCTGCTAAAGGCAAGTCCATGCCAGGCTGGGTCCCCTAAAACCATCCCAGGAATGGACTGGGCCATGGACTGCCTGGGCCCAGTTCCAAGTGCCACTTTTGGCTAGATGGTAATTCATATTTTAGAAACACGTATCTGACTATGAGAGCATTTCAAATCCATGGTTTTTTCTGGAAAAGTCCCATTCACTTTTAAAGTATAGGCAACATTTATGCAAGAGTAAAATGTGATGGTGGTATGTTAAACATTTAAGCCTGCTTTATGGACAATTTTGAAACTCAATTATTGTCAATATATTCTATGCAACGACGAAAATTTGTGTGAGCTGTTCAAGCTATTTTTGGTAGCAATAATTCAAAGTCAACTTTGTCTTGGCCCCAAGTATTGTCTTTGGTTGTAGTTACTAATTGATTGGGTGATTGACCAAATCTATGGAGACCTGAAACTAAAATTTCAATGTGTCTGACCAGATCCATAGTGATGAATGAAAAGAAGTGTGTATTCACGACTGGGTTTGGATCTTATCCAAACCCAATTTGTGAATACAATTAGCACTCTAATTAGCACATGTTCATTAAAGGCACTAATGGCATATTGTAATTTATATTTGTTGTATGATGGGTATTTTTGTACCCTAGTAATTATAACAGCATGTATTTAACGTGAAGCCCAATACCACAGTCGATGATATTCATTTGGGGAAAATCTTGCAGCTTTCTCTTCTCTCTCTCCCATTCAGTGGTGTCTGCTCTTGTGTATGAAACAGGGAACCACGATTTCTTTCATGGTATTAGAGCAACAGATCCAAGCTTAAGGATCTTATTCCTTCATCCGGTAAGGTCTCTTCCCACTCACTTGCCTTCGAATCATCTCTTCTGCCTGTCAACGAATCAATCAAATCCTTCAAATAAAGTATTCTTCCTTCTCTAGTTAGCCTACCTGTTTCTCTACATATTTCTGTTTCACTGTTTGTTGAACAACCTTCTTTCATTAGCCTACATGTTTCTTTCTCTACATATTTTTGTTTCACTGTTTCCTCTCTATTTTCTTCACGTTATCATATTTTTGTTTCCCTTTTGACTTGTCACTGCACGTGATCTTATATGTTAACAGCACAAATACTCACGCAAGATCTGATTCACATCATTTGATCTTTGCGTGATTCCAAGGCTTGAATAGGGTCACGTTAATTTTTTTTTTTGTTTTTTTTACAAGGACTGCATATCAGATTCAGATCTTGGAGTGATCCCAGGTCTGTCCTGATTAACTAATATTACGTTAGTTGATCTTTCTCTATCTTCTTCTCTGTTTCACACTGTCTGTTTCTATCCCAGAG
Organism: Nuphar pumila; assembly: GCF_984573655.1. Classification (NCBI taxonomy): domain Eukaryota; kingdom Viridiplantae; phylum Streptophyta; class Magnoliopsida; order Nymphaeales; family Nymphaeaceae; genus Nuphar; species Nuphar pumila. The sequence goes on from NC_143254.1 coordinate 89,526,813, forward strand.
TTATAAATCCGTATTCCCTCATATTCTGAAATTACACACGTTAATCTTAAAGTAACATGTCTCTTTGATCAAACTCTAATTCATAACAGGTTCTTGGTAAATAGTTCTGGTTTTCTACCTCAGTTTTATCATTCAAAAGGCTTGCAACAGAATTTTTGATATTAAGTTTCTGTTCTGATTTTCATTAGATCTCAACTGTAATTGGGTCTTTGTCGTAAAGTCATTTTCTTAATTCTTATCTCTTTTTATATTTTTGGTTTCGATAGAATATGGACTTATTTCCTCACTCTCAGTTTGGTCTTTCCTCAAACTTTCTTAGTCAACTCGTGTCTGAGAAACTCAACAATTCCAATTTTCTAACTTGGAAGCGACAAATCATTCCATTCATAAGAAGTCAAGGACCTTTCTGGACATCTGGATGGCTCTGTTTTTGTTCCTCCAGAGTTCATACCACAAGAAGCAAAGAATGGTGAGGGAGATCCTTCTATTACCTATGTCAGAAATCCAGAATATGTATCCTGGATAAAGCGAGATCAGGCGCTGGTTGCCTACATCACTTCTACATTATCACAGGAAGTGTTTGTGGCAATTCTGGCAATTCCAGATGACTGGTCTGCAATGCAATTATGACATCGATTGGTTCAGACATATTCTCAAGTTTCTCAGGCCAGAATATTATTTTTGAAAAAAGAGTTTTAAATGTTAAGAAAGGACTCCATGACCATCATGGAGTACTTAAACAAAATGAAGACCATTACAGATCAGCTGGTCATCGTGGGATGTGCAGTTAGTGACAAAGATATGGTGCAACAGACTTTGAGTGGGCTGAGATCGGATTATCATATGATGGTTACTTCCTTATTGTGTTTGTCAGAGTTATCTGCTTTTGAAGATCTTCGTGCCAAACTTTTGCAGTATGAGATGACCCTAAAGGGATTTTCTGAAGATACTCATTCTCAAGGTGGAGCACACACTGTTCTTGCCACAAGAGTTGCATATGGGCGAGGACGTGGTACATATGATTTTCGAGATAGAGGGAGTCAAGAAAGAAATGGACAAGGAAGTCGTGGAATATTACCTACACCTAATATTCCTCCTAGTGGGCAAAGGCAAAGACCAATACCGACCTGTTTTCTATGCAATAAAAGGGGGCATATCAAAGCAAATTGTTGGTTCAATCCTCAAAATAAAGGTAAACGACCAGAGACAAGCAAGGGGTCAGATAAATTGAAGAACAGTGATGAAGTGAAGGAGTTGTCACTCTTTGTTTTAGCTGAATTGAACTTAAAGCAAAATGATCAGGGCACTTGGTATGTTGATTCTGGTGCAGACACTCATGTCACTGGTGATGTTGGTAAGCTCCTAACTTGTGTTCCCTATGCTGGTAAAAATAGTATAGTCACTGGAGATGGGTCTCACCATTGTATTTCCCACATTGGAAACTTTGTCATACCTATGTCTACTTCTTCCCTTGCTCTTTCAAATGTCATTTATGCTCCGAATATCAAGAAAAATATTGTTTCTGTCTCTAAGCTTGTTGATGACATCAATGCCTTAGTTGAGTTTACTCCTTTTTCTGTTCGTGTCAAGGATCTCCACACGAGGGAAACGTTCGCTGAAGGAAAGCGACAAGGGAATATGTACGTGTTTCAAGAGAATCCTTCCACTTCGAAGCTCACATCATCATCTTCTTCAGCTTCTTCTAAAAATGTTTTTAGCCTTTCTGAGTGTAATAAGCCAAATCTTTGGCATGGTTGTTTGGGTCATTGTAGTAGTCGTTTTACTGAAAAGCTTGTTTCTAGCAGTCTTATTCCCAAGTCAAGTCTAAATTTAAATGTTGATGATAAGAAATGTTCTAGTTGTCTTCAATGTAAGAGTCATGTCCTTCCATTTCATTCTATTAATAAAAGAGCTTCAAAGCCTTTTGAAATTATTTGTTCTGATGTTTGGGGTCCGGCTCCAGTTCCCTTCATGTCTGGCATCAGGTATTACCTCATTTTTGTTGATAGCTATTCTCGGTATACATGGATCTTCTTTATGAAATGTAAGTCTGAAACATTCAAGTTATTTCAAAATTTTCATTCCTTTGTTCAAAATCAATTCTCTGATAATATCCTTTGTTTCCAATGTGATGGAGGGGGTGAATTCTCCTCAAATGACTTAAATTTCTCCAGACAAACGGAATACGTAGGCATGTGTCTTGTCCTCATACACCTCAACAGAATGGGATTGTTGAACGCAAGCATCGCCATATTGTCAAGAGTGCCATGAGCATGATGCATGATAGTAACCTTCCAGTTACCTTCTGGGCAGAGGCCTTTCATTCAGCCGTTCATATCATAAATCGATTGCCCATGAATATCTTGGAAAACAAATCACCCTACCTTTCCTTACATGGTGTTCATCCAAATTATCATGATTTGCGAGTATTCGGGTGTGTATGTTATGTTCATGTTGACAGTTCAATGCGACATAAGTTTCAAGATAAGGCCTTGAAATGCAGATTCGTGGGGTATGCTGATGATTATAAAGGGTACAGATGCTATGATCCCGTGGGCAAGCGTATCAAAATATCCAGGAATGTTGTATTTGATGAATTGAATTTTGATCACAAGGTTGACACCCTTCCTGAAATTGAAGTTTATCACCCCCGGTTGAACTCTGACCTCTTCTCTAGTGTTAATGATGTTTGTCCTTCATAATGTAATAAAAGAGATGAGAGAAACATGTCTGATGATGTACAGACGACTCAGGAAAGTGTCATTTCCGATCCACTCTTGCCTCCCGAAAGGTATAAAGGCATTGTTTACTCTCGACGTGAGAAGGGGATTCTTCCTAATTCTAATCAAGAGATGAATTCTTCTTCTGTTCTCAGAAGATCCACTCGATCCCGACATCCTATTTGATAGATGGGTAAGTTATGAGAATTTCACTATGGATTTTCAACTCTTCTTAACCTCTCTAGGTAAGGAAGATCAGCCCACGACTTTCTATCAAGCAGCAAATTCTAAACAATGGATTGAAGCTATGAATGAAGAAATGGAGGCTCTTCATGAATGTGGCACTTGGGAGATTGTTCCCAGACCACATGATCGAAATGTAGTTGGGTCCAAGTGGGTGTACAAAATAAAGTATAAGCCGGATGGTACTTTTGAGCGATATAAGGCTAGGCTAGTTGCCAAGGGATTCACCCAGGAGCAAGGACAAGATTACGATGAGACCTTCAGTCCGGTTGTGAAAATGGGTACTATTTGAATCATACTATCATTGGCTATTGAACATCAGTGGATTATCAGTCAACTGGATGTAAAAAATGCATTTTTATATGGAACTCTAAAGGAATAAGTGTACATGGAACAACCCACTGGGTATGCAGAAGGGAACTCCAGAGAATATGTGTCGATTAAAGAGAGCTATATATGGTTTGAAGCAAGCCTCTCGATCTTGGTTTGACAGTTTTTCTCTTGAAATAGAGAAATATGGTTTTAGTCGTTCGCTTCTTGATCATTCACTTTTCATATTCAAATGTAACGACACAATTACCTTATTATTGATATATGTAGATGACATAATCATTACAGGTAACTCTGCTGAATACATTGAGCAGGTCAAAGAACTCCTGAACCACAGGTTCAAGATGAAAGATCTTGGTAAACTGCGATATTTTCTTGGAGTAGAAGTTGACAGAACTATCGAAGGCATGACACTTACCCAACATAAGTATACCATTGATGTTCTCAGCAAAGCAGGTATGAAAGATTGCAAGCCTCTAAGCACACCCAGTGTACTTCATCAGAAACTCAGTTTCAGAGATGGCGATTTGTATGAAGATCCTACAGGATATCGCAGGATAGTGGGGATGCTTCAATATCTCACTTTTACTCGCCCTGATATTGTTTATTCAGTCAATCAGGTATCTCAGTTTATGCATGAACCGCGTATTGGACATATGGAAGTTGTTAAACGTATTCTTCGATATTTGA